>NW_004443957.1:6145923-6183028 GCF_000243295.1 Trichechus manatus latirostris | reverse complement strand
GGTGGAGGGCTGTGCAGACCATGGTCTCGGGGAACATCTAGCTCAACTGGCATAACACAGTTTATAAAGACAATGTTCTACATTCTACCTTGGTGAGTAGCGTCTAGGGTCTTAAAAGCCTGTGAGCAGCCATCTAAGAGACTCCACTGGTCTCATCCCTTCGGGAGCAAGGGAGAATGAAGAGAACAGGATACAGAAGATTAGTCCGAAGGACTAATGGACCACAGCTGCCGGGGCCTCCACCAGACTGAGTCCAGTACAGCTAGATGGTGCCCGGCTACCACCACTGACTGCTCTGACCAGGATTGCAGCAGAGGGTTCTGGACAGAGCTGGAGAAGGATGTAGAACAAAATTCTAACTCACAAAAAAAAGATCAGATTTACTGGCCTAAAGGAGACTGGAGAAATCCCGAGAGTGTGGCCTCCAGACACCCTTTTAGCTCAGTGGTGAAGTCATTTCAGAGGTTCACCGTTCAGCCGGGGAGTAGACAGCCCCATAAAACCAAATGGGACTAATGGGGCACAGCAGTCCAGGGACAAGGTCCAGAAGGTAGAAAGGGACAGGAAAGCTGGTGATAGGGAACCCAAGGTTGAATGACAGTGTTTATGTGCTGTGAGGCTGTTGACCGTTGTCATGGGGCAACACGTGTGCTGGATGTTGGGTGAGAAACTATTTTGTTCTGTAGGCCTTCGTCTAGGGTGAGAATGGCAGCACAGTTGGAGGAGCATGGTCGATGTCACTGAACTGTGCATGTAGAAATTTTGAGGTGGTGTGTCTTTGGCTATGTATATTTTCACCAAAGAAAGAGGGGGTTGAGAGGGGAGAGGGCTGACATGTTGTGGGGCTGTTGGCCAATTTCATGGAACAATATGTGTACTACTGTTTAATGAGAAACTATTTGTTCTGTAAGCCTTCACCTGAAGTACAATAAAAAAAAAAGAAAAAAGAAAAAATACATGGGAAAAATTTTTTTTAAAAAATGTGACTTGGTTGTTTAGAAAGAATTTCCTTAAAAACAGGTTTATTGCTAAAAAAAAAAAAATAAAAAAGAAACATCAAATCACACTTTCTACAGACTTCTTGGATTTCCTTTTATGTAATTAGGAAATAAATTAACTAATGCTTAGTAATCCTAAGAAGTCAGGCCTTGTTATTTGGAAAATGCTCTTATGTGAAATATCTCATTCTCCAACAATGCTAGATAAGTGAGGAGCTTTCTAGAACTCCTGGAGTTGAAAAAGCACTGGACTGGGACTTGGGAAAAGACATCAGTTTCCATCCAGTCTCCTACCCAGGAGGTTACCAACACTATTCGTAAGAGGCTTAGAAAAGAACATTTCTCAGATTCTCTACAATGCTAAAATTCTACATCTCTGTTGTGTACTGCTGTGGGCGTGTGCATGTATATATGTGTAAATATATCTCCCTTTAAAGAAGGTCTCCTTAAACTTTTTTCCCCGCAGTGAGGACAAAATGCCTTTTATCATTATAAGTTAATATTCACCTGTGAAAAACACCCGTAAGATCTTGATCCCCAATGTGATTTTTCTCCCTTGGGTGTGCCTCATATCAAAAAGTCAAAACACCAACATATTCAGCAAGTAAATTATTATATACTTTTTTCTTTCTTGAGGTGAGGGTTGATTTACTTTTAGATCTTTTGTCCTTTTGAACACGGACACAACTATCACTTTTCTAGAAATATGAAATGAGGAGATGAAATATATTGTAGGATTTTTTTTCCCCCCCAATCTCAAGCAATAGATTTACATGAACCAATACGTCAGCTGAATACTACCTAAAGAAAGTACTGAGAATTTAGCGTTGAACATCTTACGGAACTTAACTTCAATTTTTGTAAATATTTAAGTATATATCATCCTATAAAATAATTCATATAAAGCACTAACAGTGAAAAACACAAGTCTAATGCTTAGACGATGATGGTGAAACTGCCTCCTAAAATGCTGGTCTCAGAAAAGATAAAATAAGAATTAGTAACACAGTAATTGAGAGCTAGAACCCTAGGGGCACATTAAAGACACATGGAAAAGACAGCAGGTCATACCCCAGATCAGCTACAACTGAATCTCCAGAAACGGACTCTGGCATCTGTCTTTTTTGTTTGTTTGGTTTGGTTTTGAAATGCCCCAGGTGATTCCAGTGTGCAGCCAAGTTTGAGAAGACTCTAAAGAAATACTAGCGAAGGCACCCATCCTAAACAGCACCAATCATGAAAGCAGCCAGTTCCTATTGAGCACTTGCAGTGAGCCAAGAATTGCTCAAAGTCCTTTCTGTGCATTATCTCATTTACAGCTTTGTAACCGCCCTTTCACTTTGATAGTCTAGACTGGCACTGTTTGGTGGAAACCACTGATCAACTGGCTCATGTGTAGTAACTGAGGAACTCAGTGTCTTCCAGTTCATTACTCCCCTTTCAGTCATACATTCATTCAAAACATACTTACCCCTCCGTACCAAACCAAACCAGTCGCCCTTGAGTCGATTCCGACTCATAGCAACCCTACAGGACAGAGTAGAACTGTCCCATGGGGGACCCTACAGGACAGAGTAAAACAGCCCCATAGGGTTTCAAAGGAGTGGCTGGTGGATTCTAACTGCCGACCTTTTGGTTAGCAGCCTGAGCTCCTAACCACTATGCCATCAGGGTTCCACTTACCCTCTATCTCATCTAATTTCCAGTTCGATGAGCAAAAAGTCTCAGCACAATGAAAAAGTAGCTCCTCCTAACATAAAGGCTGACGACCTCAGTCAAAGAAAATTCAAAGGCAGCCTTATTCTAATAAATTGATAAGAAAAATAAAATTAAACCATGAAAGAAAAGAAACTCTAGGTCTGTCTGAAAGTCTGTCAGAAATCTGGGTCCCTAACCACAATCAAAATCTAGCAAAAACTTTCAACTCTAAAAAACTTCCTTCATACCCTGCCCCCCAAATCTCTGGCAGAGAGGACCAGCAGGCAGAAGGGTGGCAAGCACCCACTCTACCACTCTTTGTGCTCAGTGCTCAACTGTCATTGCTGCCACTGGGCGGATTCTGACTCTATTCAGCTGTCACCTTCCATACAATGGAGAGGAGGCCAGGGGTCTGCACACTTTCTCCTCTCAGCCAGCACACTAATCTGACCCTATCCAGCTCAAATTGTGCCTCGCTCTGCAAAGTCATCCATTGTGCTCCCCCACAACAGATGTTCTCAGAATCCTGTCTTCATATAAATTGCCTAAATTAACTTTTTAATACGGGGGAGGAGAGGGGCTATCTTCAGATATACATACATTCATACATACATACATGTATTTTACATACACACACACACACACATATATATCTCCTTAGAACTAGAGTCTGTGCTGTGAATGGCCATTTTCTTCCATTAGTGTGCTCTTTAAAAAAGAAAAACATGACCCTTAGTAATACTTGAAATTTTAACTTCTTTGAAAATGTCAAAGGAAAAAATCCTAGTTTCATTAAGAACAGATTGAAATCATCACTCAAATACTAGTATAGAGGATCAAATGGTCCATAAACACTAACAAACCAAATGTTGACCAAATCAAAGTAAATTTTAAGACTGTTTTCCACAGTAGCTCACGATTACCTTAAAGTTCCATTGTTGGGAAAGAAGTGAGTGACTTCCCTTGCCATTTTCAAAACTGCTCCAATTTAAACGGCTGCCAGCTGCTCCAACTGACTAATGATGCCTTTCGAATGCCACCTCTATGAAGAAAAGTTAACAGCAGGTTTAAAGCTGGGGATGAGGGTGAGGGTGGTGGTTACACACAAAGGAAGGGCAGGAAGAAGACAAGACAGAGCGTCCTTAAAACCAACCAGGATACCAGCAAGTGAACAGGCTCGTCTTTAAGTGGTTCTAATGATGCTCAACTCAGGCTCAACCAGGAATATATTGCATACGCAGAGTTCATTTCAATGCTCCCTCACTCCCTCAAATCCATTTTGCCTCATGAAACAGCACCAAACATAAAGAGCACTGCACTCGAAGATTCTCCCAACCTTCACAAGGCTGAAAGAAAATTGCCCTATGCATTTCCTATATGTGAAACTAACTCCAAACTTTGCCACTGGCTCGTGTTTTGCTGTTAGTAACTCAAAGTAAGAGCTCGACCAAAGCATAGCAGGATTGGGACCCAAATCACAAACTAGGAAGACTCTCAACATAATTATTTGGTCAGTGAATTAATTTACACCATTATGAAACACTTAGAATTGGTTACAGAGAAAGGAACTCATAGAACAATTCTTACTTAATCATTTCAAATTTTTACCAACTAATCTAGTCTAAAAAAATCAATGCCCATACAGAGAGGAAGGATAGGGTGTTTCACAACTCGAACTGAACACATCATCTACTAAAATTCCACGTAGTTTACCTACTTGGAGAAGCAACAGCTTATCATTATTCACATTAAAATAAACATAAGAGAGTAGAAGAGTTTTTAAGAAGCCTACTGTTAGTAAGAAATGTTGCTTCCCCACTTCTTCCTGTGAGGGGCTTGAATCATTAACTCTGGGTTCTTTCACTCCAGAGAAAGTGGAGTAATTTACCTGATAAAAAAAGGCCCCTCTCTGACCACCCTCCCTGCTACAGGCCCAGTGCCTCCCTATGAGCCCAGTACTGCTTGGGGCTGGGTGGGTGAATGGTCTCATCCTGAGACTCTGTTAGCAGAACAATTTGGTTTTCACAATAAGCTGTGTCCTCCAACCTGTTGTTATTAGCTGCTGGCAAGTTGACTCCAACACATGGTGACCCCATCTGCGCAGAGTAGAACTGCTTCATAGGGTTTTCAAGGCTGTGAGCTTTCGGAAGCAGATAGCCAGGCCTATTTTTCAAGGAGCCTATAAGTGAGTTCGAACCGCCAACATTCGAGCGCTTAACTGTTTGCACCACCCTGGGACTCCAACCTCCAACCTAACCTCTATCAATAATAAATGAGTATTTTGGCCTCTATTTTTACTTTGGTTATAGTTTTCAACTTTTTCAAAACTAGGGGAGAGACGGAGGGTGCACTGAGACCCTAACATCTAAGAATGGGAAACAGCATCAATTTTCACATTCCAAAAGAACCAAAAGACTCAAATCCACTGCCATCGAGTCAAATTTGACTCATGGTAACCCCATGTGTTACAGAGTAGAACCGCTCCATTGGGTTTTCTTGGCTGTAATCTTTACAGAAGCAGATTGCCAGGCTTTTCCTCTGCTGTGCTGCTGGGTGGGAGCGAACCACCAACCGATAGGTTAGTAGCCCAGCACAAATCATTTGCGCCGCCCCATCCCCTCCCCCCCAATCAGGATACCTGAGCTTATACAATGATTGGTTTCTCTGAAAGTCAGCTATTAAAATATATTAGAAACACTTGCTATTCAAAAGGAAAAAATACTTATTTATTGCACAAAAATGTACTGGCTGCCTAGTATGTACTAGGAACTGTGCTGGAGACTGAGGAGATAACGGTGAGTAAGACAGCCCCATGGCCCCCGCCCTCACAGCGAGTGCAGCCTGGCAGGGAAGGAAGATGATTACAGTGATCGAGAAGATGTGGGTGCTCTGGGAGGACAGAGCTGAGTACAGAAGGGGATGAAGGTGGGCGGGAAAGTATTCTCAGTGGTGAAGTCTAGGCTGAGAACAGAAAGATGAGAAGAGCTGGCCAAGCAAGCATGAAGGGGACACGGCCAGGAGAAAACTCGGGCAGGAGCTGCAGCTCATGGGGAGAAACAAATTCAATATGGTTGGATCTGGATGGAAAAGTGCAAGGTAGGGAGCTGGCAATGGCCAAGTGACAAGAGCCTCTATGGAGGCATTAAGGAGCTTGGACTTTAACCTAAAAAAGTAACAAAATTTGGTCTGGGAGTCAGAAGACTCACTCAGGCCTCTGCTGCAGGGTTCCTGGCACTTAAGGCTGACCAGGGCTATAGTAGCTACAGTGGTCTCCGAGACCTTTGAGATTTTTCAGAGGTAGAATCAGAACCCCAAGCATGAATTTCTTTTGGACAGGCTGCGTTTGAGGCACTTTTACCATGAAAATAAACACCACATTTTAAAACTCTGTTCTTAGATCTTTGTATCTGTTTCCTTAAAACAAGGCATACCTACATGTGAGCTACAAACTGCAACCGAACAAAACTAACAGAGCTTGCCAATAACCCTGCCTACATTATCAGCCTTTCCGCCGATCATCTCTTAATTGTCATTATCTGACTACCAAAGACAAACCTGCTCCATTTTGCTCAATGTTCCTTTAAAAGACAGCTCGTGCCCAACACACAGACACCTGTTTTCCTTGGATCCGTCCATTAGCATTAGAAATACCATAGAGATGTAATCTGTAGAGACTGGTGTCCCTGACTGAGCCAAATATGACGCAAGTACAGCTCAACTCTGAAACTCTTCCTGGCCACACAGGGTGAAGGTACGTAGCATGAAAAGAGCCTGTTATCTAACTAGAAACCAATCCACGAAGTATGTGACAATTCTTTGCCCCTCCCCCCCGAAAAATTCCCACCCCTGGGATTTTTAGCCTATTCATTTAAATTTAATTCAACAATTACTTACTGAGCAATTTCCCTGATGACCTGAAGTCCCTTAGATCCAGTAACATTACTTCCTTAGCAAATACTGAGCACGCAGTGGGTGAACAGCACTGGGTTATATGCCTCAAAACTCGGAACATACTACGTGGCGAGGCGGAGTCCTTAGATTCAGATGATACGCTCTCGTTATTAGTAAACAACAGAGCTGCTACTGGTCATCTGCAACACAGCAGTTACTGCAACTGATGTCCATTCTGAAGAAGTCTGTACCAGCTTAATGGGTCTTACAGTGGAGCCCAATCCAATGGATTTGTCCCTGACACCTTGTAATTTCCCAACCCTAAGTACATCATTTGGCAGAAGGATCCGAGGTAGCAGAATGCTGACAGCTTTTCAACCATGCTCTGCCAGGACGAATTTTGACCAACGGCAAATTTTTACCTGTTGCAGGAAGTTGTACAATCTTCTGCACAGTATCAGATCAAAATGTATTAGCAATTCTGGGGAGAAAAATCCACAAATCCATGGGTGTGCTCTCATGTGTGCCTATCCCATGTGGCTCATGAGCAGGAAGCAGCTGGTGATCACCTCTAAGATTGCAGTGAGGGAGGCTGCACACTGGAGCAGAACTACTTCCTCTGAGATTGGAGACAATACTCCTTTCCAGGTCCCCTGAGCAGAGATGTGTAAAACCGATTTGTGCCAAGAACTCCTTAGCAAAGCCCAAGACTCCTACTAAAATTACGATCCTCACATGTAAGGCTAGAGGACTGCTACAGTCCAATCTCAGCCTGCACTGTAAGTGTGTCGCTCCAAAGTATTCAACAAACCATTCCTTAATCACTATCTACCTATGTATCTTCTGTCCAAGATAAGAAACATCTTCCTGAATGTGTTACTCAGACCTATCAGATTAAAAAAAAAAACCAAAAACTAGCAACTGCACTAGCAATTAGAAACAAAACACTTGGGCTTTGCTTGCACATACATAGGGCTTTTGCCAGAACCATGGCCAACCATGTCAGAGTTTACTGCCTTCCCCAAGGGGCACCTTGTCCCCTGAACTGGCTCTGAAGCAAGGCCTTCAACCTTGCCCTCAGATTGCCAGTGATGCTTCAGAACTTTAAGCTCGGCTCTGGAAGGAGCTATGAACATGGCAGCTGCTTCTGAGTTCTCAAAGGAATGTCTCAATGTTGGTGACAGTTACCAAAAAAAAGAAAAAGATGAGGGTAATGATTTCCCCATCACTTCTTTGCATTTCTGTGCTGAGCTGTACTAATCAGAATTAGAAAGCACATTCTGAAAAGCAAGAACTACGGAATCAGCTCTTTATTCCTTCAGTTACCCTCCCTAACAAACCACAGCCAAAATCAACACGCCTTCTTAGTTTTAATCAAATATTTCTAACTTGGTCTGGTTACTTCAAGCTTCTCAGGACGAGACTGCCTCATCTGTGCAAATGCCTGACGCCCCGTGATGTGGGAGTTATATGAGTGTGACAGGATGAGAGAACCGGGTTGCTAGGATGACTGAGAACCAAACTGTTGTTGCCTGAAACTTTTTTTTGTGTGTGTGTCTTTTTTTTTTTTTGCCTGAGGGTGTCTGTTTATATAATTTCCTAAAAGAGGTGATAACCTAAATTAAAGAGTGTGCCTGTTTGAGGACACAATGTGGTCTGTCTATGAGCAAGCAGGTGAATGATCACCACCACATATTCTGTTTCTGCAATAAGCAGAAGGCTAGCCATGAAGTCAAAAGATACAATATTCCAGCTACAGAGAAGGAGCCAGGCGACCGAAGAAATGGAAGCCTCAGGATGCACTCACCACAGCCATTCAGATGATGCAAGAAAAGACAATCTTCACAGGGCTATAAAATTGCTTATATAATGCTTGATACAATCATGCCGGCCTCTATAAATACAGCTATTATTTTTCAAAACAAAAATACTTCCATTTTTCCCAAAGGCATAATGCAAGTAACCTGCTTCCTATGACCAGTGGTGATGGAGATACTCAGGCAAGAGGTTTCAGCTGTAGTCCCCTACTGTGCTCTGAGGAAAAACAGGTGCACCACTGAGGTGGGTGCAATAAGTTAAAACTAGAAGACAGGATTATTCTATCCCACATCTGAACAGCCAGGACGTGCTAGCCCCCTGCCAGGCACTGGGGACAGACAAACAAAGCAGATCGCCCCTGTCCTGGAGCTGTGGCCTTCCAACTCAGTTTCCCCAGGAGTGCACGTGCATAGTTTAAGGCATTAATTCCTAAATCCTCATCTTCCACATATACGCTTCCTAAAAACTGATGGATATCCTGTCTTCCCAACAGCTCCTCTCTCACTGCAATCTTATTATGGGGTATTGTTCTAGAGTTTAAAAACCTACGGGGTCACCAAAGGGATAATTCAAAATGTTGAATACTGGGAAAATCTTCTTTAATGATTAATCATGGCACCTTGAATCCATATGAATTCCTGTCTTATGTTCTTACAGAAGTAAAATTTGGCTCATTTGGGGGATGTTCTGGGTTCAAAACAACCAAAGCAATACAGACTAATGACAATGGATTCTTTTAAATATACCTGGAAATTTTTTCCAAAATACCAAAACTTAAAAGTCAAGTTAGAGAAACCCCACAGATAACAATTTGCCTTGAATTCTTTACACATACATTTTTCCAGCAGGTAGTTAAAACTGGTTTTCTCAAATTGTATTGTGAAAGATTTATTCCAACTAAGCCAATCCTCACATTATTTTCATCTTATAAGATGTTTAATATTTTCTACTTCTTATTGGAAAAAATAAATTATTTAAACTTATGATCAAAAATGTTGGATGTCACCTTAAAAACATATGAGAGAATAGTTTTAAAAGTTATTTTAGAGGGTACAAAGGCAAAAACATTTGAAGATAGTGCCCTAGAGAATCCCCTTCAAGTGGAGAGGCCAGCCTAGTAAACAAATGTTATAAGGCAATGAGTGAATGTCACTACAAGAGATAATCAAAGTGCAGTTAAGCCTGAAGAGGAGGAGACGGGTATTTCAGGCAGAGAGAGAAGAGCTTGTGCAAAGGAAGAGAAGTGGCACAGCCAAGCACAGATGAGAACGTGAGGTGCAAGAAGCTGTTTTCCCACATCTGGAGAGCAGGGAGCATGGATGGGAGGGGGGACCATGAAGGACCTGCATGCCATACTGAGGAGCAAAGGACCCAGGAGAAGCTTTTAAGCAGTGAAGTACCATAACTGGATTACTACTTCCATGAAGAATATTTTGGCAGCAGTAAAAAGGATGAAATGGAGCACGTGAGAAACTACAGCAGGGAGATTAGCTAGACAGTGCTGTCCAACAGAACTTTCTGCAGTGATAAAAATATTCCACGTCAGCTGTCCAATATGGTAGCCACTGGTCACATATGGATACTAAGCAACTGAAATGTGACTAGTGAGACTGAGGATCTGAATTTTTATTTTATTTAACTTTAATTAATTAAAATTTAAACAGCTGCAGGTGGCTAGAGACTACTGTATTGGACAGCACAGGCTAGAAAGGTATTACAAAAGTCACAGAAGGATGATACGTACTGAAGTATGGCAGGAGCAGATGAGATGAAAAAGGGAGTCCAGAGGAATTTCTGAAGCAGACCTGCAATGCTGGTGACCATCTGTATACACATGGTGTAAGGACTGAGTTAGGACAGCACGAAGGTTTTACCAGCTGGGCATATTAGGTTAATGATGATAGTTCAGTACTAAGATAAAGAACACAGTACAAAAGAGACTTGTGGGGGAAAATAAAAGATCTAAAAAGGACTCATTTAGTTTGAAATATATCAAGACTATCCAAGGACTATGTCTAGAGACAGCTGGAAAAAGGTCAAACAGGTAAAGACTGGGAAGCTATCATGACAGAGGTAGTGAACAAAACCACTTAGGAAGGCGTGATCACCCAGAGGGAGAAGAGGGTCAAGGGACCCCAACATTTAAAAGGAAATCAGGAGAGGAGAGGCCAGCAGAGACAGAAAAGAAATGATTGGGGTAGAAAAGAACAGAAGAGAGTGGTGTCACAGAAGCCAAGAGAAGAGTTTGTTTAAACAAGGAGGTGTTCTTCAAGATCAAAAGGAGCAGAAAGTCACAGAGGATAGGGCCTGGCAGCAAGTCATAGGGTTTGCAAGTACAGAAACCGCAGAGTGGGAAGGATGAAGGAGAGATGGAAGACGCGAGTTAAAGATGGAAAAGGAGTGGAGGAAGCGAGTGTGGAAGTGCCAGGGAACCAGAATGAATGTTCGGTTTAGAAGCAGCCGTGACGCCCTAGCCATCCACCGATGCAGGTGACGGTGAAGTACAAGCACAGTGACACTTAAACGCATACGCAGCACTCAGTCCCGCCAGACATACCAGCTATATGACACTATATCACAAGGCTTTACCAGGATGCACTCGCATATTTCTCTCTCTAGGCCCCGACAGAAACTATCAGAAAGGTTCAAGTTACCTATTTTTGACCACTAATTAAACAGAAAGGTACCCAGCAGGAAGAGACCCTTTGAAATACAGAAATTAAGAAAGCTGAAAGTTTTTAACAGAAATGTACATGATACACACACAATCCACTCTACAGTTTTTCTTTTGGCATCCTAGGCCTATCTGTGACACATACAGTACCCCTTTTAACATCTGTTGAATGGTACTTTTCACACAAATTGTCCTTATCCCACCAGAGATTAATCACTGCAGGCTAAGGACACTATAGCCTTCCTTATCATAGCTGGACAATCTTCAAAGAATTCCAGCAGGTTGTTTAAGTATGACAGAGCCTCCTTTACACGGATCCAAGCCAACTTTCTTCAAGTCAACTTTCTGTTTTGGCTCTCACTATCACTAAAGAGAGAAATTATTAATCCTGGAATAAAAACTTTATTTCTTTAACATTTGACTTTTAAAAACTGTTCATTCATTCAAAACTCACCCAGGGTTTACAGGCAGTCATATCCATTTCCTTCCCAGCTGGCTCCTCTGGCCATACTCTAGTATGTGCATACATGTTGTTCAGCACATACTGGATGCTCAATAAATGCATACAGAAAAACAACGAGTTACCGAGCACCTACCATGTGCCAGGTACTGTGCGAAGCACTTTTATTTAGCATTATCAGTAATCACACGACAACCTTTCACAATAGGTATTACAATCCCCATTTAGAGATGAAGAAATTCAACTTTAACTTGCCCAAGCTGGTAGAGAGCTCAGATTCAATTCTGGTTTACCACACTACCCGATCCACAGTGACGGCTCAGAAGGTTTGCTGAAAAAGTCACTCCAAATGTAACATTTGTTCCACAGAAATTATACTGATTTGTGAAATATAATAAAATATAATTCATGGCTGTAATCTTTAAGGGAGCAGATCGGCAGGTCTTTCTCCAGTGGCGACACACAGAAGGTTCAAATTGCCAACCTTCTGATTAGAAGCTGAGCGCTTAATCATTGCACTATCAGGGCTCCTTTTATACTGCTTAGCAACCAAATTTTACATTAAATATTTGGTGAATGTGTTCCCATATCATTAAATATTCTTGTAAAACAAGATATTTGATTTAAAGTACTTGATCATATGGAATATAATTTAATATCTCACTGCCAATATTTTACCAGTTTTTCATGTTATAAACAATGTTACATTAAGCATCCTTATATATATATCTTTTGCACCAACTGTCATTATTTCTTTGGAGTAAATTCCTCACCCAAAGTCTCCACATAATTATCATTGGCTTTAATAATTTTACTTTATTAAAAGTGGTATGGAGCTTAACTGAGAAGATGTGGAAAGCCAAGCTTGGGGTAAGAACATTAAAGAAAACTGTACTGTCCCTTCCTTTCTCCTTAGCTACTAATCTTTTACCCAAGTGCCACAGAAGTCTTCAGGCACATGTGTAGGGGCTACCTGGTGACCTTCCTACCTCCCACTCATATGCAGTGTTTTACCTCTGAGGGACCGAGAATCTGTAGGTAAAGCTTCTCACAGGGCACAAAAGTTCAGGGGGAGCCTGTTACAAAGGACAGACCATCTGCAATGTGAGTAATGACTGTGAAATAATCATAAATTAATGGATTAGAATCCACGGGCTTGTGCCCTCTTTCCAACATTCTCTCTCTCTCTCTCTCCACTCTCTTAACATAGGCTCATTCATTTATATGGTCTTCTCATTAAAAAAAAAAAATTCAGTAGCTGACTGACCAGTACTCCCAGTAAGGGAAAAAGGTAAGGGCCAGAAATCCACACCAAGGGAAAGCAGACAAGACAGCTGACCAAGTGTCAGGCAGGCTAACCTGGGCAGAGGGACTGTGAGGTTCCATCACTCCACTGTAAGTTCACAGCATGACAGTAAATCTCCCAAGAAGCTTCCAGTCTACTAGCCCCTCACTCCCAATAGGCTGGTCCTCGTAAACTCAAACCCATCATCTAACTCTAATCCACACCTCCCTTTTAAAAAAGAGGCAGCTGTTAAAAAACGTTGTCTCTTTTCTAATGGTTTGTATGCCACAATTTTTATCTTGTTTCTCTGAAACATTAACTCACGATAATCACCCACATCAAACTACCCGTGGACCAGTATGGATGCTGAACTGATGAGTCACATGACTAATCATGATCATTAGGGCAATATGACAACCTACATATTTTATGGTTGGTTGTCAACTGTAATACAAAAGTATAAAACCCAGAATCCATTCTGTTCATCAAAAGATAAATTAACTATTGTTTTACAGAATCACTTATTGGAACTAGCCACCAATGACTGGTCAAAGACAAATTTTGAAATATAACATTATTTGCTTCACTTATGAATAAAAGTTTAAAACAAATACATTGAACTTGCTGAAATTGCTTTAAAATCTCTTCTTCCATTTCCATCAACATATTTCTGTGAGAAGGTCTCTTATACTACAAGTATCATTAAAACAAAACACAGAAACTATTTAAACACTATCTCTTGCAAATAGTGCTGTCATCAATCTAACCCTGATCAGATAAATTAATAAGCAAGAAGTAAGCAAGCTCACTTATCAAATTAAAATCTTTAATACTGATAATACACGGTATTTGTTCAAAATGTGTTACAAGCATTTAATATAGGAAATTGCTCTTTTACTCATAATTTTTGTTTGGTTACAACTGGAAAACAATAA
Organism: Trichechus manatus latirostris; assembly: GCF_000243295.1. Taxonomy (NCBI): domain Eukaryota; kingdom Metazoa; phylum Chordata; class Mammalia; order Sirenia; family Trichechidae; genus Trichechus; species Trichechus manatus. Next base: position 6,169,269 of record NW_004443957.1, on the reverse strand, counting down.
AAGGTTATGTGTGTAGTTGTGACTCTGTACTAACCTCCTATATACACACTTACAGTGAACAAACTATACAATTTTTAAAATGTATTTATTATTTCCTATGTTGAGTTTATTGTGATTACACTGTGGAAATGTAATTTTTCTATCTGTTAAATCTAATAATAAAGGTTTTTTAATTTATTTTTTGTATCTTTTTTGAATTTCCTTTCTAATTATTATTTTTTGTTGTATTTTCAAAAGTACCATCCTGTGAGGGATTGGAAACCTCCAATTAAGTTACGATATTAAAAAACAAAAAACAAAAAACTGGTCTTTGCCACAGAGAAGTGCCGTGCCAGGTGATGTCATTGGGAAAAAGACAGATGAGCCCTACACTCTGGTTCTGAGGAAATCCTGGTCCAGATGGATGGACATGGTGAGTACTGGGCTGGACACAAGTACTGGGCTAAGTTGACACACCCACTGTGGAGAGTAGTAGACTGGGGAGAGGCACTTCAATTTACATTCTTACCGAGAGGTAAAGAAAAGAATATGTATGTGCTAACGACAGGCCCAAAGCACATCAATGCTTTTGGACCTTTGGCTTGTGCTTCGGGCAACTTGTCCGGAACGAGTGGTAAGGTAAACAATACATTTAAATGGACTTCAGGTCTCTATGCCAAAGGACATTATTGCAAATGCTAACATTTCTACAAGATAAAAACCTATCCTGGTGGTAAAGGCTGTAGAAGGCCAAGACAAATAGAAGTAAAAACTAAAGTTATAAGTAATCTCTAGTAAATCATCCACTTTTATTATGGAGTCAAGGTAAGTTATCTCCAGATGCTAAGAAGGTTCTTTCTATACATTCTCCAGGGTGTCAAACATGTAACTGTCTTCCAACAATTCTGGAAATTACTCTGAAGGTAGATATTGAGAAGCCTGTTAACAAGAATTAAAAACAAAGAACAAAACAGAGATAGTATTCACAATACTAGATTAGGAGGATCAGGCTTTTGGAAACCTCCAATTAAGTTACAATATGCAAACAACAAACAAAAAATAATGTCAACCAATTTTTTCATGTAGAACAAATTAGTTCACCCCAATTTAGCAAGCATAAAATATGATCTTTCAGGTGCTATATGCTTTAACCCACAGAACACACCCAGTATCTGAGCAACAGGAAGCTGAGATCGTTTTGAACACAAAAAATGTAAGAATCGCCCACAGGATGAGAGGCAAGGTCCATCCAGGTCTTTATTCTGAGTCCAACAATAACAGAGAACACTGAAGAAGGGCACAGCTTCAAAACCATTTTACTGAGATTATTATTATGTTTGTATTTCTTTGGCATCTCCTCTCCCTCTTTCCATTAAGACCTGAACCCTGAGAAACCTTCACCCTCTCTCACAAGCATTCCTTCTTTCCTTCAGTCAAACAATCCGACCAACAAACTAAACTAACTTAACGTCATGTGAAATACAGGACCACGTTCAAGTGGAGAGACGGCCGGATCCCTCATGTAACAGCATAAGCAGAAAAAGTTAAAGGGCTTTGGCTGATGGAATAGCTAGTAACAAGGGCAAAGGCCAATGTAAATGTTTACCCATTAATGAAAAGTCAAAGCACACACATTTTGGGGGCATGTGAATGCGGGGTATAGTCAGACACCATAAATCACCATGCCAGTTTTCCTCACTTATAAATAAGTTTAATACTTCAGTTAAGATAAAGTAGAGACACCGTCCTCAGAATTTATATACACTTGATCTAGATGATTAAGTTCCACACTGCTCTTTTGTTCACTACAAACAAAAAAATGTAAAAAACTCCCAAACGGCCACAGCGTGAGTTGAAAGAACACCATCTGCAGCTGCTTAGCCACAGCTACTGCCCCCAAATCAAATGAAAGGCTCAAGAAATGCTTCTCTTCTCAAAGTTATCTTTGACAGCTGTGTTCTTATCGCTCAGGAGGTTCCCTGGATGTCTCCATGCTTAAATTATTGGCAAAAATTAGCAAAATCAGCATAACCCATCTGTAACATATCCTGAGCAGATAGTGGCAATTGAAAGGAAATGAATACAACTTCCACATCATCAAAACGCCACAATGCTCCTGTTAAAATAAAAACCATTCAGCCTTGCATCCTATACAAAAGTTTTAAGTGTCATTTACCTCAACCACTAGGGCTCTCCCCCCTTTAGTTTAGCTAATGAAAAGTGACAAATGCAGCCCCATCACCAAGTTTTCATTCTTCTGAGTTCTTCATTCAAGACCATGAAATCTCCACACTCTAACCTCCAGGGGGAAAAAAATTTAAGTCCAAAGGTATACAGAAGCATCCAACTTAACAGCAAATGAGCCTAAGTCTTTTCTCTCAAGCATACTGAGGGAAATACCCTTCTGTTCGTAGAACATTACCGATTTTATGAGGGGAAAATTATGTTTGGTATCACCAGGGCTACTTTACACATCCTTGGAACACCACAGGGTAACTATACCATTGCCATCAAGTGAACTCTGACTCATGGCTACACCCTGTGTATCCGAGAAAAACTATGCTCCATAGGGTTTTCAATGGCTGATTTTTCAGAATTAGACTGCCAGGCCTTTCTTCGGAGGTGCTTCTGGGTGGACCTGAACCTCCAACCTTTCGGCTAGCAGTCAAGCACGTTAACCATTTGCACCTGCCAGGTATTCCATAGGCTAAATATAGACAGAAAAACTGAGCAAAACTCAGAGCCCTAGGAAAGGTGGGCACTCTCTATGTCCACACTCTTGACTCACATAGTGAGTTAACCAGAGAACACTTGTTCCCCTTGAAAACAGAAACAGACTCAGAATCTGCTTAACATGGTCCCCAACACAGCCACTGCCAACTGATCAGAACTGGCACATAAAGAGATTCTCTCAAGGTGCTAGCAAACAATCTGCTCAAAGTTCTTTCAGTCTGAAGCAGTGTAATGCTAACTAATTAGAGAAGGACAAACCATAGGCACAACTGTTCCCTTACGACATGCTCCGTGACCTTGTCACAGCTCTTCTCAGAGTGGGAGACGGCCCCTGACTGCAATGGAACTTCCTTCTGAATGGCACAAGCCCGAGTACACTGCAGTCATTTGAAGGGTCTCTGCTCCCAAGAAGCCCTGTGGCTCCTGAATAGATGATTAACATTATTCCATTCAGCAAGTGTCTCTTAAGCCCTCTATTATGAGCCTGAATTTTAAACAGGGGACTGGGTCCTTTATTACAGCCCCTAATCCATGTCCCCAGTTACATTTCTTTCAAAGGTACAGAATCTCTCTGCAATCCCATTATTATTAGACTTTACCCCCGTCCCCAAGAACTAAACTGAATCACAAGAGATGGTGGCACTGCCTCCAATAAAAAAAGATCTAATGAGGAAATACTACTAGAGGGTTTACTATATTGTCAGAACAAAGGCACCATGAGAGCAACGACCCTGTCTGCTTTACTTGAATACCATAACACAAGTCCACAGAGCTGCTCCTGGCATGAAAAAGCATGCAGTAAATATTTCATAATTGAATAAATATATCTGAGCACCTAAGACATCTCAATGAATCCTCACCATAATGCTATGAGGTACACAAGCCTTTCTCTACTCACAAGTGGGAGGCTTTTCGAGATGAAACAGCTTTTCTACAGGCACCACAGCCACTGAGAAGTCCCCTTGGTCTCAGTAATGTCTATCATCTACCCAAAGCATGTTCCTTGTTTTGGCATCAGAGTGTAACAGCAACAAGGGGCCAAAGATCGTAAGTACGTTTATCCTGTGGTAGAGAGGCAGGTGCCAGAGAAGCCCCAAACATGGAATTCTAACACCCAGCATCAAACAGAGCATCACAAAACCTGCTGGGTGAACAGAACCACAGCAAAGGCAACGCTAATTCCGCAGTAATGGAACCAACGTCCATGGAAGGCCAGCTACACGTCATTTCCCAGGTTCTCTTGAGGTTAGGTGTGGTCAGGTCATTAAGTTTGCCAGTGTAATGCAAGCAGAAGTGCTGCAAACCACCACTCCTGGGCCAGACCTCAGATGATGCACCTCTCCTTGGGGCTCCTTCCCTTTTCTGCAAGAGCAGGAAGAGCAGACGTGCCCGGGCGGCTTCAGCCATGCAGATGAGGCCAACACCCTAATGCTGGAGAAAGAAGATAGAAGGAACGTGGTCTGCGGAGAAAAGCAGACCACCTGCGCAGACTTCAGGCTGTTATATAAGAAAGAAGTAAGCTTGTCTCTTTTAAAGGCAGCTATAGCAACCCTAACCAATACAGCCCTAGAGGAAACTTCGCACATTGACTGCACACTGTATATGCCAAACAGCCATTAACACACTATTGCTGGTGAAAGTTTTATGTTAGTTCTGCTCACGGCTGGAGAGCAATTCAGAACTTCAGGAAAGGGGGCAGAGCAACAGTGACGGTTATTTAAGTCTAGGATTCTATGTTTAAATCAACTAGGATTTTATTTTTCTAGCCAGTATCTCCTCAGCACAGGCAATTTCAAAAGTCCAAAAATAACCTAATTTTTAGGTTTAGTTGATTGGTCTCCTCTATATAGCATCATTAAACCGAACTCAAGAAATTTTAGTTTTCATAAGTATTACATGTGAATTGGAAATTTATTCATTAGAGATGCCTTATGAAATTTTTATTCCAAACTTCTTTCAAAGTCAATCACAAAGGAAAGAATAGGCGTTGCAAAAATAAACAGATACATTTTCATTCACCTAAAGTTTTCCAAGTAACACACACAAATAAATGGGTAATGTGTCTAGTTAGGTCCATCTCTCTTCAGAAGCAAAGGAGCTTAACTGAATGCTGCAAGCTGGCATGAGCCGGCCCTGCAGCAAGGGTTAGCAAACTAATGTAAGAAGCACCTGATAATTTTTAGGATCTGTGGATGGGGTGTATGAAGAGGCCCAGTCAGAAAGTAGCCAAATCCAATATGAAAATCACATCCCTGTCGGGAAAAAGGAGGTTGAGATGAAACTTAAGATAAACACAGATATCTAAAATAAATTGCTACTAAAAGCATGTGACAAATGGATATGGTCTTTGAAAAGGGCACATGATCAAGGTAAAAGTAAAGCAAGCCTTGTGTTATATATATTTAAAAGTATACGGCAAAATAAAAAAAAAAATGGTGCTGAGTGAAAGAAGCCATACCAAAAAAAAAAAAAAAAAAAAAAAACAGTACTACTGTATGATTCCATTTATATGAAGTTCAAGAACAGGCAAACATTATCTATGGCCAAAAAAAACCCAGCTGTTGTTGGGGGCAGGGATAACTGACCGGGAAGAGGCATGAGAGAACTTCCTGAGGCTCTGGGGTGATGGGAACGTGGGTTACATGGGTGCATGCATTTGTCAAAACTCACAGAATGATACACTTAGATTGTATGCATTTCACTATATAAATATTACCTCAAAAAAAAAGTTCTGAATGATTGAAGTGTTTAGGGGTAAAGTATAGGGAAGTGTGCAACTTACTTGGAAAATGTGTCAAAAAATTAGATCGACTGATGGATGGATAGATGATGGGTAGATACGCACAAAGCCAATAAAGTAAAATGTTAACACTTAGAGAATCCAGCTGGTGAGTATATGGGTATTCAAGGCACAATTCTTTAGACTTTTCTGTATCTTTAAACATTTATATGATAAAAAGTTGGGAGAAAGTAGATGGTGATTATGCTGAGACCTATCGTTTTGGAGTTTGAGAATGCAAATCTTATCCAGCACTTACAATTACTTCATGGGACATGAAAATGAATGTGAACTAAAGCAACAGAGCATCAACAGCAACTTGACCTGTTTGATGGTGGAGACACTCAGGTGAGGCAAGCTCCCCTTGACCACAGCTGTCCTTCCTAAGCTGTCTTAACTTAAAATTTGCATTACTTAGAATAATTTTTAAATAAATCACTTTGGTAAATGAATAACCAAAAGTTATAAATCCCTAAAGAGAAAGTCTCAAAACAAAACATGTGATCTTAAATTGCAAACATAATACCACATGTATATTCTCTGGACAAAAAACTAACACAGATTCAGTAATTTCATACCAAAACATTGTTTACTTTATATCTCTCTGAATCCAAAGTAATTTTCACTTTAGGTTTATGACATATTCTATAACCTTTAGTAATTTACAATAGAAAAAAAAATCAGATTGACTATTTTGCATTGTTGTAGTGTTAAGTTGCCATCAAGTAGGCTCCATCTCATGGCAAACCCATACACAACAAAAGGAAAACTGCTGCATGGTCTGTGTGGTCCCACACCATCCTCACGATCACTGATACGCTCTATGCTCCAGTCCATCGTTGCAACCACTGTGTATTTTTAATGCCTCCTAACCTAGAGGCTCATCTTCCAGCACTATATCAAGCAATATTCTGTTGTGATCCATAGGGTTTTCATTGCCTAATTTTCTGAAATAGATCACCAGGCATTTATTCCCAGCCTTAGTCTGGAGGCGCCACTGAAACGTGTCCACCATGGATGCCCCTACTAGCATCTGAAATACCGGTGGCATATCTTCCAGCATCACGGCCACACACAAGCCACCACAGTACAACAAACTGACAGGTGGGTGGTGGTATCTTATATTACAGACAAGCTCATCACCACTTAGAAAATACTGTCCATCACTTCTCCCTGATGTTGTTTTGTTAATAAAATTCATTTTGGAGTTGCAAAACTTAAACCAGGCAAAAAGATGAATTTGGTTTTAGGGAGACTGAGTTGATGAAAGACAGTACTACTATCAGATGGACAACTAAGAGTATGTTGTATATATTTTGCTGGTCCCCCAGAGCCAGTAGTGTCCTTGCATACAATACACCCTACACAAAAATTCAAATCCTAACCATTTTCCAAAGCTTAACTCAAGTCCTACCTTCTCCTCGAATGCTTTCCTAACTACATAAATCCATCATAATTTCACCGACCTCTAGAGTATTATATCTGAAAGGAGCTGTACTGCCCATCTGTCCTACGGTCTCCTTTATGCAGAAATCATTTTCTAAGATATCTGACACATGGTCATCAGCTCCACCACAACCCTTAACAGTTGACCGGTAACTAGTCCGTCACTGGATATGGCAGCCCATTCTATTATACAATGTGGCTGGTAGCGAAACCATTTTCCGTATTTCTCAATCACTAACATGAGAAAGTTTGATTAGATGATAACTTTAAGGTCCCTTTCAGGCCTAAAAATCTATGAGTCAGTTAATTTACGGACTGTGCCAGACACTTACCTAGGGCAGGAGGACAGGGGTGGAGTGGCCTGGTTCCTGCCCTCCAGGCTCTCAAACCCTAGGAGGCCTCCTGCTAACTTGGAAATCTTAGAATGCTAGAGTTTAAAGAGAACCCAAGATTGCCTGGCCCAACATCCTTATTCTTAAAATTGGGTTATACTAACTGTCCTGGGTAGCTGAATATGTTAGACAAGGCCAAACGACCACTTATCCTACCTCTACTCTACTACAGCAGCAAGAAAATTCTACTTCACTCTTATGATATCATACAGATACTTCTCATACAGATACTTCAAACAGTTCTTAAAAAATGATCATCTTTCTCCATCTTACCTTTTCCAAAAAAAAAATAGAAAATTCAGTTTTAAACACATTAATGCGTATAGGGGTGGCAAGAAAAAACAAGGGAACATCGTCATTAGACTACTCCATGAAGGCGGGAGCCTTGATTTATGCTTCTCTCCATCTTCTCAACATTTCCCAAGGTGCTACAACAAGAGATGTGTGTCTATGATAAGTATCTGTCCACAGAATGACAAAGAAAGTAGGAAGATTAAAGGAGGTTCCCCTTAAAACCCTCCTAGGGCCTTCTCCTCACCCCAGGCTCCTATCCTGTGCCAGCTCAACATCCTCTCTGCTATACAGCTCATTTCTCAAAGAACTAAGAGCTGTGGTACCAAATCAAGAGGGTGAAATTAGAAAGCACCACATAACCAGACACACAGCAACAGCAGCCATCAGACAGCACCCAGATTTAACGCCCCTAAAATTAGCAGCAGGAGCAAAGTAGTTACAGCAATGATTGCATCAGAGCTATTCTGACTGGCTAACTGCCAGTTTTAAACAAATCGTCCTGCTTTCTCTACCAGAGAAACAATATTTTGGAACAGAGCCAGCTAAGCATTTCAATGAATGTCCAAATTCTAGCTTCGCTATTAATGTTTTATAATTCAATGACAAGGTGAACAAAGTCTATATGGACTACATCTGCAAGCGTGTTATTTTCTTTGTTGTAAGCACTTGTTCTTTGGGTGAGTAAAGTACTGTGGATGAATCCTTTTAAATATTTAAATGCCTGAAATTTATTTAGGGATTCACATTCAACTGGCTTAAACAAAGATTATGCAAATCTAGCAAAGTATAAATGCAAAACAAAAATTGTTTTCTTCTTACATTTCTTTTATTCTTGGCAAAGACTCAGGAGCTAAAAAATTCTTCTCTGCATGATCACAGAAGAACTCACTCACTTCACAGCAACAAAGAATATATAACCTGATTCAATCAGCACAACTGCTACCTCACCACAAAACTTCTAGTTAATAACAGACAGGCCACTGGCCGATAGAACTGCATTTTTTAGACTAGAACAATAAGCTCATTAGGCCAACCCTGAGCCACCATTTCCCCCTTGCAGGGGCAGTGAGGTAATTCCATTACAGCTCCTATTCTCATACATCCACCTTCACTCCCTTCCTTCTTCCCTCCTCTCCTTTCATTCATTCATTCATTCATTTTAAAATTACTTATTGAGGTCTACAGTACATTGCAAGGCAGCTGTGGAGCAAAGAAAAGAGCACTATATTTGGAGTCAAGAGACCTGGTTTAAACATTTAAGAACTAAGATTCAGAAGATCACTCATTCTCTCTCTAAACCTTAGTTTTTGCATCTGTAAGAGGATAATCCCACCAGCCTGGTAAGGTTCTTCTTAAGTATATGTGAGAAGACATAAATGAACGTTCAGGGCACAATATTTTTAAATTTACCTTTAGGAATATCTCTCCCCAATTCTTTACTATATTTATAGGTCATAAGCATCAGCCTCCCTCGCTCATCTTTAAAACTTTTAAAATAGGAAAAGAGATTCATTATTCCAAGCAAATGACTTACCAAAACCAAACCAACTGCTGCTGAGTTGATTCCGACTCATAGTGGACCCATGTGTTATAGAGAACTGCTCCATAGGCCTTTCTTGGCTGTAACCTTTATGAAAGCAAATCGCCAGGACTTTCTTCCATAGCTGATTTACAATGACCCTCAAATAAACAAAAATGGTGGTAAGTCAAGTAATTTTACTTATAATTCTGGTTCCTCTCTCAGCATTGTCTACAACCGTCATAACCCCGTCGCCGTCGAGTCAATTCCAACTCATAGCAACCCTACAGGACAGAGAACCGCCCCATAGGGTTTCCAGGGAGTGGCTGGTAGATTTGAACTGCCAACCTTTTGGTTAGCAGCCATAGCTCTTAACCACTGTACCTCCAGGGATCCAACTGTCATTAATAATAATAACTGTCATTATAGCATGCCCTAATATACAAATTTAAAAAAAGAGGAGTCAGAATGATACCCCCTAATTTCATGTAACATAGGAATCAGTACCATGTCAGGATATTAAAGATAAAAAAAGGTTCTATCACATAAAATTTAAAGTATGCTTACCACTTGAAATTTATTTAGGGTTTCACAGGGTAAGGCAATATTTATGCCTACTACATTTAAGGCTTAAATAATATTCTAATGTACTTTGCAATCCTCAAATTAAAGGTACTAAATCAACACAACGTCTACTATATGCTACTGATGAAGTTTTTAAAAATTATTATTTCTTGTAGAAAATTAATATAATTGCTAATACATCAAGAGATAAAAGACTATAGGTAATGTTGTACACTTCAGAAACCATTTCTTTTCAGTCATCTTTATTAATGAGCCCAAACAACTTCCCATGAGGCTGTGCAGTCATGTGGGACCAGACTTGGAAGCCTGGGAACGGTGTACACCAGACACTCTCATAAAAGGAAGGGCACACCCCAGGGTGCCCAGACTCCCCAAAACTCTCTGAATGTGGCTACAGAGGTCTTGATAGAACTCCATTTTAAAACTCTCTTTGAAAATTACTTCTACATTTTTACCAGTTCCGTAAGAAGAGTTCAATCAAAGGTCATTTTAGATACCCTGGAAGAAATGTAAAATGAGGTATAAAATGTTCAGATAATTTACAACAGAAACAATTAGAACTTGAAGGCAAAACTACTTAGTTCAACAAAAGTGAAAATATAAAATTCTTTCATGTTCAAATCCCTAACTCTCAATCATCTAATTAGCAAGTATTTTTTGAAAGCCATGTGGCAAAAACCATCTGGGTACAAGGAATTCAGTATACTGTAAACCAAAACTGTCCCTGCTCTTATGGCACTGACATTCTACTGAAGTGAGACAGAAGATAAACATACAAAAACTAATAATCCATATAATGTCAGGTAATGATAAGTGCTATGGATCAAAATACAGCGCAATTAGGGGAGTTACTGCAAAAGAGGGTGGGGTGAGGTGGGATGGGTACTGCTAACTTAGATCAGACATTTCAGCAGATACTGTGCACTGTTGTTCTCATCACCCTGTCCCAACCAACCGAAAGCTGGAAAAGTTAAACAATCAATTTTCTAGCCTCCCTTGCACCTAGGGATGGTTCTGGCTGATAAGATACAGAATTACACTGTCAATCTGCACTTTTAAAGTTGCTTTTCTTCTCTTAGAAGTTCCCCAAAACACCACTGAAGAACCAGTTAAAATAAAACCAGGCACAATAAACATTAGGTCTTGCACTGACATTAGTACAGGATGGGGAAGATATGGCTTACGGGCAGCATGCTATTAAGGGCTCAGTTGTTTTAGTGAACAGGAAACTCACTGAGTCAGAGGAATGGGGCCACCAAAACAGTGAATGCAAATGTGGACTACATCAAAACAAGCAGGAAACGCAACTTGAAGGAAGGGCACTCCTCCTCTACTTTACACTGGTCAAGCTGCACTAGAAGCATTCGGTTCTGGGCCAACTTTAACAGATATTGTTCTGTGAGTAACTGAAATACCTCTATAGAAGGATTTATACTGTAAACTACCAAGGGAGTGGAATTCAAAATAATAATACGTAGAATTGGGTATCAATTCTATACACCAAAAAATTTTTCCAATCATCAAAAACATCAAAAAGGTAGAGGTTCCCATTACAGAGATGTTCGGGTATTGCTTGAAGACCACTAGCAGAGATCATATAAAGACAATCCAAGCATCAAAGAAGCATTAGTTGGTCTGCGTCAGTGATTTCCAAACTCTGGTCCTTACTGAAGTTTTCACTGGTCCATGCAAAAAGACAAAGTGTCTGTGTGTGGGGGTATAAACCAAAAAACCAAACTCGTTGCCGTCGAGTCGATTCCAACTCATAGTGACCCTACAGGACAGAGTAGAACTGCCCCATGAGGTTTCCAAGCAGCGGCTGGTTAGTGGATTCAAACTGCCAACCTTTTGGTTAGCAACCAAGCTCTTACCACTGCGCCACCAGGGCTCCAATATACTTATGTAGCAGCATTAAAAGCTGACAAGTGATAATCCCTAGAATTTGCTTTGGTTTCCAAAAAGTATAAGAACAGAAAGGGATAAGCTTAAGATACCTTCTGGCCCAGAGATGCTATGATAACTAGACTCAACTTACCGTGTATTTTCTTCTTTTCCTATCACTCAACTTGACTATACAGCGTTGTAGAGGGAGAAAAAATTTATCAAGGAATTGGATTACAAAAAAACATGAAATATCACAAGAAACAAAACCTCGCCTTGGCTATGTATATTTTCACCAAAAAAAAGGTCCTCCAAGGTCGAGAAGGGAGAGTGTTGACATGTCGTGGGGCTGTTAACCAATGTCATAAAACAGTATGTGTACTGACTGTTTAACGAGAAACTATTTGGTCTGTATACCTTCACCTAAAGTACAATAAAAAAAAAAAAAACAAACAAACAACAAACAAAACCTTGGCAGTGCATCAGACATGGCTCCCTTAGACCACTACTAATCTTTGAAGTTAAAGTTTATAAATCAAGTTCAGAAAGGATCAAAACGATTTCTCTCCAAAGTTGCAAAGCATTTAAGTTCCTATTACATTGTTATCCCTCCTTTAAAGGGGTCACGGCTGAATGTGACTGGAACAGAAAAGCAATTTCTGAATAATCGCTTCCAAGGTAAGTCAAGTAGCTGTAACTCTCCCAAGTGTTTACATACAAACTTCCAAAATAAAACAAACCCACTGTTGTCGAGTGGATTCCGACTCATATACAAACTTACATCTATAAAATATAAATGATTCCAGTCATTTTCATTACTCTTGTATACTTATTTTAAATGATAAAGAAACCTTAAGTGTTGCTACTCAAAGGGATCACAGAAATACTTTAGCCAAACTCACTTATTTTAAGATGAAGAAAGCGAAGCTCAGAAATAACCGGCTGCTCAAAAATGTTATTTAGGGAACAGGCGGTAGACCCATGGAACTGGAGGTTCCTCCTTGCCTGACTAATGTTCTTTCTACTCACCCTGCAAGGGAACTGGGTACATTAACTGAAATAGAAAATTCAGTACCCCGTATTCTTCAAGACTGCCCTTCACGTGTCATTCAAGTTCAAAACAGAAAAAAAAAACTTTGTTTTCTGGTTCACAGTAAACAGGCTGAATTTTCTTCAAATTTAGTATGTCTTTGAAAGGATTTGTAATCCTAAACCACCACCATAAGTAGATGATAAGTTCAAAGACTCAATGCCTTCCTCCATCTCCAAAACCTTGCATTTACCAATTACGGCTGTGTGTGGAGAGAGGTGGGTATGTCCACATAAACACATTGTTCCTTGCAAAGGATGCAGTAAACACAACCCTTTTAAAAACTAGTTTTGATTTCCAAACAAAGCACTTTTAAACCAACTTCAATTACCAAACAATTGCCCTTTCAGGGCGGCTCATGAGTATTTCTCACTTTCAGGAATACACAGGCTCTCAAAATGAATAACCCATTCCCCTTTCTGCCTCATGTAAAAAGATCCCCAAGGTGGACAGGTGTTTACAAAGATCAGGTATCAAGGAACCCTTCAAAATACCATTCCAGTCTTGAGGGGGAAGAAAAACTCATATTAGACATTTTTAACTACAAGTAGCATCATATGAGCCAAATCACGACAATGTGATAACTCCCCTGCTAGACCAAAAGTTACATTCCATAAAATTAAAGCTCTTCAAAAAGTCTTAATATTTAAAAACATAAAAAGTATTTGATGAAAAATATATACTAATACCATCAGGGGAAAATCTGTGGCTTATACTCCAAAGCCAGAAGCTCCACCCCCATACCTGTTATTTCTCTCTTGCTTTATTTTCAGGACCCCATGCGTACAATGCTTCTTATCCCAGTTCATTTCACCCCCTCTATAGGCAGCATGTGGGTACTGATTAAAAGCTGTTTCTGATTTCATTTCATTTCCTACTTCCTAGATGCTTTCTCAGTAGTTGTTGGGTTTGTTTTTGTTTTGTTTGTTTTCCTTCAGCTAGTTATGAATACACTAATTCAGAACAAACATATCAATTCAACATGTCACATATGAAGCTGGGCAAGGCACTCAATAAATGACTTATACTTTTAAGATACTTCCATAGCTTGTAAATAAGTTTGCCTACTTAGGCAAGATTTGGACAGGCTGCTATGGTCTTGCTTTAGAATACAAGTACTTAAAAACATGACTGGAAACTTCTCGGTGCTGAAATGGCCAACTACAGGCTATAGTACTTTTCATAAGAGGTTGTGCTCAGAAATGAAAAAGCAAATATCAAGCAAGAGGAGAGAAGGAACTAAAGATGTCCATAACCCAATCCTTGGTATGAATCCATGCATATCTCTTTTCCCCTAAATGCATCTTGAAATCTTTAGGAGTCAATGAAATTTGTACGCAAAACTCAAGAAAAGACTGCACTTTCCCATGAATACGTACTCTTTTGTACCTCTCAGAGTCAACCAGTGAACTACTAAATCAAGCAGTAAACACAGTGAGCAGAAAGATTTTCTAAACAGAATTACAAAACTCACTGAAGAACTTTGAATTCCTCAAATTAGGCAAAACATGAAACAGACATTCTTAAGTATGTGACTAAGTACAGAAGCCAAAGTGTCTCTTGAAATTCATCTTTAGGTGTGAAAGAAATGATGGGCCACCATTTGGTATGTGCATAGGTATTTGTATCGGTTTTATAGAGAAGTAATATACTTCAAGTAAAGCAACAGTTTTGGAATTTTTTTTCCTCCCATTATAAATTATAAGATTGGAAAAATTACAACCTGAACTGCAAACACAGACAACTCAAAAGGACAGTTTACTAAATGCCTGTCATAAGAAAGCCACCTAGTGTTAACGTTTAGAAATGGAAACTGCAGACAAAAGAGGCAAAGAAAAGGAAAATCAGCGACTATTTTAAACTTAATGAGCAAACCCAGGAGAATCACCAAGATTCTTTGTTTGGGGGAGAAAAAAAGCCATCTTTATCAAAACCAAGCCTAAATGTAAGCAAAATCCAAATGTCTCCACTTTAAATTTGGCCAAAATCTTGTTTTGGTAAACACAATTCCGTGACCAATGCACTTGATTTTTCTAACACTCACGCTGGAGTCATCTTGGGCCGAATTAACTTAACTGAAGCAGGTTAATGATGACAAATATTTCCCAGAGGAGTAATGCCAAGTTGTTTCTCCTCCCGAGAAACATCGGCTCTCGCTTGTAGTTGATGAACGGAAATTGATTCTTTGGGTTTGCAGCAAGGCTGAAAATTAAGCTGTAGGTGCTCTTAGTCATATTCCCAAACCGTGGTAAAACTACCTTCAATAATATGGTGAGACTGTCCCAGGAGCGGAGAAGGCAGCGAGACGGAGAAATTAGCAAAGCGGAAGAGCCGTCGGGATTTGGAAGAAAGAACGTACTCAGAAGCGCGCACACCAGTAACTGAGGATCTTACAAAGGCGAATCCGGGTCCCGGGGAGACGCGCCAGGCCCCCAAGCGCGCGCTTCGGGTGCACGTCTTTAAGGAGAATACACCCTGCAGCAAGTTAAACAAGTAACCCCAACTGGTCGGGGGGTAACCGCGTCTGGCACCTTTTTGTCTTATCGTTTTGAGTGTTAGTCAGAGAGGAGTTACCGGGCACCCAAAGCAAGGTTCTCATTAGTGCTAATGTCACCAAGACGGGAATAACCTTTCAGTCGATCCGTAACTTTGAGAGAACGAGTGGGGCGGCTCCTCTTCCATCTGCGACCCGCCGCCTCGGGTCGCGCAGACACACTCAGTCCCCGCGCCCGCCCTGCGTCCCAGCCCCCGAGGCCCCCGCCAGGGCGCTCAGGAGGCCGCGCGTCAGCACCCCGCCGTCACCCCCAGAACAGCCACTTCACCTTCGGTGACACTGCCCGCAGAGGCTGTCTCCCAGAGACGGGCTGGAGCTCCCGAAAGGCCCCTCTGCCCCCTTGCCGAGGACAGTGGCTGGCCCCTTTCTCCTCTCAACCCACACGCACCACGGCAGACGCGTCCCTCCGGGACCTGCTACAGCCTGCGCGCGTTGGGCGGCAGAGACCCGGGCCGCCGCCTCGGAACCCGCCGCCCGCCCCGGCCCTGGACTCTCCCCCTCGCTGGGCTGCGGGCTGAGGGCTCAGGGCTGCGGGCTCAGGGATGCGGTGGGGAGACACCTGGTATGCTCGCCGCCTGAGCTCGGGCCCGGACGCGGCGAGCGGTGGCGCTGCGGGATCTTGGGCGGCCGGCCGGGTCTAGCACTCACACGCGCTTCCCCGCCTCAGCTCAGCGCTCCGCTCGGCTCCTCCCGGCTCCACCGTCTGCGGCGCCAGATCCAACACCGCCTGCGGGCCCCTCAGCCCGCCCTTAGCGATTGGGCGAGCTCGCCGTCTGTCTCGCGGTGCCGCTGGGCTCGGAACGCCGCCGGCGCGCGGTTCCCAGGCCCGCGGCGCGGGGAGCGGCGTGTCCGGGAGGGGAGCCCGAGCGCGCTTTTCGCGAAAGGGCTGCGGACTTCTGCGCCGGCGGGCTGAGAGGGCGGGGCGGGCATCTGCTCACCTGTCTGCGGACGCAGGGACAAGCCTGCGCTTTCAAGTGTAAGCCGTGGCCTGTGTCTCCGGACGTGCGCTCTCCCCCGGCAGGAGTAAGTTCCACGCCGAGCTTCGCGCCGTCTGCTCGATGCAGCCAGCAAGCCGGCAGCGCCTGGCCGGACCCCGACAGGCCCAAGTCCACCGTCCGCGGAGCGAAGCAGATGCGCCGTTTGGTGCTGGGCGTCCCCGCGCCGAGGCTCCGCGCCCGCCGGCTCCGGAGTACGGGAACCATCGCAGAGCTGCGGCCGAGGAGCCCGCGGGCCCGATCTGCCCGGGACGCTGTGAGAGCGCCACGTTAGGGGCCACCTTTAAAAGACCTCGTCGGTTTCCTCAGAAGAAGACTAGGCGGTTTGGCGACCAAAGGGACGGCGAGCGAGGTCTCAGCAGGCCGAGCCCCGAGGTGTGCCTGGCTGGGAGGAGCGCCTAGACCGCCGAGGCGGTGCCCCTGACCCCGGGGCTGGCGGGGGGAGGGGGGCTCAGAGAAGCGCATGAATAAACTGGATGTAACGAGGGCTGGTGGATGCCAGGTGCGCCGGAATGCAGCTGGAGACACTTTTCGGAACCAGGTGAAGCTGCGAGAGGCTTGCAGCCCCGGGCCCAACCCGTGCCTGCCCACCCCGCCCTCCCGGCTGGCCTCTACCGGCAGGAGGAGTGTTCGTTTGATCTTTATCTCATCGAGGAGTAAATGAACTTTTTTACCCATCTATTTACTTTCCTAGGGAATGTTGATCACGTTAAAGAGAGCATTACCTGAAAACATTAATGTAAATTGCTTGACTCTTGAATTAGTTGCTGAAAGATTAAAGGATCTCCAAGGAATCTTTTAAGCTAGATCGGGTTGTCTCTGTCTAAAATGATACAGTACTGGTTTAGGTGGCCTCTCACTTAACCTGGTGGCACAAAAGGTTAAGCGCTTGACTACTAACCTAAAGGTTGACTGTTCCAGCCCAGCCAGGGGCACCTCGGAACACAGGCCTGGTGATCTGCTTTTGAAAGATCACAGCCGGAAAAACTCTGTGGAGCAGTTAGTTCTATTCTGACACAGGTGGGGTCGCCATGAGAATGGCTAGACTGGTTAATGACCTTCCAGCAACACCACAGCATTTGCTGAGCTAGTGGCTTTACATTTCGGAGCTTCTAGGCTTTGTTTCCCT
Source organism: Trichechus manatus latirostris (assembly GCF_000243295.1). Classification (NCBI taxonomy): domain Eukaryota; kingdom Metazoa; phylum Chordata; class Mammalia; order Sirenia; family Trichechidae; genus Trichechus; species Trichechus manatus. The sequence continues at coordinate 6,151,893 of NW_004443957.1, read as the reverse complement.
AGATTGGTAGTGGCAGGATTCAGGCTTGCAGTTCCTCCCCTTAGAGAGGCAAAATTCTTCCTTTAGAGATTAAGTTGCCTCTAACTCCCTATCGCAAACACTTCCCAGAACATAATCCTATTAAAAGTTAAATGAAGAAAGTCCCTCCCAAAGTATGTATCTCTGTAATCTAAAGCATGTACATATTATACAGTCTTTTACATCTCATAAAAATATATGTTGTCAGGTGCCAGCGAGTCGTTTCCGACTCATAGCGACCCTATGTACTACAGAAGGAAACTGCCAGGTCCTGAGCCATGCCCACAATCATTGTTATGTTTGAGTCCATTTTTGCAGCCAATAAAAGTGTATAGAATGGGTATAATAAAACATGTCAGAGAGCAATACCACCATATGACAAAATCCCTGAATTCTCCAGGTTTTGATGGGCTTCCCAATTGTCGCCCCGTTATCAGTGTTTGTAATGTTATTATTTAGTCGTTAAACATTTGTAGAGACCCACTGGTGCAGTGGTTAAACCTCTCGGCTGCTAACCGAAAGGTCTGCAATTCAAACCCACCAGCCGCTCTGTGGGAGAGGGATGTAGCAATCTGCTTCCGTAAAGATTACAGCATTGGAAACCCGATGGGGCAGTTCTACCTTGTCCTGTAGTGTCACTATGAGTCAGAATTGACTCAAAGGCAATTTATTTATTTTTGTTTTGTTTTGGTGATGTTCAAAACACTGCTAGGTGCTGGGGATATAAAAATGTGAAAAACACAGTCCCTGCTTGTCAGAAGCTCACCCTCTCCCACGTGTAGATACTGATACATTTTAGATACTCTACTAGAGGTACTAGAGGTAGAACAAATCCCACAGGAGCAAACATGAAGGGACTTTTCCTGGGGAGTCTAGGGAGGAGCACTTCCCTTTGTAATACATGATCATAATGCTTCTCACACTGGACATCATTGTGTATTTCATTGTCTTCCCCACTGTCCTGTAAGCACCATGAGGAGAAGAACCACGTCTCTCCCTGAGCTATGACCCCTAATTCAGCAACTGCCAGGCACATAGCAGATCCTGAGTCACTGGGAATGGGTTGTCATTGATGTGGGTCGTGCTGCTGCGGCTGCAGTTGTCCTTTGATGTGGTTCTTAAGTGCCTGATACATAATAATCTTATGCAAGTCAGAACAAACACTCTTCATGACTATGTGAGCCACAATTTTCTTCCTCTCCCACCTCACCATCCCTCTTTGGGTGTTTTGTAAACTAAATTGAAATATCCTAAACTTTTACCCAAAGGTCCCTGGGTAGCACCTGACTACCAAATGTTGGTGGTTCGAACCCACCCAGCAGTACCACAGAAGAAAGGCCTGGTGGTGAGCTGCTTCCCTAAAGATTACAACAAGAAAACCCGATGGAGCAGTTCTCCTCTAACACGTGGGCTCACCTTACCCCACTACCAAAGTTCACATTTGAAAAAAAAAAAATGCTCGTAATTGATTGTGCAGAATAAACAACTGGGTGCATTTATCAAAGTACACAAAAGTTATTGGCTTTCCCATAATCCTAAGTCATATGCAGCCCTTCCTCATCAGAATGTTCATGCCCTTAGCAAACATTGACTGAGCCCCTGTGGCACACCTGGACAATGGCATGCTCAGCAGTGGTCATACAGTGGAGGGCAAGACCACAAGGTGGCTACACCATGGCAGGTTGTGGGACATTTTCAAGAGAAAGACTTCAGGAATGATTCTGAACCTTCTTCACCAAATGAAATAGTCTAGAAATATTAGAATATCTTCTTTCCAGTAGTCCTCTTGTTCCTTGCCTTTTCAGGGAGGGGTAAACACCTTTAAACTTAGGGCAGAGAATGTGAAATTGTGGCATCTGTTCAGATATCAGTTCATCATTTTGGCTTCAGGATATCTTACCCTTCCCCCCCCCAAAAAAAAAAAACTCTTTTTCTATTAAAGCTATAAATGTTGCTGAAGTTTTAGAGGAAAATATCAGCTATGAAGTAGGAAATTTTATTTGCCTAGAAGCTAGAGCTAACTGTCATATGTTTGCCTTCTCACTTTCGCCCTCCTCCCCCCCTTGTTCTCTAGTTGTCACTTTCTGTCCCTATGAATGTCGTCATGCTCTAGAGGGTCCCTAAAGAAACAGACTCAAGGATTAATTCTCTTTACAAATTCTGAATCAACTCCTTCTGAAGTAATTCAACATCAGTCTTACCTATTTTTTTGTAAAAGGTGTAAACAGGGACAGAGTTCAAAGAAATACTAGCTGTCTATCCCATTCCAAAAAAAGGAGCCCTGGTGGCACAACGGTTAAGTACTCAGCTGTGAAGTGAAACATTGGTCATTCAAACCCACCCAGCAGCTTCGTGGGAGAAAGTCCTGGTGATCTGCTCCAGTAAAGATTGTAGAATTGCCTCATGGCTGTACTTTTCGGGAACATATTGCTAGGTCTTTTCTCCTGTAGAGTGACCGGTGAGTTTGAACCATCGACCTTTCGGTTAGCAGCCCAGAACTTAACAATTGCACCACGAGGGCTCTTTCCAGTAAAAAATTACAGCCCAGAAAACCCTGTGGGGCAGTTCTACTCTGCCACACGGGGTTGCTATGAGTCAGAATCAACTTGACAGCAGAAAACAACAACCTCCGAATTTAGCAAAACTAGAGTTTATTTCTTTGACACACTAACGCAAAATTCTACTTACAGATATGCATATACTGTAATAAACCTAAATGGCTGTCTAAGTTAAATAAGGTTTATATTCCCACTCTTATTTCCTCCTTCCCTTTTCTACTATAGTCCCTCTTTTAAAAAGTATTTCTTTTCCATAAAATCAACGTAATTTACAACAAATACATATTGATTGTATAATACATTCAGGATATTATGGTAGACCCAAAGGACTCAAGGACATACCGGCCGGAGTATGTGAATTTCATGATAAAGTGCAGATCTTGGGAGCAGGTCATCAGGACCACCAGTAAGTGGCACGCACAGGGGGAGCAGGAGAGCTGGCTGGCGGTGAAGCAAAGCTTGAACTATCATCGAAGCCTTCACCAAGATGATAAGTAAGCAGAAAAGAGAGGAGGGCTTGCTGGCAAGAGGACACACGATGCGTAAAGGCACGGGAACAGACTTCAAGGCGTGTTTGGGAAGTAGCATGCCTTCTGGCCAGAGCACAAGGCTTATTCATTCCTAAACACTCATACAGAGCATAGTCCATGTCAGGTCCTGTTTCCTTTGTAGAGGGAAAATCCTCATATTTGGATTAGCAAATGGACATCACTTTGCTTTATTTCAAAATGGAAACCTCTCACAACAGAAACTTGCTAAGGTATGGTCCTGTGAAGTAAAATAAGAAGTGCCACATCCTGCTGCAATTAAAATAATAATAGTAATAATAGTAAGAGGGGGAAGAACTGCAGCTCCAACAAGCTGGGTTACTGGCCCTGCCCTTGTAGCACATGGGTCATCCTGATGAAAATAAACCATGTGTTCCTCTTAAAGTGCAAATCAATAGAATAACATAAGAGTTATTAAATAATGTACTAAACACCGCATACTATCCATGGTAACCTAAGAAGAAATCCATCTAATAAAAAAGCTCAATTCAGCAAGTATTTATGGAGACACACTGCGTGCTCAGTTCTGATCTGAAGGAATGCAGAAGATTGTTATACATAAATAATAAGACCAGCCTCCTCTCAAGGAACATACACTAAAGCTGAGCAGGGATCTGTACACATGAAACAACTCTTAAGAATAGTGCAATGGCAATATATTAAAATGCATAATCGAGTTTAATGTCGGTAGATTTGCGCCACTGAGACCTGGAAAGGTAGTATTGGATGGCGTGATCAAGGATTAGTGACAAATATTTTTCTTATGTTCTTAATCTTATGTTTCACAAATAAGAAATCCTGTAAATTGGCCTTTGAGCTAATGTTCCCAATCCAGTGTATCTCCAAGAATCTTCCAAGACAAGTGGACTATTTCTTTTCTGCTGATTCCAACTCTTGGCTACAGGCATTCACATCTCCTGTCCACTATTGTCTCTCTCAACTTCTAAAGACCAGTCTAAGAGCTAAACGAATTGTATGGTCTTTATCACCCTTAAAGGTGTCTTCTGCCCTCTTCCCTCATATCACCTCTCCCATCCTCCAAAAAGAGCTTAAATTGTATGTTATTCAAAAGCATCTTCCATCTTTTCCCTTACTTTGATAGCCCAAATAGTGGATTTTTTCGGAGTCCACCCTTTGGCGCTGGATCTGATTTGGAAGCTTACTAGATACATGACTATAGACAGGTTACCTCTCAAAGTCCTATTTTCTTCATCCAAAAACTGGGTATAATAATACCTGAGAGAGCTGTGCTGATGATTCCATATGACGTTGAGTGCGAGGGGCTTAGCACAGTGGCTGGCACACAGTGTGTCACCGGCATTTACCATCTCCTCTTACGCTTCAAGATGGGGACTGTGAATTTATATTTCCAACACCTCACACTGTCTGGCACAGGGTAGTGGCTTGATAAATAACTGCCGAATGAATAAGAGATTTGGTGAATGGAATGCATTTAGGGATGAAGTACGGTCCTACTTCTCCTATTTTCTACCATAGCAGCTTTAAAGCTTATATCTTCATTCTCCAAATTTAATTTCTATTTGGGACATACAGTGGATCATATGTACTCTTTAACTAATGTTTTTTGTTCTACTTTTAAGAAATAACAAAATAATATTTAATTGATCTATGAGCAGCTGTTATTCTATACCACTAGATGGCGTGTATCAATAATAACACACCATTTGCTTTCCTAATTTAACTGCCTTCTGTAACGAAATTTTTAAATTTTTGTTGTCAATTAAACTCTAAGTAGCCTGAATATGCAAGACATTTCACAGTACTGGGTGACTACTCTCCAAGTCTTTCTGAAATTGTGAAGGAAAAACTCCTGAAGGAGGAGGGGGAGAGTTTAAAAGAGGTTGAATGCAATGGAGGAGAAAACAAAGGCAGACAGACAATTCATTCATTTAACAACTAGTGATTGCATACCTATCATTTGCCAGCACTGGGCAAGACACTGGGGTTATAGTGGTAAATAGTGGGAATGTGTTTGCTATTTCACAAAGAAAAACTATTAGAACATTAAGAGAAAAATGTTTATACTATGACATATAAATTATATAAGGGGATAGATTTTTTGTTTGTTTTTTATTGTGCTTTAGGTGAAAGTTTACAACTCAAGTTAATTTCTCATACAAAAATTTATACACATATTGTTATGTGACACTAGTTGCAATCCCTATACACTGACAGCACACTCCCCCTTTCTGCCCCAAGTTTTCCGTGTCCATCCAACCAGCTCTGGGACAGATATTTTTTAAAAATTGTTAGGAGTTATAAGGGAGAAATAGAAATAAATTTGAAATGTCTAATCAAGACTAGGTAATTTCTCACAGGGGGACAAATATTGTATGACCACTATTATAAGAACTCAAGAAAAGTTTTAAAAACAGAAGAAAACATTCTTTAACGGTTACGAGGGTGGGGAGGGAGGGGGAGGATTATTTACTAACTAGATAGTAGATAAGAATTATCTTAGGTGAAGGGAAGGACAGCACACACTACAGGGGAAGTCAGCACAACTGGACTAAACCAAAGCCAAGAAGTTTCCTGAATACAATCAAACACTTTGAGGGACAGAGTAGCAGGGGTAGGAGTCTGAGGACCATGCTTTCAGGGGACATCTAGGTCAATTGACATAACAAAGTTTATCAAGAAAGTGTTCTGCATCCTACTTTGGTGAGTGGCATCTGGGGTCTTAAAAGCTTGCAAGCAGCCATCTAAGATGCATCAATTGGTCCCAGCCACCTGGAGTAAAGGAGAATGAAGAACACCAAAGACGCAAGGAAAGTATTAGCCCAAGAGACAGAAAGGGCCACATAAACCAGAGACTTCATCAGCCT
>NW_004443957.1:6116789-6145823 GCF_000243295.1 Trichechus manatus latirostris | reverse complement strand
GCCAAAGACGCAAGGAAAGTATTAGCCCAAGAGACAGAAAGGGCCACATAAACCAGAGACTTCATCAGCCTGAGACCAGAAGAACTAGATGGTGCCAGGCTACCACCGATGACCACTCTGACAGGGAGCACAACAGAAAGTTCCTGATGGAGCAGGAGAAAAGTCGGGTGCAGAACTCAAATTCTAGTAAGAAGACCAGACTTAACGGTCTGAATGAGACTGGAGGAACCCCAGAAAGCATGGCCCCTGGATTCTCTATCAGCCCAGAACTAAAACAATTTCCAAGGCCAACTCTTCAGATAGGGATTGGACTGGACTGTGGGACATAAAGTGATACTCGTGAGGAGTATGCCTCCTAGCTCAAGTAGATACAAGAGACTAAATTGGCAGCTTCTGTCTGGAGGTGAGATGAGAAGGCAGAGAGGGTTAGGAGTTGGTTGAATGGACATGAGGAATCGGGTGGAAAGGAGGAGTGTGCTGTCACAGTATGGAGAGAACAATTACGGTCACATAACAATGTATGTATAAATTTTTATATGGGAGACTAACTTGAAATGTAAACTTCATTTAAACTACAAAAATAAACAAAAAAAGAAAAACAAAAGACTAGGTAATTTCTGCTTTTCAGTTCCCAGGAGGATTAGCAAGCCCATGTTTCCTCATTCTGTCCTTTGGTTGTCCGTGGCGTTTAGGCAGGGAAAAGCTACACCTGAGCATTTTTAGAGTGAGAGCGAAGTGGGGAGACTGTAAGAAGAATAGGGATGGGAAAGGAAAGGAGGAAAGCTGAGAAGGCAATTGGGGAGAAATATAAGAAGAGTGGCCAAAAATAAGCAGTGCAAATTCTATCCACAAAATCTGAAAATTAAATCTTTGAAAATAATTTTATTATGGAGAGAGTAAGCCCATATTTTAAAAGTTTAAAAAGTAAATAAGGCTAAAAGACCATAAAATAAAATCCAAATGCCTTAGTACTCCTAATTTCAATGTCTCCAGAAATTGTAAAATTAAGTGTGGAGGCTGACAAAAATGAACTCTGATAACTACGAGATTTTACTTCCTTGTTTCCAGGAACCCAGAAATGTGAGTGAGCAGAGAGCCTATGGCAGGCACCATTTCTATCCACTTACAAAAAAACCTCCATCAGTATTTCACAACGCTGCCTACAACTCAACATGTCTGAAAACAAATCTATCAATTTTTCCCAAAGGCTGACTCCCCTTGCTAACCTTGACATTTGTGATAACAATTCTATCACCCTGCCAAATACTAGAAACAACACGGTCTCCTTCGATACTTCTCTTTCTCTGCCTTCCATGTCCAACAAGTAACTATTCTGTGTTTTTCCCACAGCTTCATGGCACAATTTCCTTTCCACTTCCAGTGCCACCACCCTTATCTGGTGCTTTTCTCCTCAAGGGTGGACAACCCTCCTAAATGGTCTCCTTGTTTTCTGCTTCTTATCTTTGAAACCACCTGAAGTACATAAGATTTCCAGCTCCAAATCCTTCCCTAGGCTTCCTGTTGCCTACTGGATAGTGTCCAAATTCTCCTCACCTTACTAACACTTAGACCTTCCACAATCTGGCTCCAACCTTAGCTTCCTGAATCTCTCAGCAGTATTCACTCACTTTCCTTTGCCCCTACTGTGCTATCTTCTTCTGGGGTTCCTTTTACCTTGATAAACACTCCTCAGTTCTTCTGCACCTCTGAATCCTCAACCACCTTCAAATTTTATATTCCTCAAGATTATTTCCTAGACCTTCTACTTTCATCCCTCTTCTTAGAACATCTTATCCATTCCAAGGTTTACAGTTATCATCTATATGGGCAGCCCTGGCATATATGCAGCTCCCAGATATACCATATTTATGTATATTCTCACTCAACATTTCTAGTTGGATGCTGCAAAGGTAGCTCAAACTCAATATATCCAAAAACTGATTCATCATATGACCCATCCAAACTCCTCTTTTCCTGCAGCCCTATTTTAGTAATAGCACCATTAACCATTCATTTGTCATGTCAGAAACCTAGAGGTTTTCTTTAACTATTCCTTCTCCCTCATGCACTCATCTAGTCAGTGACCAGGTATTTGATTCTATCACTTAAATATCTCTTGCATGTATCTTCTCCTCTTTATCGTTACTGTACTATCATATCCTGCCTCTTTGATCTATCTTCCTGTCTCCTGTCTAGCTCTTCTCTAATCCATCTTTTTCACTGTAGTATTTCCTAAACACAACCCAGATAACCTCCTTCCCTCGCTTCAAAGCCTTCAGTGTATCCCCGTTGCCCCAAGATAAAACCTTAACTCCTTGACGTGGCCCCTACTGCCCTCTCCAGCCTCCTTCCTCGTTCTCTGTGCTCTAGTCATATGGTATAGGACATGTGACAGGATGTAAAACAACAGTAGGATAAAAGTCCATTCATTCATTTTTCCCATTCATTCATTCATTCACCCAGCCATACTGAACCCCTTTCAGTTTCTCCTACACTCCACACACTTCACCTCTGAGTCTCACACAGATTCTTCTCTCTGCTAACAACTCCACTGTCTCCCCCAATTCATCCCGCTAACTCCTATCCATTCTTCAGTCTCAACTTAAATGGCAGGTCCTCAGGAAGGTCCTCCTTGGTCACCATACTACATTAGGCTACCTCTGCCTTCATATGGCATCCTGTACTGGCTCCTCATAAACCTCCTCACATGTTCCTGTACGTTTGGCGTCTGTCCTTCTTACTAGAATCTAAACTCTGTGAAGGCAAGAAGTCTGCAGTGGCCTTGATCACCAGCTCCATGAAACATTCCTTCGCAGACCAATTCACATTTGAACTCATAATAGTTTTTGCCAACAATCCCAACTTTAGCCCCAGAAAAGCCTGTGTTGGTACATCTGGTGAAGGAGGAGACAGGCCCACACACAGCTTATTGCCTCTTTGCCAGGAGAATCAAATGTCAACAGGGAACCAATTCATCCCAGGGAAAAGGACACACTTAGTTAATTTCAGAACCTCAGAGTTGGAGGGGAGGAGTGATTCTCGGTGCAAAATGCTGCCTTTCACTCATATAGATTTATCTTGGAACCTGCCTGCATGTACCATAGCTGTACTATAGAGGGAAAAGGGCTACTTTAAAATTGTAAATTAAAACTTAGTATGGCACTTGGACACAAGTAAGTTGCACCTGTTTTCCTCTAGTACAATGTGACCCAATCCTAGACTCAGCACAGGCCTCCAGGCAGAACTGGCATCTTGGTAGTAGTGCCTGCAGGAGGTGGTAGTGTGGCAGCAACACCTGTTGGGAGACTGGCGTAGGGAGGAAGAAGATGTCAGAAGCTTGCAGAAGTGGTGGTATCTGGTAGGTGTGGCTTTACCCAGTGGATCCTGCAGCCCAGGGACCAGCTGCAGTGTTTCGGTAGACACAACAAACCTAGCGGAAACCACAGAGGTATCCATAGAATCCTGTGGACTTGGGACTTATCCCCTGAGGACTCCCAGAAATGTGTGCGTGAGGTAGCGACTTTGTGGAAAGTTGGAATTCTATGTTAGCAGATAGGGGCAAGAGTCAAAGAAAGACAAATGATTATGCTGAACATGATCACTTAGTACCTGAAGCTAGCCTAAGAAGTCTCTGGTTACATACAAATCCACTATATATGCTACTAGATTTTATAGATATTATCTTGAACTCTTAGTTTTTATTGTAATATATATAATCTTTGTCTTGTCTCTAACCACGTGTGATAAGTAATGGAGATAAGTCTGTCTGAGCAACTTGACCATTGTTCAAGGAGCTTTTGGGAATGGTATGAGTGCGTGGTATTCTTCTGAAAGTGTAGCACAGAGGGAGGTATTACTCATCAGTTCTTGCCTCATGGAGTGTAAAACCTGGAAATGAGAATGGGTGTTTCGCCTCTCAAGGGCCAGAACCCCAATCTCTTCATGATCTCACTATGTAAACGTGGTCATTTCTCCATTTCTTCTATTCTCTTCATTATCTCCCAAGCTGTTTCCCAGAGGAAATTATTGAAGAGGGGTATCAAGAATGAGTGTTGAAGGTATATGTGAATGATTAATAATGATAAAGTGTTGTCTCCAACTACATTCTAATAATAAAAAGCAATTGCCACTGGGTTACCTATTCTGTTCATCATTCTCACCTTTTCTCCACGCAATAGCACAGGTTGTCAGTAACAGAGTATGATTGCTTCCTCCCAAAAGACAAGCTATGTGAAATAAAACACAACACAACATAGCCTCAGCTAAGATTTTTTATGTCCGTGTGCTATTAAAGACTGTTTTTGATTACCGAGTAATCATCCACCAAAGATCAGCTCTGGAAGCCTGCGTTTCCCATGAAGGGAATGGAAGCGCCACCTGAAGCTCTACAGTACAAGCCCAGTCATCCAAAACCACATCATGACCACAATAACTAGTCAAGTGCCAAAACGATGGAGTCTGACAATTTATTACTATATCTTGAACTGACTACTACCAACATGTTCCCGTGAAGCCTGCCCAAGAGGAAAAAAATTATATCTATATTAATATCTGTATCTATCTTTGTTTATACAAATTAGCGGTACGCTTCAAAGAGGAAGTTCCCATTAGCTCAGAGAATATACCACATTACATTTCTTTTGCTCTTGTTCTAATCCTTTCATGCTTTCAGTGGTTTACCAGCAGGAAGCCACTAGAGAGGACATATCCAGGCAAGATTAGACAACATACAATTATCATCTTTACTATTCCCACTTGGAGAATTGACTAGTATTCATGTGGAACAGTGAAATCAAATTTGCTGGCAATTTACTCCCAATTCATGGGTCTAAAGAGAGAATCTGGTGGAGGGGAAGGTAACTGCGTACTGGGGGAAGACACCAAAGAGGAAAGTGTGTTTGTATCGATTGCAAACATGTAGTTCAAGCACTGAGCCCATTCATTCCTAACATTCTGTTTTCCCTCTTTCCAGTAAAGTAGTATCAGTAATCTTGGTTTCCTACGGGCTACTTGCTGAACCAGAGAGTCCCTCTCTAGGATAGACATTTAACAAATGTGTAGGTGTACATATTGAACTCCTACTATGTGCTGGGTACCCTTGAGGGTGGAAAGAGGGGTTGTCATGTCATAGGTCCATCTCATGGGGGAAACTAGTTCATATGTAGTCATATGCAGTTTAGGGTTGTGAAATCCCAAAAATAATACAGGACATGTGACAGGATGTACAACCACCAGAGGATAAATGCCTATTCATTCATTTTTTTCATTTGTCCAGTCATTTATCAAACATTCCTCATAGATATACTTTTGCATGACAAGCAATGTGCTAGGCACTGCAGTAGCAAAGATGAGTTAGCACTCACTTTCTGATGGAAGAAACAGACCAGTACACGAGCAATTCTAAAAAAAAAAAAAAAAAAAACAGGATAGTCGCTAGGACTTGCATACACTCTAACAACCAGAAGGGGCTTTGATGCTAAGCTTGGTCCCAAAGAAGGCCAGGAAGATGGGCATGAGCTGTTTTGGATTAGGATGCCCTTCCAGTTGCTTTCTAGTTGTCACTTTCTCCTCTCTAGTTTTGATCTATTCCCCATTTCTTCACTCGCTGCCCCTAACTCTGGTAAAGGCAACATTTCCCCGTGTTTTAACTTTTCCACTGACCTCAGCTCAAGGTTATAGTATATCACAGTTGTTTCGGAACCAAATCTAATGAAGTATTTTCCAATTTAAAGACAACCCAGCTACATTTCATGAACAGTATTGTTCAATCTTCCTTAAAGTCTCAAATATGTGATTATACAGTGCTTTTAATCTGAATAAGTTAATTTTTTATTAAAAAATAAAAAAACAACCTTAGCAACACATAATTTCCTGTTCTTAAAATTTTTACTCAGCATTTGGACTAAGAGAGTTACTGAACTTACAGGGAAATTCTATTCTAACAAGAAATAATGTAGATGCTGTTTCCACTGTTGTGCCCAGGATGTACTGCTGTGTACCTAAAGAACTTCGACCCGCTTTTCCACCCTCCTTCAGAACATAGGAGTCCTGGTGGTGCAGTGGTTAAGAGCTTGGCTGCTAACCAAAAGGTTGGCAGTTTGAATCCACGCGTTGCGAGTTGCTCCTTGGAAACCCTATGGGGAAGTTCTACTCTGTCCTATAAGGTTGCTATGCTTCGGAATCGACTCGATGGCAACGGGTTTGGTTTGGTTTTTCAGAACATAAACTCTGGCAAACTAGGTTTTTGTGGCTCTTTCCAAAGGAAACAAAACACTGCGCAAAGCAGATGCTGTATGACTTTTTGTTGCTGCTGTGAAAAAAAAAATTACGCTGTAAGTAGGATAACAGAGAAATTAATTAAAAGACAATAAAGGATATCAGGAAGGAGACTGCAAATCTGGCTTCTAGCTTGGGAATAGTTTGGAAGCCACAGAGAATATGACATGTTATTCATCTTTGATTCACCTGAGCCCATTTCATCATTCCAATGGTTATTGTTCTTCATGACAGAACATTTATCATTCAGGTAAGACAGGTCCTACTACCTACAACTTGACAATTGAGACTCTCCCATGTGGAGCGTTGAATTTGCCTCTAAGGGAAGATAAAGCCATTAAGTTGATCTTATATATAACTATATTTGCCAGGCAATGCAGTTTCTTCCCTAATGAGGAATATTTCAGCTGCTGATTCAAATCATTTGTTTAACTGAAATGAACTCATAATAGAGCGCCAAACTGGGAACCACGTGGTCTGAGGTGTGGTCCAGCTCTCCACTGACTAGCTATGTGATTTGGGACTTCAACTGAAAACCTCGATTTGTTTAGTTGCCAGTTAAGAGAGGGAATTAATAACCTCTAAGATCCCTCCCTGGACCCCTGGTGGTGCAGTGGTTAAGAGCTTGGCTGCTAACCAAAAGGTCAGCAGTTCATATCCACCAGATGCTCCTTGGAAATCCTGTAGGGCAGTTCTACTCTGTCCTATAGGGTCACTATTAGTCAGAATCGACTCAATGGCAACAAGTTCGGTTTGTTTGTTTGTTTTTTTTTAAGATCATTCCTGGCTCATAGCTCGCAGGAGTCTGTGACAAAGTGCTGAACAGACACTCCCATGCAAAGTTAGCAGAAGCCGCTATGCTTTGAGAGATTTCTGCCCAATTATAGGAGGGGAATATTTCTAATTCTTCAGACAATTCCACTTTCCGGGTAAAATGTGTTGTGTTTCTGCATTTGTTCTAATAAAAACTCTTTGAAGGCAGGATGTTTATCCTAAAAACCAATGAAAGAAAAAAAGTTGCTTGCCTCCTTGCAACTTACCATCTTCTAGAAATTAAGAGTTACAGATAAAATATGCAATCGTTTTTATTTCATTTTAAAGTTTGGTTGAGTGGTGTGGAAACTAATCTGAGTAATGGTGTCCTAGATCACAGAATCCAAAAGTCAAAAGAAAACTACAAAGGTTTCCTGGCCTCTCCTGCTATGATCCAAGACCAGCAGGCACCTTTGTTGTTGTTATTTTACTGGCTTTTAAAAAATGTTTTTTTAGTTGTTTAAAATATTATTTTCCTTCAAGAATTTTAATGTGGTGGCAGCATATCTTTTCATTATTTTGGCATTAATATCAGTCCGTGTCTGTCTCCCTTGGACTGTGCCTGAACAGGAATCATCTCTTCTAAGGTATTTTACTCTTAGCCAACACCGGTTTCCCCAGCATTGTCAATCACTAATAAAATAATTGTCACCTGGAAGTTTTCCTATCATGACTTTTGTTTTCCCCAGAGAGCAGTATGGCCTCTCACTCATCCTTCATTAGCTACCAACTTCTCCAGGGAAGAGATTCTTACTAGGAATCAGACTTGGTATATGAGAAGTATGAAAAGGTTTACATGCCTCCTTCTCTGAGCAAAGGCCCAGGAGTTTAGCCATCCAAAGAACACTACAAGCTTTGCGAGTTTATCCATTAGAGCAAAGGTCAATCCTATTGCTCTGTGTGTGTGTGTGTGTGTGTGTGTGTTTTATAAGATCAACCCAAATAAATATAGAAATTGAAAGCCTTTGTGATAAGAGAAAAATAAAAAAGATCAAAAACTTTCATCAAGTGGCAGTAAAATATTTATTATTGATTTTTTTCTCATTAAATGATGTTTTAATTGGATTAACAGGATTTTTTTAGGCCTTCAATGGTTTTGGGTATCCACTGTATTTGGATTAGAGGGTGGACCCAGGTTACATGGGAAATGAAGGTGAAATGAATTTGGGTGTCCCCTTTGGAAAAAAGACTGCAAAATTGCAAATATAGCATAAGTATGAAGCACACCTTGCTTCTCTGCTGCTACCTTCCTGCATCTGGTGCTGGGCACCGCAGAACTTCCTCATGCTGAGGTACAAATTCTAGCCTTGTGCCTTCAACCTCTGACTTGAATGGAAAGAGAAAAAAATATACCCTTTGAGACTCATGAACATAAAAGAGAGGCATTTTAACAATTGCGTGAGTTGTGACCTTTTCAGTCAGGGGGCAGTGAGGCAACACAGCAATCAGTACAGCAGAAGGACCCTTCCATCCTTGGGCAGGGGGGACAGTGGATAAGATCAGCAGAGCCCAGGCCCATCTGCTGATAACAAAGAGGAGGGGCTGCTAGCCGGAACTGGACCCACTGTGTATCAGTTACCTATTGCTGCTTAACAAATCACTGCGAAACACTGTGGCTTATAACAACAACACATATTATCTCAAAGTTTGTGTAGGCCTGAAATTCAGGTACAGCAGAGCTGGGTCATATGGCTCTGGGTCTTTCATAGCTGCAATAAAGGTGTTAGCCAGAGCTACAACCATCTTAAGGCCCAACTGGGGGTGGATCCAATCACTCAAGTGATTGTTGGCAGGACTCAGTTCCTCATGGGCTGTCGGCCAAGGCCTCCCTCAACTTCTTGCCACATAGGGCAGCTCACAGCATGACAGCTGGCTTGATCAGAGTGAGCAAGTGAGAGGGTAAGAGAGAGAATGTGAGCAAGATGGAACTCACAGTCTTTTTTTAACCTAATCTTGGAAGTGGCATCCCATCATTCTTGCCGTATTCTACTCATTAGAACATGTCCAGCTCATACCTACTGGAAGGGATTATACAGGGCCATGAATATCAGGAGCATGGGGATCATCGGGGCCATTGCAGATACTGCCTTCCACACACAGAGGAGACAAAGATCCTGTTGAAAACACCACAGGAGGCAGAGAGAGAGGAACTACCTTGGCTTCTTCTTTTCTCTCACCTTCTAATCTCCCAGTGGGGCCCCCAACTGGCAAGAGAGTCTTGGAAATGTAGTTCCATGTGCAACACCAAACAGGGAAGGGGCAGGGATGGGTCTGAGAGCAAACTGGCTTCTGACCAGCATAGTATCCTTTTATATTTTTCTGAGGTAACTAGACAAACAATCCAAGGGGATTCCGTCTAAAGATACTATTTAACAGTAATTACGGCTCTTTCTAGGACTGAAAGATATTAATCTGTGCTATACTCCAACGTTCCTACCCAACAAAGAGCCTCCAACACACACATACATGCACACACATACACACACTCATACACACACTCTCTCACACACATACACTCATACACACACATTCACAACACATTCACACTCACACTAACAACAACCATTTGTTGTCAGGTTGATTATGACTCATGGTGACCTCATTATGCTAGAGTAAAACTGTGCTCCGTAGGGGTTTCTTTTCTTTTTTAATTTTGTTGTTGCTGTTGAGAATATACACAGCAAAACATAAACCAGTTCAGCCGTTTCTAAATGTACAATTCAGTGACATTGATTACTTTCTTTGAGTTGTGCAACCATTCTCACCCTCCTTTTCTGAGTTGTTCCTCCCCCATTAACATACACTCGTTGTCCCCTAAAGTTCCTATCTAACCTTGTAAGTTGCTGTTGTCACTCTGATCCCATATATAAAAGAAAACCTTGTTGCTGTCAAGTTGATTCCGACTAATAGCGACCCTATAGGACAGAGTAGAACTGCCCCATAGGGTTTCCAAGAGGCAGCTGGTGGATTCAAACTGCTGACCTTTTTGGTTAGCAGCCGAACTCTTAACTACTATGCCACCAGGGTTCCTGATTCCATACAGATAGTTCTTAAAAGAGCATAATACTCAAGGCAGACATTTTTTACCAGTTAAGTTAAACTTGTTTGGTTTTAAGAAGACTTCAGGGAATATTTTTGGTTTAATTTTTAAAAATTATCTCAGGGCAATAGTTTCAGTGGTTCATCCAGTCCCCATGACTCCAGAAAGTCTGGAGTCCATGAGAATTTGGAATTCTGTTATGCATTTTTCCCCCTTTGATCAGGCTTCTTCTATGGAATCTTTGATCAAAATGTTCAGTTATGGTAGCCAGGCACCATCCAGTTCTTCTGGTCTCAGGACAAAGGAGGCAGTTGTTCATGGAGGCAATTAGCCACACATTCCATATCCTTCTCCTATTCCTGACTCTCCTTCTTCCTCTGTTGCTCCAGATGAATAGAGACCAATTGTTGTGCCTTAGATAGCCACCTGCAAGCTTTTAAAACCCCAGGATCTACATAATGATCTAGGAGGTAGAACAGAGGCACTAAACATGTTATTAGGCCAATTAACTGGCATGTCCCATGAAACCGTGACCCTAAACCTCCAAACCAAGGAACCAAATCCTCATGAGGTTTTTGGTGTGCATAAGCAGACTCAGCAGCTACTCTTCTCTCTGTGTGTGTGTGTGTGTTTTGTAAATATATCTGTCACACGACTTCTGCCAGTTCAACATTTTAGAGGTGTACAACTTATTGACAGCAATTACAATAATCAGGTTTGCAACCCTACACTTAATCAATGCAATTTTTCCATCTCCGTTACCACCCCTACTCCCAACCCCCTACCCTGCCCTTTTCCTCTCCCTCCTGCCCTGGTAACCACTAATAAACTTTGGTCTTTATACTTTTACCTTTTCTTGTCTTTTTATATAAGTGAGGTCATACAATATTTGTCCTTTTGTAATTGACTTATTTCACTCAGCATAATGCATGTCTTCAAGCTCCATTCGTATTGTAGCATGTATCAAGACTTTGTTTCTTCTGCTGGCTGAGTAGTATTCCATTGTATGTATATACCACCATTTTGTTTATCCATTCATCTGTTGATGGGCATTTAGGTTGTTTTCACCTTTTGGCTATTGTGAATACTGCTGCAGTGAAAATTGGTGTATAATTCTCTATTTGAGTCTCTGCTTTCATGTCTTTTGGGTAGATACCTAGGAGTGGAATTGCTGGGTCATATGGTAGTTCTATTTTTAGTATTTTGATGAACTGCCACAGTTTTCCACAATGGCTGTACCCATTTGCATTCCCACCAGCAATGGGTAAGTGTTCCAATTTCCCCACATCCTTGCCAACATTTGTATTTTTTTCTTTCTTTTTTTTTTTTAATCTTAACCGTCCTAGTGAGAGTGAAACAGTATCTCATTGCAGTTTTGATTTGCATCTCTCTGATGGCTAATGACATTGAGCATCTTTTCACGTGTTTGGTGGCCCTTTGAATGTCCTCTTTGGTTAAATGTCTATTCAAGTCATTTGCCCTATCTTATGATTGGGTTACTTGTCTTTTCGTTGTCAAGTTGTCAAAGTTATATATATATATGTGTGTGTGTGTGTATATATATTTATATTTTGGTTATTAGATTCTTGTCAGATATATGGTTTCTGAAGATACTCTCCTAGTCAGTAGCTTGTCTTTTGTCTTTTTTGGTAAAGTCTTTTGATGAACAAAAGTTTTTATTTTTTATGAGGCCCCATTTATTTATTTTGTCTTTTGCTGTTTGTGCTTTTGTTATTATATTAAACAAACCATTGTTAAAAGCTAGGCTGGACAGCACTGCCCCTGCTTTCTCTTCTAAGAATTTCATGGCTTTAGCTTGCACATTTCTGTCCTTAATTTTTAATTTGTTTTTGTGTATGATGTGAGGCATGGATCATGTTTCTGCATGTGGAAATCCAGTTTTCCCAACACCATTTATTGAAGAGACTTTTCTTTCCCATCAAATGGACTTAGCACCCTTGTCAAAAATCAGTTAATCATAGATGTGTGGGTTTATTTCTGAACTCTCGATTCTATGCTATTAGTCTGTTTGTCTATTTTTATACTAGTACCAGGATGTTTTGATTACTGTAGTTGTATAATATGTTTTAAAATCAGAAAACGTGAGACTTCCTACTTCGTTCTTTTCTTTCAACATTGCTTTAGCTATTCAGGGCCTCTTGCTGTTCTACATAAAGTTGAGGATTGGTTTTTGCATTTTTCTAAAGAAGGCTGTTGGAATTTTGATTGGGATTGCATTGAATCTATAGATCACTTTGGATAGTATTGACATCTTAACAATATTAAATCTTCCATCCCAAGAACCTGGAACATCTTTCCATTTATTTAAGTCTTCTTTAATCTCTTTCAACAGTATTTTATAATTATCATTGTATACATCCTTCACAACCCTGGTTTGATTTATTCCTAAGTATTTTATCCTCTTTGATGCTATTATAAATGGAATTGTTTCCGTAATTTCCCTTTCAGATTTTTCATTGCTGGTGTATAGAAACCCAATTGATTTTTGTTTAGTGACCTTGTACCCTGAAACTTTGCTAAATTCCTATATCTGCTCTAAAAGTTTTCTTGTGGACTCTTTGGGATTTTCTATATATAGGCATAGAGGTGATTTTACTTTTATTTTTTTAATCTTGATAACTTTTATTTCTTTCTCTTGTCTTATTACTCTGGCTAGGACTTCTAATACAATATTAAATGGAAATGGTGAGAGTGGGTATCCTTATATTTTTCCTGATTTCCTCGGGGAAAGTTCTCAGTCTTTCTCTGTTAAGTATAATGTTGGCTGTTGGCTTTTCATATATGCTCTGAATCATATTGAGGAATTTCCCTTCTATTTCAATCTTTCTAAGGATTTTCATCAAAAAAGGGTATTGGATTTTATCAAATGCTTTTTCTGCATCCATGGAAATCATCATGTGGTTGTTTTCCTTTGTTCTGTTGATACGGTGTATTACGTTGATTGATTTTCTAATGTTGAACAATCCCTGCGTTCCTGGAATAAATCTCACCTGGTCATGCTGTTGGATGTGTCCTCGGATATACTGTTGGATTCTGTTGTTAGTATTTTGTTGAAGATTTTTGCATCTATATTCATAGGCAATATTGGCCTCTAGGTTTCTTTTCACATGGTGTTTTTGTCTGGTTTTGGTATCAGGGTTATGTTTCTTTCATAGACTGAATTAGGGAGTATTCCTTCTTTCTCTTTCTTTTGGAAGAGTTTAAATAGTATTGGTGTGAATTCTTCTCTAAATGTTTGGTAGAATTTCCCATTGAAGCTATCTGATCCAGGGCTTTCTTTTTTTGGGAGGTTTTTGATCACTGGTTTGATCTCTTCACTTGTTATGGGTCTGTTGAGACTTTCTATTTACTCTTGAGTCAGTCTGGGTAGTTTGTGTCCTTCTAAGAATTCGTCCATTTCATCTAGGTTATCCAGTTTGTTGCCATATAGTTGTTCATAATATCCCATCATATTCTTTTTATTTCTATCTGGTCAGTTGTAATGTCCCTTCTTTCACTTTTTATTTTGGTTATTTGCATCTTTTCTCTTTATGTCTTTGTCAGTCTAGCTAAAGATTTGTCAGTTTTATTGATCTTCCCAAGGAACCATTTTCTGGTTTCTTTGATTCTCTCTATTGTTTTTCTGTTTTCAATTTTATTTATTTCATCTCTGATCTTTGTTAGCTCCTTTCTTCTGGTAAGTTTATGCTTCTTTTGCCCTTTCTGTATGTTGTGTTTTCATTTTCATTTGACTCAAGGAAAGTTGTGTTTTCTTCCTTGACCCATTGGTAGTTTAATAGTATGTTCATTAAATTTCTATATCTTTGTGTATTTTCCAGTTTTTCTTCCTTTCTTTCTATTATTGATTTCTAACTTCACTCTGTATGTTCAGAGAAAATACTTTGTATGATTTCAATCTTTTTAAACTTATCAAGACTGTCTATTGACCTAACATGTGGTCTATCCTGGAGAGTGATTCATGTTCACTGGAGTAAAATATATATTGTACTATTGTTGGGTAGAGTGTTCTATATAAGTCTATTAAGTCTAGTTGGTTTATAGTGTCATTCAGGTCCTCTGTTTCCTTATTGATCTTCTTTCCATAGGGTTTTCAATGGCTAATTTTTTGGAACTATATCCCCAGACTTTTCTTCCAAGGAGCCTCTAGGTGGACTCGAACATCCAGCTTTTTGGTAGCAGTTGAGTGTGTTAACTGTTTGCACCATCCAGGGACTTCCACACTCACACACATCTCCTCAACTCTTGTTCACACAATAAAGTTTTCTTCTTTGGTTGGAAGGAGGAGGCAGAGAAAGCATACTAGCCCCTTCATGGTCATAGCCTAAAGAGGATACCTTTAACTGAATGTAATGTTTTAACTATGATTCTCAAAAGTGCATTTGATCATCAAGACAACTCTTAAGATATCTGGTTAATACCACCCAGAGAGCGTGGTTAACCTGTTAGTCCATTGTAGTTCTTTTATTTGAAAACCTTGGCAGGGTTTTTGCAGTAAATCAATACCCTGATTTTGATTTTTTCCTTTTTTCTATCATCAATCACCATGCATAATCTCCAGGGTGCAACAGGAAAGATAACATTAAGCAATGACCATCTGCTACATGAGTTCTTGTAAGACACCTTCTAGCAGATTGTATTTTCCAAAGATGGCTGCACTGATATCTTTCATCCTACACGCTCTAGTACCATGCCACGCCCCTATTAACAGATGGAGTTTACGTCCACTCCCCTTGAACCTAGGTGAGCTTTTGTGACTGCCTCAACTAATATAGTACTGTGGAAGTGATGCTATGTGGCATCTAAGGCTAGATTATAAAAACACCATGCACTTTCACCTTGCTCTCTTGCTACACTCTTGGAATCCAACCACCATGCTATGAGAAAGTCCAGGCAGCTGTGAAGAGGCTCACATGAGGGGGAACAGAAGTCTTAAGCCCCATACCTCACTTTCTCCCAGCCAACAGCTATACGAGTGAATCATCCTGAAAGAATATTCTCTGGTACCCTACTACCTGGGGCAGAGACAAACCATCCCCACTGAGTCCTTCTCAAATTGCAGATTCATGAGCAAAATAAATGGTGGTATGTTTTGTGTTATTACACTTTGAGGTGGTTTGTTACACAGCAATAGAAAACTGAACACATCCTTTGGGAAATCACTCACATAATTTAGGTAGAGTACAACAATTAGGAATGTTTTTGACTGGAAGTAACAGAAAACTTGACTTAGAATGCCTTATACAAATAAAGGTTTACTTTGCTTGCATAAAAGAAAGACTAGAGGTAGAAGGCTGTTGGCATTGTTTTGGAGACTCAACTACATCAGAACCATTGCCTCTGAAGTCCTCTGGACTTTTTCTTCATACTTGTTGCCTCGTGTGTAACAAGGTGGCTGTCCTGGCTCCAGGCATAATGTCTGTGTGCAAGGTAGGATGAAGAATAAGGGGAAAAAGGCACATTTGTTTCTTTAGATCTTTCCTCAAGCTCTCTTAAGCTCTGGGTCACATGCGCACCTTCCGTTGGAAGGGTGGCAGGAAGGATGAGCATTTGCACTACATCCACTACAATTAGGGGTGACAAGGAAGAAGCGGGCTAGGATGGGCATTGGGGAATACAAACAAAGTATTTGCCATGGGGCTTTGCAAGGGCTGGGATTCCTGCCTGAGATGAGGAGGCTTAAGTGAGCAGCGATGGGGTTCTGGAAACAAACATTAAATACATGAATAGAAGTCAGGTTGATCTTATCAGTCTGGAAAAAAAAATACAGTTTAGATTTTATTGTCACATATATAGTATTTTCAAAAACTTCATATCCACGTGACTAATACTTGTGTCTCCTCAAATTCTTTAATTGCCTCTTTGCAGATATATCCCATATTTCCCTCTGCAGCTCAGCCACTCCTCTGAGTTCCCATTCTGTATTTACCACAGTCTCAAGCTGAATGGCCTCCTACTGCTTCAAAACCAGTATGTCTAACACTGACCTTATCTGCCCTCTAAAGTGGTTCCTTGTCTTGTCTCCCCTATTTCTGTTCAGGCTTAACTTCAGTGATCTTTTAGCCTTCCCTCTTCCTCACCAATTTCTCTCTATGCTCCCTTTGTGATGTATCTAACCTCTCTCTGCTTTTCGATTGTCTCTGCTGCCAATTTAGTTTAGACTCCCTATTAACTCTCTAGAACTAGTGCAATAAAGTCCTTATTGCTTTTTTATCTCCACTCTCTTTTCCTTACAATCCATCCTATACTCAGTTGGGATATTAGGAATGACGTTTATATCGTTTGATATAGTTTTGTAATTTCCTAGGAAGATTATGTGGGCTACATGTGTGGTTTCTCCAGCCATATTATCTGCCCTTTTGTAAATAAACACATCATTTACCCATCAGTGGGTCTTGTGCTAGGGCCTAAGGGTATAACAGTGGACTCAGCTTTAATACCTCAAAAATATAGGATGCAGAGAGGCAGATTACATATTACCAATGAAATACTTTCCCAACTTCCAAGGGGGTAAGAGATGAAATTCCAGTGTTGTTAAAACATACAGACTGCATGATCTTTCACATAAAAACCTGAACTTCTGTGTGTGACTGTTCTTCAAATTGTCTTCTAACATATGAGTATGGAAGTCTTGTTCACATGTGCATTTCCCAGTCGAGGTATCCAATAAACTGCATGTTTACTTCGATCTGTAAATAAGTCACATAATTTTTATACCCTCCTTCCCTCTCTTTTCAATTTGAACAAACTGGAGCAACTCAGCTTAATTCACAACCAGATTAAGCTTGAGTCCTGCTCTGCTCGTGTCACTTCTCTGCTCAAAAATCTTTAATGGCTTCTCCTTACCTGCTGGTTTACCTGTCCACACTTCCTTTCTATGATGGGCCACGGTCTAACCTTCCATCCTCATCTCTCCCTGTTATCCTGCTGTTATCTCTGTTCCAGACCAGTGTGCCCACGCTCTCTGCTGGCTACTTTTTGCTCAGGCTGCTTCTTTTATTTCAGCCGTGCTGTCTCACTTAACAAATCCAGTGTGAAAAATGTATGATGCTGTGGAAAGTAAATGCATTTATTTAAGAAATGTACAAGGGGGTAAATCACTTCTTCATTTATAGTATGGATTTAATCATAACATATTATATAAATTTGGTACTCACTGTCTTGTGTCTTCATCATTTAGGAAGGTATTCCAAATCTAGGAAGTGATTTTTTAAATACAAATTTTCAGGCTTACCATGTTTACATACAATTAGTAGCAAAAGATCTTCCCCTGCCCCCCTCCTCCAAAAGATAGCAATAATTCCTCCACGTAAGGATAAAGAACATGTCAAACCAAGCAAGCCTTTAAACATTGCTAAAAAAAAAATCTGCTGATTGTAAAATCTTGTTTAACCTTTTATGCTTCCGTTCCTCTTTTGTAAATAGAGAATTCTAGTAGCGGCTACTCTGAGGGGCACTGGTGAAGGTTACTGAGTTGATTTTAGATGAATCTCTGAATCCTTCAGATATGGTGTGTATTAATTATTACTGGTATTAATCAGCTTCATAATGAAGTGTATGAGACTTTTATTTAATTTATAGACATATTATGCATTCTTCCCCTTTCTTCTTATACCTTAGGTTGACAGAATTTAAAACTCATAAATTGAATGACATAATGTCATTACTACTATTAGTAGTAAATTGAATAATGTTAACTTCAGAGATATTACAATTAATTTAAAAGTTAACACAGACATATTTTTTATAATCAGAAAACATCTAAATATTTTATGTTTTTATTTCCTCTCTATGATGTTAATATCATTTCATTCCTAAGCCTACTTTTTTTAAAATTTGATACCCAAGACCCTCCAGCATTTATTTTTCTTAATAGCACTTAGTTCAATGCTTGCATATAAAAGCCCAAGGCCTAGTGAGAATTCAGTTATGATTTGTTGAATAAGGAAAGGAGTAAATGAATGGGGGAAAAAAAGGCACAAAAACCAGGATCTGAGAATTTGCATATAATTTTTTGTCATATGAATTCTAACACATGAAGCATACTTATTAAATTCTGTTTTATAATAATTTGAGGCAATAATGATTAGCAGTCAAAGCTTACACAGTTGATACAGGAGTTAGGTCTAGTAGATTGATTGGTTTTCTCTTCCATTGGAAGAGGAAAAGAAATGTATTAAACTCAAAATCAGAAAGCATAAGCACAATCTTCAAATTATAATTCTTCTTCGATGCATTTTGCATTTTCTAGTTAAAGAAACTGAGACCTTGAGAAGTTATCCAATTTGCCCAAAGTCAGGCAGGTAGGCAAGGTCATGGAATCTAGGCTCTTGACTGCCCTAGCAGTCTTTAACCTATAAAGTTTCTTTCCGCCCTCAGCCCATCTGCTGATTCTGGGCATGGCATCTGTATTAGATCCAGCTTCTCAGAGCCCATCAACTGTAAGCCAATTGGATATAAGTACAAAGAGCAGACAACTCACTTTTTTCCAGGCAGCTGGAAAGTTTCACTTGGAATTTATTTTTAGCATCTTGTGAGTGCTCAGTAGCAGCCATAGCAACAAAGGCACCTGGGAGAACCTGCTAGAGACACTCAGAGGGACAAGAGAACGGACATGTGAATAGCACCAGAGGGAGGCTGTTTCATCTCCATGGGGAATTGATGACAAGCTAGACTGTCCCTGTCACCAGGAAAGCCATCATAAGAGAAGCATAAACTCAAAATCAGCAGGACTTGGCTCCACTAAGGCGATAAGTGACTGATGAGATCATCTATATAAAACTGTCTACCTTCCTTCCTCTCCCCCAACCCCGGCACCAACATAGTGTGTAAATAGAGCCTAGCAAGTTGTCTAGGACTTCAAGGTCTGATCATATGCAGTACTTTTAACTATAGTACTTCATGAAACTTTCATGCAGAGAGGAACCCAGCCCTTCGAGACCTCGGGTACCATTTGGTGACTGGTCTCAAAGGCATTCATTCATCTTTACCATTTCAGCAAGGATAAAGTGGGGAGCTCCTCTTCCCTCTCAAAGGACAGGTGGAAAGATGACTGAGGACACAGCGCTGCACGAGGCAAGGGCAACAGCCACAGGGGAAACTGGGCTTGAGCAAGACAAACCTCAGCACCTGGTGATGAGTAGGCTCACATTAACTTCGTATACGTTTCCTTCCCCAGGCCAAACTCTCCCAAGGTGGAAGAGGACAGTTCCTTGTGATAAAAGAACCCCAAAGCCAATTTAGGAAATTCCCAGTTTCCTGAATTTTCCCTGTCAAGTTCTGAAACACGGACAGATCAGTTAGTGATTTTATGCAAAATCATGGTTTGCATGTTTGGGATGAGATCCTAGGCTTTCTAACCCACCACTATGTCAGTCCTTCTCTTACATTTTGTGAAAATGCAGTTCTCTTCCTTACATTTGTTGGGAAAATAGCTATACTAAATTTATCTAAGGGATGCAGTTTATGAGATGATCAAATGAAGTGAGATATTCTTCGCCTCTATTCTTGGTCATTTATCATTTCTCTGCCTGGGTGCTTTTTCATGATGACTTTAGAAAAACTCGAAGGCTTCTGATTAAATATGGTACATTTTCAAAGGATATACAGATATGTATTAGGTTGAATTTGTAGTTCAGTGTTATCTTGAAACATGATAAACCAAGAACCCATGGCTGTTGAGTCGGTCCTGACTCACAGAGACCCTATAGGACAGAGTAGAACTTCCCCATAAGGTTTCCAAGGAGCAGCTGGTGGATTCACACTGCTGACCCTTTAGTTAACAGGGGCACTCTTAACCACTGTGCCACTGGGGCTCCACTCAGCCATGATAGTGACTGATAAAATGTTTTTCATGGGCATGTATTCCATAATTTTAAACACATTTCAATAAAATATGATGAATTGGCTAAAGTTTCGGAATAATATCATTACATTGAGTTAGGACCATAAACAGTCCTCCATTTCAGTCATATTCAAGATCTAGGACAGTGTTGCTTATAAAAAGGTGATTTATTATTTGATAAATAATAAATAGAATAGGAAAAGAAAATCATCATTGTAGTTACATGGCTGGAAAGGCCTCTATTGATCTTTGCTTCCCCACAAAACCACATAAATATATAATGGTGTTATTGAACCAGCTTCCACCAAGCAAATGAACTATGACATTTTTCAAGAGGTATCCATGTTATTCTGGAATGAAATTCTAAAGATAAAAGAAGAAGATAGTCTTTTATCCATCCGCAAACTGAGGAAGATTGGGAGGAGGGAAGATATACTCATTTCCACTTTGTTTCATTTCTGTTTCTAACAAGTTCTATAAAGCATCATAGGTTCGCAGAGCTAGAAGAAATCCTAAAAAGGAAGAATTTATCACTGGGATGATATCTCAGGGGCAAATGAGGGACAGTAGGAGGCTAGGCTAGGAGAAAAATAAGCAATCCAAAGAGGTTCTACATCAATAGGAATGATGCAGAATATGGTTTTAAGAGAGGAATCTGTTTTTAATTTAGACATTTTGCAATATATGTACTAGAAAGGAAAGCTGTGAATGGAAAATAAACTCCCTACATACTGCAGATCGGGAAACAACCACCATATAATCTGCAGGAATGCGGTGAGACTGCATTGCCTGTTGTACTCTTCCGGCTGCCAAAATTCAAAGCCTGCTTTTTACTGGTTTTTCACAAAATAGGTAATACACAGCTTCAAATTCTGCATAAAATCACTATGGAGACAACTTAAGAACTGTCTCAGTATCTTTAGGTCAATTCCAAATGAACAAATAGAGCATGGTGACATTTGCACAGCCATGCGACGTGCAGGGCAGCTGGTGCCAGACTTAGCATCTCTATGCCACATTGTAAGACAGAACCTGACTTCTTAAATTTTAGACATGAAGAAAATAAAGACTAGCAGCTTTCCAAATTAAGACAGTGAAGATAACCCTTGGGAAGATGTAAGTACTATCGTCCTCACTCCTGAATCTCCTCTATGAATACGGAATATGATTGGTCCAGGAAAAGACTGTGCTGGAGGGGAGAAAAAAAACAGAGAAGAAGAAAGAAAAAAGAAATGAACTAGAATATTCCCCACAGTCCACATTGAATCAGCACTTGCCCTGAACCAGAGGACCGCCCATATGCTTATGCTATCTCAATTCCTGCCTTAGAGGAGCCTGGGGGCAGGCAGTTTCTCTCATGAAACCCACTGCAGTTCATTTCTTCTTTGCAGGGACTCATAAAAAGATAAAGCGACACACTTATTTTAAACAACGGTGAGCAGCATGACAGTTGCAAATGCGTGAGAATTGCAGTCAATAAACCTGAGTTCAAGTTCAGGTAAGGCACTTACTCTCTCTGAGACTCAGTTTTCCCATCTGTAACCAAGGACTAATAATTTCTAAGCAATGGAGACATCTTGAGGAGTAAACATCCTATACTCGTTGCCTTCGAGTTGATTCTGACTTAGAGTGACCTATAGGACAGAGTAGAACTACCCCATAGAGTTTCCAAAGCTGTAACCTTTATGGAAGCAGATTGCCACATCTTTCTCCCACAGAGCACCTGGTGGGGTTTGAATCGCCAGCCTTTCAGTTAGTAGCTGAGCGCTTAACCACTGTACCACCAGGACTCCTAAAGATCCTATAGCCTGTGAAAATGCTATACAAATGTTGATCTAGAAAGGACCATGGAAAATCATCCCCGCCACCCCTCTACCTCTCACCAGGATCACATCTCAGTTTTCCTGAATGCAATTATTGTTTGTTAAACAAGTCTAGAGCAGCACTTACAATGAGAAGTTTTTTGATAACACCCCAAGTACGTGATATCCAAATTCTTCATATCATAGCTGAAGTTCCTATTCCTTTATTCTCATCTTAGTAAAGATGGAAATATTACCATATAATTGATGGTCTTTTCTTTAATGAAGCCGGTAGCATTACTCCTCAGTCATTTCTTTTATAGACTAAATCCTGCCAAAAATTAAACCTTTCCTTAAAATTGTACTTGTAGGTATTTGCTATGCTTCCATCATGCTCTCTAATTCACTCTGTTCTTGACCCAGAATTCTCTGAGTTCGGTTCTCATTCTAATGCATTACTTCCTTGTTCCTATTTGTGATACTGTCTTTTCACACTATTGGCAAGAGCATCAGCCCTTCATGCGCAGCAGCCCCTCAATATTTCCTGCCATTAATGAAGATACTTGTTTTATCTTGTATTCACGCATTTTTCTTTATCGTTGTGTACTTTTCTTAGTTTACTTTGCCAGTTTACCAAGGACAGACTAAATTCTCTGTTGGAATCCCTGGGTGGTGCAAATGGTTAACATGTTCAACTGCTAACCAAAAGGTTGGAGGTTCAAGTCCACCCAGAGGTGCCTCAGAAGAAAGGCCTGGTGACCTACTTCCAAAAAATCAGCAATTGAAAACCCTGTGGAGCACAGTTCTACTCTGACACTCAGGGAGTCACCATGAGTTGAAAGTGACTCGATGACAACTATTTTCTTAATATTCCTAGGTCTCTGTTCCACCTGTTTTAGTGTTAACTGCAAAACTGATCAAGGGTGCTTTCATTCCATCATTCAGGTATTAAGTAGTACTCGGTCTAGAACCAATACCCTGGGAGCAACACTTTCTATGCAATTTTAAGTTAGTATTACTGTTTTGAAAATGTCTGTCTTGTATATGAATATCTATCTCATCATATGTCTGGTTATGTAATAGCTATATAACTCAGCTCATATAGTCCCAATTTTTTAGAATGTATGTAATCCAGAATAAAGTTTCTTGAAGCTAAAATACCTGTGGTTTTCCCAGGCTAATTTGTGTCAGGGAAGAGACCAGGTTTGTTCTTCACAAAACTGTGTTGGAAGCTAATCAGGATTTTGTCCTCTTCGAGGCAATTGCAAAGGGAGTTTCCTGGGATAAAAGTCATATAGTTAATCCTCACTGAATAGAACAGATTCAACACTGATTCTTAAGGGCTAGGAATCCTTTAATTTGAGTTGATCCTTTGTTCATTTTCAGAAAGGACAGGAGAGTGACTTAGAGACAGACATCTCCTCAGATCAGGTAACTTTGAGCAAGTGGCTGGTAACTAGAGGCGTTTATGATGAAAACAGGGGAAATATAACCTTTCTCCATTTTCTTCCCACACTCTAATTACTACAATCTTGTTAACAGATGGAATAAACTCTGATTTATTAATTTAGTCAAAGCCACCTGCTCTGAATGAAAAGAAAAAATGACTTGAGATAACAGAGGGGAAAACAGTTGTTGGTCTGGTAAGTCAGGCTTCTGCAATGGTAATGAATGAATACCTTTTAAACCAAAACCTACCGCCATCACTTTCAAATCAGTTTGGCAATAATAATAGTAGAGGTGACAGGACAGTGCATTTGGAGAGAACTACTAAATGAGGTGGGAGTTCCCAAACAGGTCTCAGTCCTTGACCTCACACTTTGAAACAGAGGAGGAGTTTGAGTCTCCCACAAAGTTTATGGTCACCATGTAAGTCAGACGCAGAGAGAACTGACACCAGAAAGGAGGTGTACGAAAGCCCTGCCTCACTGAATCTTGGCAGCTCTTCTCTCCCTCCAAAAATCTTCTCACAACCTGCACCAAATCATCAATATAGCAAAGAAGCATTTTCTCCACTATTACAATTTATTTCTTCCAGGCCAATTGACTCTTTTTCAAAATGAACACACACACATACAAAATCACAGGTTTTTTTTTTCCATATTCAAATGCATTCTAACCACCAGAGCCTTCTGCTACATTTAGCCCAGAGCTTCTCACGAAAATGTACCAGGGTTTTATTTTTAACACAATACATTGCATGTATGAAGTAGCTTTCAGCAGAGAAGCATTTCGATAAAATAATCTCTCACTGTGCTCCTCAGAGATTTAATGAGATAAGTGATAATCAGGAGACTGAGAAAGAACATTTTCTTTTGTGAGTGAATAAATTGAGATATTGAAAAGTGAAGTAACTTCCCTTAAGTGGATCCATTCGACAAACAGTGAGCAATTAATATGTGTTTAATAATATGATATTACAAAGAAAACATATGAAACATCTCCTCTCCTCATGAGCTTGCATTTTTGGTAGAAGGTGGCAAGACTAACATGAATGAATAACAAGAAAAAGAAAACAGTGTAGTGTCACAGCAGAGAATGAAAGTAATGTTAGATATAAGGAAAAGTTAATTGTTACATGTGATGGAGAAGTGGGGGGATTTAAATGATCTCTATGATTCTTTAATTCTATGAGAGGAGCTGGTCACAATGTGCCAGAACCTATGGGTAGAGTTTGAGACCAGGTCCTCAAGTATTCCTGGTCAAGTATTCCTGGTCCTAGATTTAATGCTTCTTCTGTCTATTTCCATACACTATCAGGACCTGTGATTCTATACAACCAAATTTATACTTAGTGCCTAAACTTTGGAAAGGGAGTTATGGGACACACAACCTCAAGTATCCAGGGATGCCAGACACCTGAACCGGGAGTGTTCACTCTATCAAGGAGATAATGTCTTTCGTTGATAGAGGCCATGCTACCTAGTGCTGCCAAAACTCCCTATTTTTCAAGATAAGCCATAAGTGCAAATTTTTATGGAAAATCATACGATTTTTAAGTGTTGCCTTCCAGTTTGTGACTTCATGACTTCTGCTTTAGATAGTTCTAGCATTTTATGTGTCATATGTAAGACTGAGATCTCAGAGAGTGAACATATATGATTTAACAACAAACAGTGTCTCTGGTTGTAAACTTTTATCCCTCTGGACTATTACACTAATATGGACTTATCAGAAAGTGATTGTAAAAGAATTTCCTACTTGATCCAGCCTGCCTGCAAGTATCCTAAGGTGGTGCAGCTACTGTTGAGTTTAAGAACATTCTAAGGCTCAAACAAGCAACCAAGCTGCTGCTTGGCCAACAACTATAACTCATTATAATGGGCAACCAAACAATATCTGAATGATCTCAAGTTAGGGATTTCTACCTTCCCAAAGGCAGACATATGCCAAGTCACATTACATTCGTAATAACAGAAGAATGATATCCCCTTCCCTTCCTGACCCCCCAGAGTACAAGATAACAAAGATTATGAGGATGGCACAGGACCAGGCAGTTTTTCGTTCTGTTGTACAGGGGGTCACTATGAGTCGGAACCAACTCGACAGCACCTAGAAACAACAGAGTACAAGATACTCAGGGAAGAAAACTGAGCTTTACAATGATCTATGTAGCACTTAGCAAGCCCCTTGGAAAATGGTTATTACTGTTCTTTGATAACCAACAGAATCAGTTAGTGCTGTTTATAATGAATTGTCCTTTATATCTCTGTGTGCCATTGCTTGGCAAGAGAATCAAGGATCAATACCAAAAATGCCATGTTACCTGTCCTGGTGTGGGGGGACAGTCATCTTCCCAACATATAGACTGAACAAAAACCACAGCTGACATTAGGTAGGTAGACACATAGGAAGTGCTTAGCTCAAATGCTAAAGGTCAAATGTGAATGGCAAACTGGGAATCAGCTCTCCTCCTGCTCACTCTCGTTGAGATTGAGAAGCTGACTCCATATGGCTAATTGGAAATGAATATAGTCTATGATTTATGTCAGGGCCAGGGAGACTGGGGGAAAGGCCCATTAAAGAAAAGAATAATTGAACCCAAGTGCTGTAAGATTGGGGAAAATGTCAATTATCTCATTTTGCCCCTTCCTTCTGGAAGGGTGTATTACTACCATGCAATTTATGGGCCTAGAGAGAGCCATAAAGCCACTGAGAAGAGAAAACAGATGAATCTGGGCTATTAAACAACACAAGGAAGGGCTTACGGATCTTCATCTTTTATTCTTTCTTTTTTTTATTGTACTTTAGATGAAAGTTTACAGAACAAATTAGTTTGTCATTAAACAATACACATATTGTTTTGTGACATTTGTTGCCAACCCCATGACATGTCAACATTCTCCCCTTCTTGACCTTGGGTTCTCATTACCTGCTTTCCTGTCCCCTCCTGCCTTCTAGTCCTTGCCCCTGGGCTGGTGTGCCCATTTAGTCTCATTTTGTTTTACAGGCCTGTCTAATCTTTGACTGAAGGGTGGACCTCAGGAGTGACTTCAGTACTTAGCTAAGAGGGTGTCTCAGGGTTTCTCCAGTCTCTGTCAGACCAGTAAGTCTGGCCTTTTATTGTGAGTTAGAATTTTGTTCTACATTTTTCTCCAGCTCTGTCTGGGACCCTCTATTGTGATCCCTGTCAGAGCAGTCAGTGGTGGTAGCCAAGCACCATCTTGTTGTGTTAAACTCAGTCTGATGGAGGCTGTGGTAGTTGTGGTCCATTAGGCCTTTGGACTAATCTTTCCCTTGTATCTTTAGTTTTCTTCATTCTCCCTTGCTTCAGACGAGGTGAGACCAGTGGAGTATCCTAGATGGCCGCTCACAAGCTTTTAAGATCCTAAATGCTACTCACCAAAGTAGGGTGTAGAACATTTTCTTTATAAAGTATGTTATGCTAATTGAGCTAGATGTTCCCTGAAACCATGGTCCCCAGCTCTCAACCCAATAATTCAGTCCCTCAGGGAGTTTGCATGTATCTTTGAAGCTTCCATGACCTTGCCTCAGTCAAGTTGTGCTGACTTCCCCAGTAGTGTGTACTGTCTTAGCCTTCACAAAAGTTACCACTTATCTATTATCTAGTTAGTGTTTTTCCCTCCCTACTCCTCCTTTCCCTAGTAACTATTGAAGATTGTTTCTTTCTGTGTGTAAACTTTTTCATGAGTTTTTATAATAGTGGTCTCATACAGTATTTGCCCTTTTGTGATTGACTTATTTCACTCAGCATAATGCCCTCCAGATTCATCCATGTTGTGAGATGCTTCCCAGATTCATCATTGTTCTTTACTGTTGTGTAATATTCCATCTTGTGTATGTACCATAGTTTGTTTATACATTCATCTGTTGATGGGCACCTAGATTGTTTCCATCCTTTTGACTATTGTGAATAATGCTGCAATGAATGTGGGTGTGCATATGTCTATTCGTGTGACAGCTCTTATTCTCTAGGATATATCCCTATGAGTGGGATTGCTGGATTGTATGGTATTTCTATTTCTCGCTTTTTAAGAAAGCGTCATAAGGTTTTCCAAAATGGTTGTACACTCCCTCCAGTAGTGCGTAAGAGTTCCAATCTCCCTGCAGCCTCTCCAACATTTGTTATAGTCTGTTTTTTTTTGATTCATGCCAGTAATGTTGGGGTGAGATGGTTCTCATTGTAGCTTTGATTTGCATTTCTCTAATGGCTAGTGATGGCGGAATTTCCTCATGTGTCTGTTAGCCGCCTGAATGTCTTCTTTGGTGAAGAGTCTGTTCATATCCTTTGCCCATTTTTTAATTGGATTATTTGTCTTTTTGTTGTAGAGGTGTTGGATTTTCCTATAGATTTTAGAGATTAGATCTTTGTTGGATTTGTCATAGCCAAAAATGTTTCCCAGGCTGTTGGCTCTCTTTTTACTCTTTTGGTGAAGTTTTCTGATGAGCATAAGTGTGTAATTTTTAGAAGATTCTGGTGATCTAACCTATTTTCTGGTTAGTTATGGTTTTGTATCCTACTTATGCCATGTATTAGTGCCCCTAACACTGACCCTATTTTTTTCTTCTATGCTCTTTATAGTTTTGGGTCTTATATTCAGTTCTTTGTCCATTTTGAATTAGTTTTTGTGTATGGTGTGAGGTATGGGCTTTGTGTCATTTTTTAACAGATGGACATCCAGTTTTGCCAGCACCATTTGTTAAAAAGACTGTGTTTTCCCCCATTTAATGGACTTTGGGCTATCTTTTATTCTTGAAAGAGCCCACCAATAAACATAAATACAGGGTAGAAGAAAACAGTGTTGATTAATTCATTTTAAATATTGTTCTGTCTTCTTCTTATGAATTTTTACTTGCAAAGAAAACACAATTCCACCATTCAAGTCTTTGCTATTGAATTTTTTTTTTTTTTTGGTATTCGATGATTTTGTATCTTTGACAGTTGAATTTAAAGTGACCTAAAGTGCAAACACTTTTAGATTGCAGGGCCCAGAAAAGGGCATTAATTTTATAGACCTAAAAACAAAAACAGAAAGAGCAGAATGTGCTACAGTATTAGTATTCCCATATCCAAGTTGTAAAATTACTAAAAACCTTTTGTATACACATATCCCCACTTTCCAATCTGTCTTCCGATGAAGGGAGCCATAGAGAGCATATGTGGGTCCTGTGGTAGGAAGGAAAACAGGAGTGTATATTTAGCTGCAGACACAGTGCACTGAGCCAGAGAGCAAATACTAAATCATGCCCAAAACCGAATACCAATAATGACCACCGGAGAGGTGTCTGCAAATCCGAAACAGCAACAAGGGTTTTGGAGGCTGGAGTACAGGGTCAAAGGATTATAGATACATGGAGAACCAAGACAAGGGCCTGTGAGCTGACCAAGCAAGACTGCAAGGGACATTTGTGCAATGCTTGACGCTGCTGACTATTGCTTTTAGAGGCAAGTCATCTGGGTAATGGAGTCATTGAAAGGAAGCAAGACAGGATGAACATTTCATTGAGAATGCTATCTTTCTTCCATGAGGGCTATAGCATGCCTCTCTTCTAGAAAAGCCTGCTCTAAATTTACTCCTCTAGCAGAGCTTTTCTCATTAGCCTCCTTCTATTTTTCCTGAATCTTTATTCTTTGTCTCCTCAACATGAATAAATCCAGTATTTGTCACCTAAAGTGTTGCCCAGTTCGAAGGATTAGTTTATCAGAGCAAGTGAATTAGCCTCTATTGTGTTATTGAGCACAGAAATTCTTAGCACAAGATTTTTCCATATAGTCTTAT
>NW_004443957.1:6113902-6114675 GCF_000243295.1 Trichechus manatus latirostris | reverse complement strand
CGGACACATGCTTTCAATTCTATTTGGTATATAACCATGAGTGGAATTGTTGAGTGATATGGTAATTCTTTGTGTAACATTTTGAGGAACTGAACTGTTTTTCAAAGTGGCTGTGCCCTTTTACAATCCCACCAGCAGTGCACAAGGGCTCTAATTTCTCCACATCCTCACCAACACTTGTCACTGCCTATCTTTTTTATTATAGCCATCCTAGTGGGTATGAAGTGATATCTCATTGTGTTCTTCACTTGCATTTTCTTAATAACTAATTATGTTGAACATCTTTTCGTGCGCTTATTGGGCATTTGTATATCTTCTTTGGAAAAATGTCTTTTCACATCTTTTGGCTGTTTTTAAATTGGGTTATTTGCTTTTTTACTGTTGAGTTGTAAAAGTTCTGCACTTATTCTGGATACAAGTCTCTCATCAGATATATAATTTGCAAATATTTTCTCCCATTCTATGGGTTTTCCTTTCACTTTCTTGAGGGTGCTTAATGACACGCTTTGTTAAGCGTGAATGAAGCAAGAGTGATGTGGCATAACTTCTGAGGCTTGGTCAGAAAGGCTTTATAGCTTCTGCCTGGGGGAAGTTAGGCAAGTGATGTAAGAAGTTTTATTCTCCTAAGACCAGCATGCTGGAGAGTCAATGTGGGTGCTTCAGTAGACAGGTCAGTTGAGCTACCATCTTCCAACAGTATCAACTGCCAACCATATGAGTGAACTCTCTTGGATGTCCATCCCAGTAGAGTCTTAAAGATGACTGCAGCTCCA
>NW_004443957.1:6109891-6110707 GCF_000243295.1 Trichechus manatus latirostris | reverse complement strand
TGGCTTCCAAAGGCTTGGACCGATGCTTCAATTCACCATCTGAGAAGACTGAGATTCATCTGTATGTGGCTCTCCAAGGATGACATTCTACCAAGGAACTTAAAGAAGTTTAACATGAACATGCTGGGACACACTGAAGAGGAAACATGAATGGTAGAGATGGTGTGACACGACTTGGAGGATTTTGGATCTGAATTCTTACCCTAATGTGATCCTCATGGTGTCATTGCACAATGAGTCTACTCAGGCCGTTTCCCTGATGTGATTTCTGTTTTTGTCTCTGGTCACATCTAGCTTCTTTATGCTTGTGAAACTGATAAGGATTGTCAAGTAACTGTTACTTCTCTAGGAATTGCTTCAAAGATTAGACACAATATTTTTGACTGAGCCATGTCAGTTAGCAATAGAGAAACGAGGAGCAGAAGTGGATTGTTGATTACCAGTTAGTTCCGTTTTCCATCAGCTGGCAACCTTCACTCACTTTCACTTAGGCTATATTTACCTACAAAGCCAATAAATTCAGTAAAAAAATTAGTATGTAAATTAGACCAAAACATCTGGGTATTAAGTAAATTGACCAGATGTTGTGGTGGTTTACAAATAAAGGCCAAAAATTAAAAAAAGAAAGAAAAAAGAACAAGAGAGTGAGCTACCCACTTGTATCCTCCTACACATATCCTTCATTTTCTCAGAGTCTGCAAGAGATGGAACTGTGTGAATCATTACTGGAGTGAAAGGGATAGTAAATTTTGGAAGTTAGCCCTAAACAGAGAAAAGTGACCTTAGTTGTATTGAGGAGAAATGGAAGATTGCCTC
>NW_004443957.1:6101652-6108852 GCF_000243295.1 Trichechus manatus latirostris | reverse complement strand
AATAAAAAAACCCATTGCCGTTGAGTCGATTCCAACTCATAGTAATCCTATCAGACAGAGTAGAACTGCCCCATAGGGTTTCCAAGGCTATAATCTTTACGGAAGCAGGCTGCCACATCTTTCTTCTGTGGAGCATCTGGTGGGTTTGAACTGCTGACCTTTTGGTTAGCAGCTCAGCACTTAACCACTGCACCACCAGGGCAATAAGAATATTAAAAACTCAATGGGAAATCCTGGCAGTGTAGCTCTCTTAGGTTGGGGATTTTACTTGGTTGTTGTGTACATTAACCCGTGGTGAACAAGCTGCCGTTTGGAATAAGATATAATCCTTCTGCAGAAAAGAAACTGAAGCCACTGCAACATGGGAGTAATGTTAAGAGAATAATCCCCACCCAGAGCTGTATTTCAGACAGCATATTCTCTCCCAAAGAAACTAGCATTGCAAAGGACTTACCCTAACAGTATCATATTTCCAGACATCGTGTTCAGATTTTGAGTTCTATGTATTCTGAAATGATTGCCCTATAAAAACTATAGAGAGAAAAATCTATTTTTGACAGTGGTTAAGTCTTTGTAGAAATGTTTCCAGTTTCTTCTTTGATATAAAGAAATAATTAGTTGGAAAAAAAAATAATACCACAATGAAAGGGGCTATCAAAATACCAGAGTAGGTTGCTCTAGAGTAGCCGTTGCTAAAGGACTTTGAAGTGTTTGGAGGAAAGGCCCTATATAAATCAAAGTAAGCTTTTTATTACTACGCAAGAATTTCAGTATTTATTCCCAGCAAATGACCTCGTCTACTTCATATGGAAAATAAAGGACAAACGCATGAGATACTTCAACTCCCACCTCCAAGTCTCTTCCCTAAAAATGTAGCCAAATCCACAAAAATGTGTTTGCATGTACCACTCACCCATTCTTACCTTCTTTTCCTCAAGTTTGAAAATCTGCCCTCCCTCTTTCTTCCTGAGGTTCCTCAAAGCTCTGGATCCTGTGCCTTCCAACTCCTCAGAAACATTCTCTTCCAGTCTTTTAGTCGTTCCATGTCTTCTCTTCTTTTTCCTTTCTCTTGTCTTTCTCTAATTTTTTGCCTTCTACTAGAGACTCCTTTTCTTTTGCATATAAATGTGCTTAAGTCTCTCTCATCTTAAAAACAAACTAAAAACAGCAAACCACCACCACCACAGCAACAACTCTCCCTCAGCCTGA
Organism: Trichechus manatus latirostris; assembly: GCF_000243295.1. Classification (NCBI taxonomy): domain Eukaryota; kingdom Metazoa; phylum Chordata; class Mammalia; order Sirenia; family Trichechidae; genus Trichechus; species Trichechus manatus. The sequence continues at coordinate 6,107,643 of NW_004443957.1, read as the reverse complement.
CATCTTCCTCCAGATACTGCCCTCTTTGCTATTCTTCCTTATCCAGCTCATCAGACAGGTCTTTGGAGCTGTCTCCACTATCTCACTTCCTTGTCCATTATAAGAACGATACAATCTACATCCGTCTGATTCTCTTTCATCACTGAATTTTTTTTCACCCAGTCAGTGATAATGGTCTCTTAGTTATGAAATGCAAAAGATGTTTTTGAGTCCTTATATTGCTTGGCCTTTAGTAACAATTGACAGATGATTACATCCTACATCAATTGGATACCTGTTCTCGAGTGGTGTACCAGAAGTACAAGGATATATAAGAGGGCCCAAGGTTTCCTTTTTAAAGATAAGTCTTCCTTTGGCTTCTGTAATACTGATCTTCCTTGGTTCTTCTGCCTGTCTGACCTTTCCATCTCAGTGTCTTTGCTGGCTTCTCTTCCACTTTCCTTTCAAAGGTTAGTGTTTTTTCTGGGACTCTACAGTTAACTGTTTGTTTTCTATCTATGTATTACCTACTGTCGTGGCTTTTGTGTTGCTATGATTCAGGAAGCTATGCCACCGGTATTTCAAATACCAGCCAGGCCACCCATGGTGGACAAGTTTCGTCAGAGCTTCCAGACTAAGATCTACTTCTGAAAATTAACCAGTAAAAAACTTATGAATCACAATAGAACATTGTCAGATATAGTGCTGGAAGATGAGCCCCCTATGTTGGAAGGCACTCAAAATACTAGTGCCCGAAACAATGGACTTGAGCATACCAGTGATCATGAAGCTGGCACAGAAGTGAACAATATTTTGTACTGTTGTACATGGGAGGTGAGGGATGTCACCATAAGTCAGAGCCAACTCCATAGCAACTAAACCAGCAACTTTCCCCAGGCAGGGCCATCTTCATGCCTGGAACAATGCTTTGCTGTTGCCATCTTGAAATTCTTCTGAACAAGAGCCCTGCTTTTGCATTTTGCACGGGACCCTGCAAATTATGTAGCTGGCTGTGCACCAGGTGGTTTCCTGTACAACCATGAATTCAATTACCACCCTGACTGATCAGCTTCATAGGTGTTATACGTAGCTCAGAATACTGACTTCTTCCTCTGAAAAGCGTATCATAAAATTCTAACTTCTCTAAACTTCTTGTCAACGTTGGTACAGATCATCTATTCTGGGCTTCTGGTATTCTGTCTCAGTTGCCTTTGCCCTTTGTTTCTGTAGGTAAAGCTAGAATTTTCCTCAGGAAGCAATCTTGGGTTTGGGTCTGCTTCAGTAAATGAACAAGGGCTTGATCGTGTCCCTGAAGTCCTGCAGCATAGAGCAAGGCTCAGATGACATTGGTTTGGAAAATATTCAGAGTAGGTTTTACTAATCTGTCCCCACTAGGGTTATGGGAAAACTTTTAAAATGGTTCTGTGAAGTATATGTTGAACAAATGGGTTCCCCGTGAATTTGTCAGCATGGATTAGCTGCAAAACGTGCTGCCAGGTAACTGAAAAAATAACTAGAGGAAGTTGTTTGATTAAAATAAAATCCCAGAAAACTCTCCTGAATAGCAATCTTTTTAAAGAATTGATACTCTATGCCATCTTTATGACAAAATTAGTTACCAGAAACTAGTATCTTTTAAAATTGCTTCCGGTTATCATGAGCATAGAGAAGGATATTGTTTCTCTGTGGATATGTGTTTGGTTCATCTAAGAATGAGTTCATATTATTAAAAAGGAAGTGAAATAGAAGGAGGGTCAGAATATAGCATTGACTTATGCCACTGATGGTGATTACCTGTTATCAGAAGTCTATTCTTGCCAAACCTGACTTTTGTAATGGCATTAACATTTAGCATCTGCATTGGCATGAAAAAATAGTATCCTTTCCATGGCCTGAGAGTCAAAGGATGATGCAGACTCATTAAAAATTGTATTATCTTGTAGTATTCTTTTCACATTTCTCTAAAAATTGGTAGAAAATGTAACGATGAGCAATGGTAGAGTAGTTATTCTTAAAACCTTTCTGCTCCTCAAATAAAACATTGGGTTAATAAACTCAAACCTATAGATTTTGAGAAGCAAGTTAGTATGAAATTTGAAGAAACGTTAGGCAAGACGAATGGACCTATAGTGTTGAGGGAATCCCAGTAACTGCTCTTATCTGTTTGTCTGGGGGATGTTATCCCAGAAATGGACCTCTTCTTTCCCATTTCAAATTCCATTTTTTATTATTAGCAGTCTAGAATTGTGATGAGACTAAGGACACAAACAAATAAAACCAGAATTGTTTATCCCAAGTGGGAAGGTCTGAACTGATAATCTCAAATTACATCCTCGAAGACATCATGCTGAGTGAAATAAGTCAATCACAAAAGGACAAATAACTTTTGATCTCAGTTATATAAAATTTCAAGAATAAGCAAATATAGAGAGACCAGAGTTTATTAGTTGTTACCAGGGCAGGAGAGAGCAAGAGAAGGGCAGCCTTTGTTTGGAAAGCAGTGAGTTTCCATTTAGGGTGTTGGGAAATCTGGCATCAATTATGGGTAATGGTTATACAACCAATTAATGTAATTGACATCACTAAGCTGTACACCTGAAAAATGTTGACTTGCCGAATGTTGTGTTATATATATTTTTACAACAACAAAAAAAAGGGTGTGTTGAGGCTGCTTATGTACAACCAAACACCTCATGGGATTTGTTCTCTTGGGTTTGGAGATTTAGTATCACGGTTTTGAGGGCCATCCCAATCAATTGGCCTAATATTGTTTCTTAGTACTTCTGTTCTACCTTCTAGTTCATTGCATAGTGCCTGGGGTCTTAAAAGCTAGCAAATAGCCACCTAAGGTACAACAGTTGGTCTCCATTCACCTAAAGCAACAGAGAAAGAAAGCGAATCAGGAATCAGAGGAGGAAATAGAAATCATGACTGGTTGCCTCCATGAACAACTACCTCATTTGCCATGAGACCAGAAGAGCTGGATGATGCCCAGCTACCATTATTGAACACTTTGATCAAGGATTCTATGTAAGAATCCTGATCAAAAGGAGGAAAAATGCAGAACAGACTTTCATAGTCTCAATGTAATCCAGACCTTCTGGAGTCATTGATGCTGGATGAACCCCTAAAATTACTGCCCTGAGGTAATCTTTAAACCTTAAACCAAAACTATCCCCTGAAGTCTTCTTTGAACCAAAAAATAGCCTATCTTAAATAGTATAGTGCATCCACTTTGAGCATTGTGCTCTTTTAAAGAATTACTTGTGTGAGATCAGATTGACAATGGCAATATGAGAAATTGGATGGGAAGCTTAAGGAGCAGAGAGTTTAAAATAATGGTGGTGGAATAACTTGGAAAATGATAGCAATAATGGTAACACAACTTAAAGAATATAATCAATATCACTGAACTGTACATGTAGAAATTGTTGAAATGGTATATCTTAGCTGTGTATAGTTTCATCAAAATAAAAGAAAAAATTAAACCCATTAACTTACTTTTATATCTTATCTTACCAGTTTTTTACTTTGCAACAACCCAGTCAAGAATTTCCTGCAAGCCCTGAGTCTCCTGTACCTATCAAGCAATTGATAAACAATGAGATTTATTTTTCAAATGCTAGAAAAAATGGACCACTGATAAAGTTCATGATGAGGTGATATTGAGCATTGTATTTCCTAGCAGACCATAAATAGAATATTAAAGATGAATATAAAAGTGAATAGGGTGACCTATAGACCACAGCTACAAGTCCCAGGGAAATGCCAAGCTCCCCAATCATACAGAATTATGAAACAGCACAAAACCATTTCTGGAATATAACAAGGAGGTTGAAAAAAAAGATTGACTAGCATTTAACATTGCATTACAAATGTTGTTGGAAAAACCTGTTAGATATTCTGTATAATTTTCTGGAAAAATCAAAAAAAGAGTAGCCTCTTGGATTACGTAACTGTGGAGAGTTTGCATCATTTTTAATCCGAGGTTCTTATATTTGTAAAATAAAATACTACTTCTCCCTTGGAGAGACCCTTGGGCCTCCATGACCTCTGAGGTGAAGACACTATAGAATGATGGTTAAGAGAATAGGCTCTGGAGTTGGACAGACTTGGATGTGGGTCTCAACCTTGCATCTTCTTAGATGCATGATCACGAATACATATATGACCTATCCCCCAGTTTCCTCATTGTAAAAATGGGAATAATAGCAGTCCCTGCCTTGTTGGCTGGTTGTGAGAATTAAAAGAGATTATACATAGAAAGTGCTTTGCACAGAGTGCCTGATCCAAGCTATGGTCTTTCCAATTGCCTCATGCACATGCAAAAGCTGGACAATGAAAAAGGAAGACAGACCAAAGTCCTAATGGACCACAACTACTACAGCCTCCACCAGACTGAGTCCAGCACAACTAGATGGTGCCTGGCTACCACCACTGACTGCTCTGACAGGGATTACAGTAGAGGGTCCCAGACAGAGCTGGAGAAAAATGTAGAACAAAATTCTAACTTACAAAAAAAGACCAGACTTACTGGCCTGGCAGAGAGTGGAGAAACCACGAGAGTATGGCACCTGGATACCCTTTTAGCTCAGTACTGAAGTCACTCCTGGGGTTCACCCTTCAGCCAAAGATTAGACAGGACTATAAAACAGAATGAGACTAAATGGGCACACCAGCCCAGGGGCAAGGACTAGAAGGCAGGAGGGGACAGGGAAGCTGATAATAGGGAATTTAAGGTCAAGAAAGGATGACATGTCGTGGGGTTGGTAACCAATGTCACAAAACAGTATGTGCACTAATTGTTTAATGAGAAGCTAGTTTGTTCTGTAAATCTTCACCTAAAGTACCAAAAAAAAAGAAAAAAAAAAGGAAGACAGAAGAATTGATGCATTTGAATTGTGGTGTTGGTGCAAAAAATTGACTATACTGTGGGTTGTCAAAAGAATAAACAAATCAGTCTTGGAAGAAAGACAACGAGAACGCTCTTAAGAAGCAATGATGGTGCGGCTTTCTTCCAACATGTCATCAGGAAAGACAAATCACTAGAAAAGGACATTATGTTTGGTAAAGTAGAGGGTCAGCAAAAATGAGGGAAACCCTTCACGAGATGGATTGACACATAACCGCAGCAATGAACTCAAACATACCAACAATCATGAAGATGGTACAGGACAGGGCGATGTTTCGTTCTGTTGTATAAAAGGTGGCCATGAGTCAGAGCTGACTCGATGGCAACTAACAACAACCATTCAATAGATTTTAACTATTAATACTTTCCATCAAACTTTCTCTTATTCTTTGCACCAGTCAGAGAAAAAAAATGTGTTAAAAAGATATTGGGTAGCTCACAGACTCTCTAGATGGGCAGAGAATCAGGCTCAGAGGATGCACAGTCAAGAATATTGCTCCAAGTCACAGTGCGGTGCTAGGCTGGTGACCACACCACTGAAACAGCCCGAAGTTTGTAGGATCTGGGTCCTGAGCACTGTTGCTGGAACCACTGCCCCCACTGCTCCTGGAAACTGGGTAGCTGCTAAGGCTGCTGCCACTCTAGCAGGGTGGGTTTGGCAAGGTCCAGGTTCTTCACATCCCTGCATCTAACTCACTGTCTGGGTCTTATGTGGCTAACTCGTGAAATCCAGACAGAGTGCCCAGGCCTCAGCTGTGAGGGAGGGTCACAGAGAAGGTATCTCCAAGGAGGTTTACACTGCTTCCGGAGGAGGAAATTTTGCAAATAAGAATGGACTCAGAAGGTAGGTTCCCAAAAAGACCAGCTGCCTGCCTTGGACTCCCCAGGCTGTGTGCTTAAAACTGTTCTTGAGCCCTCCCTTGTGTCAGATTTGATATCTCTGTAGTGATAACTTGGTGTCTGGCCATACCCCCGCATCTGACTCATAAATTAGGTGTGGCATCCTTGCCCTCTTCTTGTAGCATGAACCTAGCATCTTGCTCTGACCTTGCCCTGCTATGCAGCCATAACTGGAGAGCACCGAAATTTTGTGATGGAAC
>NW_004443957.1:6098451-6099757 GCF_000243295.1 Trichechus manatus latirostris | reverse complement strand
AGTCTGGTCTTTTTTTGTGAGTTAGAATTTTGTTCTACATTTTTCTCCAGCTCTGTCCAGGACCCTCTGTTGTGATCCTGGTCAGAGCAGTCAGTAGTGGTTGCCAGGCACAATTTAGTTGTGCTGGACGCAGACTGGTGGAGACTGTGGTAGTTGCAGTCCATTAGTACTTTGGACTAATCTTTCCCTTGTGTCTTTGGTTTTCTTCATTCTCCCTTGCTCCAGACAGGGTAGGACCAGCAGACTTATCTTAGATGGCCGCTCACAAACTTTTAAGACCCCAGATGCTACTCACCAAAGTAAGATGTAGAACCTTTTCTTTTTATAAACCATGTTATGCCAATTGAGCTAGATGTTCCCCGAGATCATGGTCCCCAGCCCTCAGCCCAGTAACTCAGTCCCTCAGGGAGATGGATGTATCTATGATTATTGGACAACTTGGTTTCTTCTTTTGTGAATTTCTTATATCCTTTGTACATATTTTGTAAATAAACTTTTAATTTTAGAACAGTTTTATGTTTACAGAGAAATTATGAAGATAGTACGTAAAGTTCCCATATGCTCCACATCCAGTTTCCTCTATTATTAACATCTGGCATTAGCACGGTCCATTTTTTTACACTTAATGAACCAGTTTTTGATACATTATTAGTAACTAAAGTCTGTACTTCATTCTGATTTCCTAATTTTTATCTGCTGTCCCTTTTTGATTCCAAGATCCCATCCAGGATCCCACATTACATTTATTGTTCATGTCTCCTTAGGCTCCTCTTGGCTTTGAGTTTCTCAGACTTTCCTTGTTTTGATGAACTTGACAATTTTGAGGAGTATTGTTCAGGTGCCAGAGAAACACGTGGCTGGCTGCTTCCGTAAAGATTTACAGCCTTGGAAACTCTATGGGGCAGTTCTTCTCTGTCTTGTAGGGTTGCTATGAGTCAGAATCAACTTGATGGCAGTGGATGGGTGGAGATTATTCAGGTATTTTGTAAAATGTCCCTTAATTGGGACTTGTGTTATGATTTTCTCATGATTAGACAAGGGTTGTATGTGGTTGGGAGGAAGACCACAGAGGTAAAGTGCTATTCTCATTGCATCATACCAGGGGCCGTACTACCAACATGACATCAGTGTTGAAGTTGACCTGGATGACCTGGCTAAGATGGTGTTTGTCAGGTTTCTCCACTGAAAAGTTACTCCTTTCCCCCCCCTTTCCTTACTGTACTGTTTGGAAGGAAGTCACTATGTGATCCCATAATTAAGAAGTGGGGAGCTGGGCTCCATCTCCTTGAGGGCAGAGTATCTACAT
>NW_004443957.1:6093265-6097519 GCF_000243295.1 Trichechus manatus latirostris | reverse complement strand
ATCTGTGAATAAAGACAGTTTTATTTCTTCCTTTCCAATCTGTGACATTTTATTTCCTTTTCTTATTGCACTAACAAGACTTCTCATATAATGTTGAATAATAGCAGTAAGAGATGACATCTTTGCCTTGTTCTCAGTCTTAGGGAGAATGTGTCCAGTCTGTTACCACTATATATAATGTTACCTGTAGTTATTTTGTAGATGTTCTTTATATGTTGAGAAAGTTCCCTTCTATTCCTAGTTTGCTGAGAATTTTTTTCATGAGTGAGCATTGGATTTTGTCAAGTATCTCTTTTGCTTTAAGTGATGTGATCATATGAGTTTGCTTCTTTAGTTTGTTGATGTGATGGATTATACAGATTGGTTTTTGAATGTTGAACCAGTTTTGCATACCTGGAATAAATCTCATTTGACTGTGGTGTATAATTCTTTTTATGCATTGTTGAGTTTGACTTGCTATTTTGTTGAAGATATTTGCATCTATGTTCATAAGAGATATTTGTCTCTAGTTTTCCTTTCTTGTAATATTGTCATCAAGTTTTGGTATTAGGGTAATTCTGGTCTCCGAGAATGAGTTAAGAAGTATTCCCTCTGCTTTTATTTTCTAGGAAACTTGTGGAGAATCGGTATCATTTTTTTCCTAGAATTTATCAGTGAAAACATCTCAGTCTGATGCTTTTTCTATGCTTATTAATTATTTGTTCAATGTCTTTCATAGAAGTAGGCCTATTTAGATGATCTCTTTCTCTTTGTACGTGTTCTATAGATTAGGTCTTTCAAGGAATAGGTCTATTTTATTTAAATTATCAATTTGTGGGCATAGAGTTGTTCATAATATTACATTATTGTCTTTTCAATGTCCATAGGCTCAGTAGTGAGGATCCCTTTTTAGTTTTTTATACTGGTAATTTGGGTCTTCTTTCTGTTTTTCTTGGTCAGCGTGGCTACAGGTTTATCAATTTTATTGATCTTTTCAAAGAGCCAGCCTTTGGGTTCCTTGATTTTCTCTCTTGTTTTTCTATTTCTAATTTCATTGATCTCTGCTCTAAGTTTTAGTACTTATTTTCTTCTGCTTGCTTTAAGTTTATATTGCTCTTCTTTCACTAGTTTCCTAGGGTGGAAGCTTAGGTAATTTATTTTAAATCTTTCTTCTTTTCTAATATGTGCATGTAATGCTATAAATTTCCATTTAAGCGCTGCTTTCATGGCATCCCACAAGTTTTGATAAGCTGTATTTTCATTTAGTTCAAAATATTTTTTAATTTCTTTTGAGACTTCTTCATGTGTTGTTTATAAGTGTATTATTTAGTTTCTAAGTATTTTATAGCTATATTTCTGTTTTTGATTTCTAGTTTAATGCCATTGTGATATGAGAATGTACTTTGTATAATTTGCTTTTAAAAAAATTGCTAAGGTGTATTTTATGGCCCAAAATGTTGTCTATCTTTGTGAATGTTTTTCATGTGAACTTGAGAATAATATGTATTCAACTTTTGTTAGGTAGAAGATTATATAACTGTCAGATCAAACTGATTGACAGTGCTGTTCTGTTCACCTATCTCTATACTGATTTTCTGCCTGCTTGATCTATCATTTACTGAAAAAGGGGTGTTCAGGTCTCTGTAATAGTGGATTTATCTATTTCATCTTGTATTTATATTAGTTTTGCCTCTCATACTTTGGCACTTTGTTGTTAGGTGTATATATGTTTAACACTGCTATGTCTTTTTGGAGAATTGATTCCTTTAGCATCATGTAAAGCCCCCACTTTATCCCTGTTAATTTTCCTTGTTCTGAGGTCTACTGAGTCTTAAACTAATATCATTACTCCAACTTTCTTTTTATTAGTTTTAGCACGGTCTGTGTTTCTCTATCCCTTTACATTTAATCTATTGGTGCCCTTACGTTTAAAGGGGATTTCTTGCAGAAACATTTAGTTGGGCCTTTTTTTTAAAAATCCACTCTGGCAATATTTGTCTTTTAATAGTGTATTTAGACCATTCACACTTCAGTGATTATTGGTATAGTTGAATTAATATCTACCATGTTTGTAACTCTTTTCTATTCACTGCATTGTTCTTTGTTTCTTTTTTTCTCCCTCTCTTTCTTCCTTCTCAAGTTTTAATAGAGCGTTTGATATGGATTCATTTTATATCTTCTTTTACCATATCAATTATATTTCTTTTAAAATATTTTTAGTGGTTTCCCTGGAGTTTGCAATGTACTTGTAACACTAATTTCAGTATACACTCAACTAATGCTATACCACTTCGTGGGTAGTGCAGGTACCTTATAACAGAGTATTCCCCATTCCTCCCTCCCATCTCTTATGACTTTACTGTCATTTGTTTCACTTATCCATATGCTGCTGGAATCTACTGGATAGAAATAGATTTATTTATTTATTTATTTGGGTATAATCACCCAATACATTTTTACTATTGTTACTTTAAACGTTTATCTCTGAGATCAATTAAGAATATGGAAAACTAAAGATTTTAGTTCACTTTCATTTATTCTTTTTCTGATACTCTTCCTTTCTTCTTGCACATCTGGGTTTCTGACCAAATCATTTTCCTTCTGCCTGGAAAACTTCTTTTAACATTTCTCGCAGTGCAGATCTGATGGAAATGCATTTCCCCAACTTTTGTTTGTCAGAGAATGTTTTTATTTCTCTTTCACTTTTGAAGGCTGTCTTTTTTTTCTTTTAAAACTCTAAATATTTCACATCACAGTTTTCTTGCTTGAATAGTTTCTAACAAGGTCAATGTAATTCTTATCCCTTTTCTTCTCTACATAAGGTGTATCTCTCCCCCTCATCCCTTCCCCCTCCCCGCCCACATCTTTTTTTCACCTTGTCTTTGGTCTCTGAAATTTGACTGTGGCTTGGAAGAAAAGCCTGGTGATCTACTTCCGAGAAATTAGCCATCGAAAACTCTATAGAGCACAGTTCTATTCTGACACACGTGGGGTCACCATGCGTCAGAGTCAACTTGATGACAACTTATATTTTTTTATTTTTTATTCCTAGAGTAATAGTGTTTTAAAAATATTTATCCTGCTTGGTGTTCCCTGAGCTTCCTGGATCTGTCATTTATTTTGGAAAGTTCTCTGACATTATTACTTTAGGTATTTCTTCTGCTCTGTTTTCTCTTTCTTCTCCTTCTGATGTCACAATTACATATATGTTACACCTTTTGAAATGTTCCCATAGTTCTTGAATGTTCTGTTCTGTTTTTTTGTTGTTTTGTTTTGTTTTTAATTCTTTTTTCTCATTGCATTTCAATTTGGGAAGTTTTTATTGATCTATCTTGAAGCTCACTGTTTCTCCTTGACTATGCCTAGCTTACAGATGAGCCCATCAAAGGTATTATTCATGTTAGTTAATTTTTTAAAATTTTCCTTTAATTTTTTTCTTAGAATTTTTTTTTAGTTTTACCTTAGAATTTCTATATGTCTGCTTACATTCCCAATCTGTTCTTGTATGTTGTCTACTTTTTCCATTACAGCCCTTCTGTGAGTTGGAATCAACTCATTGGCAATGGGTTTGGTTTTTTTGGTTCATGCTAATTGCACTAATTTCAAATTCCCTGTCTGATAATTCCAACAACTGTGTCGTATCTGAGCCTGGTTGTGATGCTGGCTTTGTCTCTTTAGACTATGTTTTTTCTTGCCTTTGGCATGCATTGTAATCTTTTTATTGAAAGCCAGACAAGTTGCATCAGGCAATAGGAAGTGAGATAAATAGGCTTTTAATGTGCGGATTTATGTTTACCTGGCTAGGAGCTGGGCTATATTTACTGTTTGCTGTAGCTTTAGGTGCCAAGGGCTTCAAATTCCTCTAATGTCTTTGTTTTTGTCTCTTTTTGACTTTGTTCTTCCTTAAGTACTCCCCCTCAGAGAGTCTGTATCTTGCAGCTCTTTTAGCTGTACTTGACTGTGACTGTACTGGAGCCCTGCTGGTGTGGTGGGAAGGTGTGGGGAGGGAAAGAATTCTATAATCTGATAATTAAATGTCAGTCTTTTAGTAGGAACCTTGGTGGTGCCGTGGTTAAGTGCTCAGCTGCTAACCAAAAGTTGGTGGTTCAAACCCACCAACTGCTCCACAGGAGAAAGATGTGGCAGTCTGCTTCTGTAAAGATTACAGCTTTGGAAACTCTATGGGGCAGTCCTACTCTGTCCTGTAGGGTCACTGTGAGTCAGAATTTACTTGATGGCAGCAGGTTTGGTTTATGTCTTTGGGCTGTGACCTTA
>NW_004443957.1:6090315-6092659 GCF_000243295.1 Trichechus manatus latirostris | reverse complement strand
GAAATTAAAAACAAGACAGTCCAGTTAGTTTGAGAAGTACTAATTGAGACTAGTTAAGAAGGACTAGAAGGCGCTCTGGTGGTGCAATGGTTAAGTGCTCGACTGCTAACCAAAAGGTGGCAGTTTTAACCCACCAGTGACTCAGCAGGAGAAAACGCTTGGTGATTTCCTCCTGTAAAGATTTCCGCCTAGGAAACCCTATGGGGCAGTTTTACTCTGTTCAGTAGGGTTGTTATGAGTCGGAATTGACGCGGTGGCACCTGAAACAGCAATAAGAGAGAATAGAACTTCTCTCAATTGAGCTATCTGTCATATGTGACACAGAAAACAGCTCCTTTTTTCTTGGAGAGTTTTTCTTTTTTATCCTCTCTGACATCGCTCTCTCCCGGTTTGTCTCCCATCTCTCTGGCTAACCCTTCTCAGTTTATTCTTAACCTCCCCTCTTTTCTCCTGCCTTTAAATATCCATGTTCTTCAGGATATATTTTCAGTCAAACATCTTTTCTCTTTGCCCTCTTCTTTGTTGATTTCATCCAAAATTTTGCTTCAGCGGTGACCTTTACCTATAATCAGGGCTCATGACAGTGTAGGGTGTATCAGCTGAGTGTGTTCTCTTCAACTGATGTCTAAGCTCATATGTTTTAAAACATTTGAATATATCCCCTGGCTGCAACCTCAGTTCAGTTCTCTATTGGGACCTCAGACCTATTTATCAACTAACAACTGAATATAAGAAGTTCAAACTGATTATACCAAAAATAGTAACTTGCTCCTAGTCAGAACAATAAGACATGAAAAAGAAATAAAAGTATCCAGATTGGAAAAGAAGAAATAAAATATCTGTATTCATGGATGATATAATCCTATATATAGACAATCCCAAAGAGTCCACAAGAAAACTTCTAGAGCTAATAGAGGAATTTAGCAAAGTTACAGAGTACAAGGTCAATAAACAAAAATCAGTTGTGTTTCTATACACCAGCAATGAGAAATCTGAAAGGGAAATTAGGGAAACAATTCCTTTTACAACAGAATCTAAGAGAATAAAATATCTAGGAATAAATCTAACCAGGGACATGAAGGACTTATACAATGAAAACTGTAAACCGCTGCTGAAAGAGATTAAAGAAGACTTAAATAGATGCAAAGATGTTCCATTTTCATGGATCGGAAGACTTAATATTGTAAAGATGTCAATACTATCCAAAGCGATCTATAAATTCAACATAATCCCAATCAAAATTCCATCAATCTTCTTTATGCAAATAGAAAAACCAACCTTCAACTTTGTATGGAATGACAAAAGACCTCGAATAGCTAAAGCGATGTTGACAGAGAAGAACAAAGAAGGAGGATTCACACTCTCTGGTTTTAAAACATATTATACAGCTACAGTAATCAAAACAGCCTGGTACTGGTATAGCTATAGACAAACAGACCAATGGAATAGAATTGAGAGTCCAGAAATAAACCCACACATCTATGGTCAAATGATTTTTGACAAGAGTGCTAAGTCCATTCAATAGGGAGAAAAGAATCTCTTCAATAAATGGTGCTGGGAAAGTTGGATTTCCACATGTAGAAAAATAAAACACGATCCATGCCTTACACCATACACACACACACACACACACACACACACACACACACACACACATTCAAATAGATCAAAGACCTAAACAAGCAAATTAAAACCATAAAATTCTTAGAAGATAAAGTAGGGGCAACACTGACTGGCCTAGTTTTTCACAATGGATTATCTAATATAATAACAAAAGCACAAACAGCAATAGACAAAATAAATAAATGGGATCTCATAAAATTAAAAACTTTTGTTCATCAAAAGACTTTACCAAAACGTCAAAAGACAAGCTACCGACTGTGTATATTTTCAGAAATCATATATCCGACAAGACTCTAATAATCAAAAAATATATAAAACTTCGACAACTTAACAACAAATAGAGAAATAACCCAATCATAAAATGGACAAAAGGCTTGAATAGACATTTCACCAAAGAGGACGTTCAAATGCCACCAAACACCTGAAAAGATGCTTAGCATCATTAGCCACCAAAGATATGCAAATCAAAACCACAACAAGACACTATTTCACTCCAACTAGGATGGCTAAGATAAAACAAAACAAAACAAAACTGAAAATAACAAATGTTGTTGAAGATGCGGGGAAAACGGAACCCTTACCCAATGCTGGTGGGAATGCAAAATGGTACAGCTGTTGTGGAAAACAGTGTGGTGTTTCCTCAAAAAAAACTAAAAATAGGGTCGCTATATGACCCAGAAATTCCACTTCTAGGTATACACCCAAAAGCTTTAAAAACAGA
>NW_004443957.1:6088331-6089563 GCF_000243295.1 Trichechus manatus latirostris | reverse complement strand
ATGGTTCTTGGCTACCATTACCGAACATTTTGATCAAAGATTATATAGAAGAATCTTTGATCAAAAGGGGAAAAATGTAGAACAGAATTCCAAATTCTCATGAACTCCTGACTTTCTGGAGTCATGGGGGCTGCATGAACCCCTGAAACTGTTGCCCTGAGGAAGGAAGCGAGCCGGAACGGAAGAAAGAAAAAGAAAAATGAAGGAGGAGGAAGAAAAATATAAAGGAAGAGGGAGAAGAAGGGAGGACATGCTAAATGTGTAGACATGCTGTACCTAAATAGGTTTAAATTTGGAGTACATTTCTAAAGATGCTAATAACTTCACCCTATGTCTGCAATATCGGTACCTGCCACCAGATGAATAGCCAGTGGGAACTGTTAATGGATGTATGCATCTAGCAAATAGGATTTCTTCAGGCAAGCTTCATTGAGTTAAGCAATGATAGTCCACAATTCAACCCCTATTATTTTTCTCTCAGAGGTGTAGTGAGAGTAATGAGTGCCCAGTGGCAACCTGTAAGTTGCACCCTCCCTCCCTGCAATTTCAAGATGAATAGAGGTTGATAATGGCGATGCATCAGCAGAAACAGCTTCACCCGCTCTCATCCGGCTGCCTTAGTCAGGTGCCTTTTGTATTTGTAGCCTCTAGGAATGTCATTCTCTTCTGGTGCCCCCTTGGACTTGCGCCTGGGGGCAAGTGCTCTCCTTTGTGCACCCCTTGCTACGACTCTGCTTTCTCCATGAAAATATAGCCCTTCATTAAGATCACAACATAATTTCAATTAAACATTAATCGCTATCTTTGTTTAACTAACAGCGCTTAAAGAAATACATAATTTAGAATGTGAGTCATACAAGGTAACTATTGTTTTGATTTCCAAGAAGGTAAAAGGACAGAGGATACAGGCTTTTTATATGGATGCCAGCTGGCTTCTACTTGCCTCGCCCTGCTCAGCTCTGGTCACAGAGTCCTCCCACCAGCCCTCCCCATACTTCCTGATCCTGACTAGGACATTGGAAGTGAGTGACTTGAGAGCAGAGGTGCTTTCAGGAACCTGGGGCCTGGGATACAGGCCTCCAAAGGTGTGCCTGGGACACATGGGTGCCCACCAAGTTGCAACCTTGCCCCAGCTTCTGACTGGCTGACCCTGTTTACCTGGTTTCTGCTTTGGCCTCTTGATTAGTAACTCTGGTTTCCCGATACAACTGGAATCCTGCTCTACCCTATAA
>NW_004443957.1:6085143-6087241 GCF_000243295.1 Trichechus manatus latirostris | reverse complement strand
AGAAAGAAAGAATAAAAGGAAGGAAGGGAGGGAGGAAGGAAAGGAGGGAGTGAGGGAGAGAGAACAAAACAGAATATGGGCTATAGTTAGATGGCTGTCAAGAACAGTAGATAGTAGCTGAGAATTTACTAAGATGTTAGAGCATCTGTAACTTCCTTTTATTATTATTTTATATATATATATGTTTTGCTTCTTATAATGATTAGCAGTAAAACCCACAATATGAAGATATTAAAATCATCTTCATACAGCACCTGGTACTATGAGTGAAATACAAATGCCTAAATGCACACCAAGACCCCACTAAGATTTGAACTCACACCACACATCACCCTTATTCCACCCCAGTGCCCCCAGGCCCCCTTGTTAATCTGCCAGTAGCCTCTGCACTGTGCTCATTGCACTTAGCATAGTCCTGCTTTCAAAGACACTGCAGGTAGAGCTTTGCCTCCTGGCCTTGTTAGTTACGTGCTTCTGGAGCCCACCAGACACTCCGGGTTTGCATTCTGTCATGGCGGAGCAGAAAGGCCTTCCTGGGAGCTCATCCCCTCCCCTTACCAACATCCTCAGAACAAGCAGTCAGGACTAGTTCCTTGAGACTGAGCCATCTCATCCTGGACAGGGGACCGCTGTGACCCCTGAGTTCCCTCTTCGTTCTCCATCTCCTTTATCAGTGCCCCGTTACCGTCGCCAAGCCCTATGGGGTTGGTACGATTTAGTTTTCTGTTAATACATTGTTTTAAGAGGACAAGCCCTTTCCTCCAAACGCTTTCAAACACATTTGAACAAACAGAACTGCCTTTAAACAAAGTTTAGTGAGAGGTCTCCTCACACCTTGGAAAAGCTGTTCAGCCTTTTGGTGATTCATTCCACCCACTGTGAAGTGGGAAGGTTATCATAAACAACACCTGCCTCCAGAGGCCCTGAGAAGGTTCGTTCGTTTTTATATTGTTTCTGTTGCCACAGCATGTGTGTGCCTTGTACTTCACTAAAGAGCAGAGCTCCAAATATGAGTCACCCGTGTGTGCGCACCGATAAGATGATATGCAGACTGTGTCTTCTGAGCTTGGCAACTAACTAATTAATTGAGAGCCAGGGTAAACAGTTGAGTCTAACATCTAAACTGCATTAATTACTCTTTACAGAACTCCATGAAAGCCTGCAGGAAAAGGTGCAATCTAAGTGGAGGGCATTATGATTACTGTTACGCGTGTCGTTGTGGGAGGGGGCTGAGCTATACAGGTAGAGCTCAGGAAGCTCCCAGTCAGGGGACCCAGGTTCCTGGTCCTGCCAGTCACTCCCTCATTTTTGGTATTTTAAAGGAAGTCACTGCATTTCTCACTAAATCTAATCCTAAATACAAAATTATTAAAATACTTAAGATTTTGAAATAGGCCTGGAATAACTGGAAGCCACAAGTGTATGGATAAGTCAGCAATGTGGTAATAGTTTCATGACATACAGACAAGAGTGTCGTTTCAAACAAAAATCCTAATATTCAATTGAGGGTTGTCCTTTAAAGTAGTCACTTTGGAAGGTTTTGCAATGATTCAACTCATTGCAATAAATATTTATTGAGCACTAACTGTGCTAGGAACTTAAGGGGAACAAAAAGATAGAAAAAAAAAATAGACTCATTTACAGGAAAGCTGTAATCTAGCTGTGGAGCTGAGACATAGACACAAACAACTAAGACCCTGGGGTAAATGCTAGAAAGAGCTAGAATCAAAGGTTCAAAGATGATACTAAATTGCTGAGGAAGGAAGTTAGTAATGTATTTGGCTGGGGTCATCAGTGAAGCTTTTATGAGAGTCGCCCTTTGATAAAAGCTTTGAAGGATAGCAGATGGTTTTGGTGGGGGGTGGGAAGGTAGTGGGGAGAGAAGTAAGAGGAATTTGAGGCAGAGAAAATAGCATGTACCAAGAAGGTACATGAAGGACATCTGGAAGGCTTTCCCTTCCCCCTTTCCCATCCTCACCCAAATCTCCACGTTCAAAGCGATGGCTGAAATCCACTTCCTTTGGTTAAGTCTTTATGTTTATCCAGGGTGTAGAAGCAATAAGGCAAGGCAGGGCAGGTAGCTGGAGCCAGAACTGGA
>NW_004443957.1:6083980-6085043 GCF_000243295.1 Trichechus manatus latirostris | reverse complement strand
GGGAGGAAGACCTGTTAGGAAATGGCTCTTGACATGAGACAGAAAGCTATTACTTGGCGGAGGGGACTCTAATTGCAGAGAAAGGCTAGTCATCTTGGTCATCTCATTCAGGACAGCATAGTGGTGGCCAGATGTCCCCACCGTGCGCTGATTTTTCTGGCCTTTTATTAAGAAACTCCAGAGAATGACCTCATTTGCCAGACTTTGATAACAGTGTTTCTTGGTTGGGACATGACTGAGACACATCTCTAAATAGATTGCAAACCCTCAGAAAAAGCTGACCAGAGATATGGAACGCTTCTTGTGGCTGGCAAGCTCGGTGCTGCCTCTCAGGGCCCTTGTTGACATCCTTCCTTAGGAAACCCGAGGGGACTAGTTGATAACCTTTCCTGGTGAGTGTCCTCAGAACCGGAGTTTGCTGATGATATCCCATTCTATCTGGAACAACACCTGGCACAGTCATCTGAACTAATAGCAAGCAAAGAGGAAACTGCAGTCCTGTGTCCCCAGCTTCCCTGGGGCTGCCTGTTCCTGAGCCAGTGCTGACCAAGAGTGCAGAGCTGGTGAGAAGGCCGCTTCTGACGACAGTCCTCACAGACCCAAGCCTCTCAGGGGCTGTGACTCAGCTCGGTGGAAGCAGCAGGGCGCAGAGGCAGCATTAGCCAAACTCTGATTACCACCAACTTCCGCCCCCTCCAGTGATGTCTGCTTTCTTTCAGGTGTGCATCCAGTTTTTTCTAGATCAGAATTAGAACAAAGTCCAGTTTGTCACTCCTTAACCCCTTGATACACTAGCTGTTTCCATAACTTTAACCTACATTTTTTTTGTCTCTATGACTTTGCTTATTATACCATCCCCCGTCACTTCCCCACTGATGCCGTTAAGGTACCGGACAGAGAGAGACAGAAACGTGGCCAGTTTCTTAAATTTGAGACCAAACCAAACCAAAAAACCAAACCTGTTGCCATCAAGTCGATGCCGACTAACAGCGACCCTATAGGACAGAGTAGAACTGTCCCGTAGGGTTTCCAAGGAGTGGGTGATGGATTTGAACTGCTGACC
>NW_004443957.1:6062912-6082671 GCF_000243295.1 Trichechus manatus latirostris | reverse complement strand
CCTGTAGGAAGTTTACAGAACTCTTTTCATTAGGCAAGGTGTGCTTATTACTGCAATATAAGATAACAGTTCATGAGAGATAAGCTACATGAGAACAGACAAATAGAATTGGTTCATAATTGGGTGTTTTTTCAATGTCAAAAGGCCAAAGCCATAAGAAACCACATTTATTCAACTTGCTTCCAATTTGTACATTCTAAACACAGTCTAGCTTACAAGTAAGAGACAATTAAAAAAAAAAAAATCACCTTTCTGTCCCCCAGAAATCTGCCTTTTACAAATGTCCTCAATTTTCTGGCTCCAGATAAATCAGAACAATCCTGAGAATAACCCTCTTTTGAGTATTTTGGGTTTTTCACCACAGTCTCTAAGAATATCATAAGATTTGACCCCCAAGTTGAGAGAGATTCAAATTGGTTTAATTATATCTATTCAGTCCTAATTCTAATATGGGAAAAGAGGATTTGGGAGAACTGAAGTATTCTAAAAACACTGGGTAAAAGGAAAAGAGAGAAGAGGTAGGATTTAGTTATGCTATTGAGGAAGCAACGTAGTAGAGCTCTCAGCAGTAAGTTACATTTGGGTTACATCTACTCAGGTTAGAATGAGGTGGGTCTGGGGAAGCAATACAGGAACTTCCTGGGAGGCTCAGCTCCTTCTCCATTCAGCAGCAAAGTGGTGAAGTAGGAGGAGCATATTTTCAGCATGCTTTCTCTTCTGACAACCCTTAACATCTCGTAACTTAACATTCCTACTCCTAGGTATATACTGAAAGCAAGAAGGCAAACAGAAATCTGTAAACAAAATAACCTAAGTGCCCATCAACAGACGAATGGATAAACAAACCGTGGTATATACACACAATGGAATACTATGCAATGATAAAGAATAATGCTGAATCCGTGAAACATCTCACATCAAGGATGAATGTGGAGGACGTTATGCTTAGTGAAATAAGTCAATCACAAAAGGACAAATATTTCATGAGATCACTATTATAAAAAACAAGAAAAGGTTTACAAACAGAAAAAACAATAAGAGAAAAACATTATTTGATGGTTACCAAGAATGGGAAGGGAAGGGAGGGAAAATTACTAACTATATAGAAACATGCATTAATACTGGTGAAGTGAAAGGCAATACATGATATGGGGGAAGTCAGCATAACATGAGCAAGGCAAAGGAAGACACTGAGAGGAACACAAGAGTAAAGGCAACTAAGGTAATTACTATAACATAGAAATCCTGCAACAACAGTATTAACAAACAATAATCTACGAAATGGATACGTAAGTAGATAGGTATGCTAAAGAGGCATGGGAGAGTGTAAGGGAGCACACCAACTGCAGATATAGGTTTGGTTGTGGATATTTCTACATACATAATTATAGGTGCTGCATGTATATTAATATGGACAATAGAGCACACAAAGTGTGTAGTCATGGAAACTTCTTAGACATAACCAAACACCTTGTGGGATGAAGTTCCTAGGCTTGAAGGCAAAGGACCATAGACTCGGGGGATATCTAAATCAATTGGCACAACATAATTCATACTGACAGTGTTCTGCATCCTACTTTAGTGAGTAGCATCTGGAGTCTTAAAAGTGAGCAGCCATTTAAGATACAACTATTGGTGTCTTCCTGCCTGGAGTGAAGGACAGTAAAGAAAACCAAAGACTCAAGGGAGCAGTTAGTCCAGAGGACTAATGGATCACGTGATTCACAGCCTACATGACCCCAAGACCAGAAGAAATAGATGGTGCCCAGCTATCATTACTGACTGTTCTGACTGGGATCAGAGCAGAAGGTCCTGGACAGAGCAGGAGGAAAATGTAGAACTAAAAATCAAATTCACAAAAAAGCCCAATTTTACTGGTCTGACAGAGATTGGAGGAACACAGAAAACTATGGCCCTAAGACAGCCTTCTGACCTAGAACTAAAGCCATTCCCAGAGACTACCTTTCATCCAAACAATAGAAAGCAGGAATGCAAACAGGCCCATAAAAAAAATAATAACTTCTAAGAGGAATGTGTTCCTTAGAATAATCAATTATACAAGATCAAAAGGACATTTGCCCAAAAGCAAAGATGAGAAGGCAGGAAAGAGTAGGAAATCCAGAGGAAAGGAAACGGGGAACCCAGAGAAATGGGGATTGTGCTGACTCATTGAGGGGAATGCAACCAAAGTCATGGAACACTTTATGTACAAGCTATTGAATGGGAACTTAATTTGCTCTGTAAACTTCCACCTAAAGCACAATTAAAGAAAGAAAGAAAGAAACCGTACACCAATGTTCATTGCAGTATTATTCACAATAGCCAAAAGGTGGAAACAACCTAAATGTCCAGCAACAGATGAATGGATAAACAAAATACAGTACGTACACACAAGGGAATATTATACAACCATAAAGAGAAATGAAATCCTGATACATTGCTACAACATGGACGAAACTTGAAAACATTATGCTGAATGAAATAACTCAGTCACAAAAGGACAAATATTGTATCATTCTACTTATATGAAATAGGCAAATAATAGAGACCAAAGCTTATTAGTGGTTACCAGGGGTGGATGAGAGGGAGAAAGGGAAATTATTGCTTAGGAGGCACAGAGTGTCTGTTAATGGTGGTGGATTAATTTGGAAAAGGATAGTGGTAAAGGTTGCAAAATATGATGAACATAATTAATGTCATTGAATTGTACATGTAAAAATTGTTGAATTGTCAAATGTTTTGTTACATATATTTTTACCACAATAAAAAATTTCTCCCACGATGTCACCTTCATCCAATTGCCTGTGTCCTCATTCTGTTCTCTTCCTTCTTTTATAATAAAACCTAGCTCTCAGGAAAGGTTCTGACACTTTCTTTCAAACCAAGATACAAGTGGCTGATGAAGTTGAGAGTGTTAGCTGTCCCAGAAGTCTTCGAATGTTGTTGTTGTTGTTAGGTGCTGTTGAGTCAATTCTGACTCATAGTGACCCTATGTACAACAGAACGAAACACTGACTGGCTCTACACCATCCTCACAATCATTGTTATGCTGGAGCCCATTGTTGCAGCCACTGTGTCAGTCCAGCTCCTTGAGAGTCTTCCTCTTTTTCGCTGACCCTCTACTTTACCAAGACCAAGCATGATGTCCTCCTCCAGGGACTGTTCCCTCCTGATAACATGTCCTAAGTATGTGAAGACATAGTCTCGCCATCCTTGCATCTAAGGAGCATTCTGGTTGTACTTCTTCCAAGATAGATTTGTTCATTCTTTTGGCAGTCGATGGCATATTCAATACTCTTTGCCAACGCCACAAGTCAAAGGCATCAATTCTTCTTTGGTCTTCCTTATTTATTGTCCAGCTTTCACATGCATATAAGGCAACTGAAAACACCATGGCTTGGGTCAGGTGCACCATAGTCTTCAAGGTGACATCTTTGCTTTTTAATACTTTAAAGAGGTCTTCTGCAGCAGATTTGCCCAGTACAATGCCTCTTTTGATTTCTTGACTGCTACTTCCATGGGTGTTGACCATAGATCCAAGTAAAACAAAATCCTTGACAACTTCAATCTTTTCTTTGAATGTTAATAAGTATAAAATGTCTCCTGAAATTTTATGCCTGGGCAGGCCTAGACCCATCCAAGCTGTTTACAGTAAGAATCCAGCCATCTTCAGATGTCTTGCTTCTCCCTGCAATAATAACTCTTAAGAAGAGTTGGGGTATATTACTTTCTTTCTGTGTGGCAGGTGCTGTATTGAGTGTTTTCCATCATTCAATGCCCCCAACAAGCTGAGGTAGAAATTTTAGAAATGAGGAAGAAAGCCTGAGAGAGGTTAAGTGACATTACCAAGCTTATTGATGGCAGAGCTAGAATCTGAATGTGATTTTGTCAAACTCTGACGTACATGTTTTGACGACCCTACACACTTTCTGCCAAGAGCCCAGCCTGGCATGATACCAGTGGTTCTTGCCCAGCAGCCAGAGCGGATGGGGAATTAATGCCAGAATGTCTGTGATCCCTCTCAGCTGCCCACATAGCTAAGCCTCTCAGCCCTATTCTCCCTGAGTCTTCTAAATGGCCAGGATCACTGTCAACCATTAACATTAAGACCTGGAATCCAGGATGGGGATCCCTGCTTTGTACTGAACTCCAGCATCTCTTCGTTCCTGCCATCTTTTTCCCAAGATGTTATCTGTGCTTCTGAGCACCCATGTCCTGAAGCATTATCTCAGCCCTCTTTTCCTCATAAGACCCCTCCCCCCAGTATAAACACACAGTCACCCTTTGGCCCTCCACGCCTACTGGGATGCGGACGTAACTATCAGTACTTCCTCTGTATGAGGCATAGGTTGTTCAGTGGTAGAATTCTCACCTTCCATGTGGGACACCCAGGCTGGAGACCTGAGTTTGATTCCCAGACAACACACCTCATGTGCAGCCACCACCCATCTATCTGTGGAAGCTTGCAAGTTACTACGATGCTGAACAGGTTTCAGCAGAGCTTCCAGACTAAGATGGACTAGGAAGAAAGGCCTGGTGATCTGCTTCTGAAAATCAGCCAGTGAAAACGCTATGAATCACAATGGCCCAATCCCCAACCCATCATAGGTTGGGCAGTTTTTCATTCCATTGTGCATGGGGTCCTTATGAATTGGGGACCGACTCAGTAGTATCTAACAACAGCAAACTTAGTGCTCTTGTCAACTCTATCCCTATCTTGGCTTCTTTTTCATCGCACTGTGGGGTGTGGCATGTAGTGTGCTAGTAAACCAGCTCTAGGGGAAGGACAACTCTGATTCATAGCATGTTCTGATTTCCCTGATATGAATATTCCCATCAAGGTTGATTTTAAGCTATCAATCTTTTAAGAACAGGTTTGCAAAATCCCTGGATATTTAATGATTGGCACTTGCTGTACATGACTAGCCGGCTCCAGCAGATCCAGGGGAGTATTTTCTCAATCATTCCTGAGAGCCAATTGTGGCAACTTGGCATTAGAGATAGGCTAGAGGGAGGTTTCTTTTTCTTTTTTTAATTGTGTTAAAAATATATGTATGTGACAAAACATTTGTCATTTTAATATTTGTATGTGTTAAATAGTGACATTAATAATGTTCCACAATGTTATACAAGAATCACCACTATCTGTTTTCAAATTTTTTCATCACCCTTAACAGAAACTCAAAGTCCCTTAAGCAATAAGTCTAGGGGGAGGTATTTTTATGAGGTTGTCTTAGTATTTCTTCAAATCACATTGTACATAATCGTATAAATGTGTATTATGTGAATAGATACATGCATATATTTATATATAAGTATGGAGTCTATGGGTGGCGCAAATGGTTAAAATGCTTGGCTGCTAACTGGAAGTTCAGAGAGAGGACTGGCGATCTTCTTCCAAAAAATCATCCATTGCAAACCCTATAGAACACAATTCTACACTGACACACATGGGGTCACCATGAATTGGAGTCAACTCAATGGCAACTGGTTACTGGTCATATAAAAGTATGTACACACACACACACACACACACACACACACGCACATTTACATATGTAATATATACACCACCTAATGGTTGATGAATAGAACTGCCCTTGACATTCTGTTACTCTTCAGAGTGTTCAAGTGATACTTCCTGGAGAATGAGGAAATGTTCGTTTACATTAAATTTATGATATTTACATAATACTGTTTCTTATCAACAATGTGCAACCAACTTCTGAATAGTTAAGTAACTGGGTAAAAACTATTTCTGGCCAACAGCAGTCAATGTAAGTAAATTGGTTTAGGCACTTTTGCACTCAACAAATTTAGCATTGAACAAATACTTCTAGAATACCTACCAAGTGACAGGCACCAGGACCGACACTGTGGATGAAAAGTGCTCTGACTTCATAGAGCTTACCTTGGTAGGAAGACAGAGGAGCAAAGCATTCCAATGTAATAAGAAAATTGCTATGACTGTCTTATGTACAACGGGCAGTGGAAGCAGAGAAGATTATGCCTTTCTTTACAAGTCAGTTTTTTTTTTTTTTAATTTATAAATATTTGGTGTCCCAAACTAGATTTGAACCCTTGAAGAGAAAAAAATTGAGTCTTTTATACTTTCATACCCCACATTAGCATTTAGGAAGTCATCTGCCTGTAACCCAGCTCTAAGTCCTGAGGCAGTTATTTCTGTGTTGCATAAGGAACTATACTGATATGCCTCCCAGAAGTACTCTAACGATAAGCTCATAGAAAGGAGGCCAAAGTGTTTTGTCAGTAAAAAGTTTAAGAGATGCTTAAAAGAGCTACACAGACGCTTGACCACAATCCCGATGAATTAAAAAAAAAAGAAAAAAATTCAGATGAGCACAAGGATTCCAGGACAGCTTTCAGATCGCAGCAGCGCTCTGGTCTGAGAAACTATGTAAACCAACATTAACCAGGGCCCACCAGGCAGCCTTGGGGCAAACACTGGGAAACTAGGATGGCGGAAGGATGTCCTGCTCCTAGGTAAAGAGAGTGAGGAGGCTCTGGCAACCTCACTTCAGGCATGTTGGAGTACTGAAAATCAAGGCACCTGGGTACCTGAACAGTGCCTTGCGGTAGAGGGGCAAGAGGTTTGCCTTGCAGGCAATTGCCGAAAAGACAAACAAGGACTCAAAGATATGACCATCCAGAACAATTGGGGATGTGGCTAATTCCGTTTAGCGGTCGTCTTTCCCAAATTTAAGTTTCACTTCTGCTAATTCCCACATAAGCCCAGCGGCGTCACTTAAGTTTTGTGATACCCAGCGTGGTAACTCATCATGTCGTCATCCCGCCCCCCCATGGGTGGAGCCAGTTGGCGAACGCCCGTGATGGACAGAGAGGCCTGGCTCCCTCCACCCTTGTGCACAGAGAGCGGCCCCGCCCCTCATAGCCCCACCCTGCTTGCATCTGGCAGCTCCTCCCTTCTCCCATTGGCCAAGGCGGAGACCATGCTCTTCGCCCAATGGAGGGCGCGGTGGCCTAGCCACCCGCACCCTGACTGGCAGGTGGGGGTGGGGGGCTGCGTGACGAGTTATCATACTGGCTAACGGGTGACACGAAGCCTAGTGACGCCACTGCTTTGACGGTCCCTCCCCCAATGGCACCAGCCCACCCACCGCTGCTGTTGCTGCTGCCATGGACCCTAGGGTCATTTCGGTGTCACACCCTGACAGTAGGCATCCCCCCACCCCCTAGTGACTCCACTGCACAAGCCTACAGCGTGTTATTACAGAACCTTGGTGGAAGATGCCTGGATTAGATGGGATTGTTAACGGTGTTGAGTAAAAGGGAGGTGATATCACTAGTATAAAACACACTGCAACTCTCAACCTCAAAAACCTGTCCTGGCATCTGCTTTCTTTCTTAATTGTTTTTTTAAAATCGTTTAATTGCTTTCGTGAATCTCGTAATAAATACATACATAATAATCCATTAAAAATACATACTTATGAATCACATTTGTAAAGTGATATACGCTTATCCTCATGGATCTGTATTTCATTTCAGTAGACCTTCTGTGGATTCTTTGCCTCAGATTTCTTTAAATTATGAAAAAAGTTGTATTGTTTTCTGTGACTCAAAATTGCTGTCCTTTTCTTTGATTGCCCAACATTCACTTTTCAGCACTCTGTATTGTAGTTTCCTATTCACTTGTCTAAATCTTCCACAAGACTGAATTTCTTGAGGACAAGAAGTATCTCTTATTCACTATCCTATTTCCAGTTTGGCACATATACAGTTGTTACTGTTAGGTGCCGTCAAGTCGATTCCGATTCATAGCAACCCTATGTACAACAGAACACGACACTTGCCTGGTCCTACACCGTTCTCACAATCGTTGTGCTTGAGCCCATTGTTGCAGCCACTGTGTCAATCCATCTCCTTGAGGGTTTTCTTCTTTTTTGCTGATCCTCTGCTTTACCAAGCATGATGTCCTCCTCCAGGGACTGATCCCTTCAGATAACATGTCCAAAGTATGTGAGACACAGTCTCGCCATCCTTGCTTCTAAGGAGCATTCTGGTTGTACTTCTTCCAAGACAGATTTGTTAGTTCTTTCGGCAATCCATGGTGTATTCATATTCTTCACCAACACTACAGTTCAAAGGCATCAATTCTTCTTTGCTCTTCCTTATTCATCGTTCAGGTTTCGTATGCATATGAGGCGATTGAAAACACCATAGTCTGGGTAAGGCGCACCTTAGTCTTCAAGATGACATCTTTGCTTTTTAACACTTTAATGAGGTCTTTTGCAGCAGATTTTGCCTAATACAACGCATCCTTTGATTTCTTGACTTCTGCTTCCATGGGTGTTGATTGTGGATCCAATTAAAATGAAATCCTTGACAACTTGAATCTTTTCTCCTTTTATCATGAAGTTGCTTATTGGTCCATTTGTGAGGCACACAGCAGATACTAAAGTTTTGGTTGAATCAATGAATAAATGGATACTATGCTTACTATAGAAACCCTGGCGGCATAATGGTTAGGAGAGCCACTGCTAAACAAAAGGTCGGCAGTTCTAATTCACCAGCTCCTTGGAAACCCTATGGGGCGGTTCTACTCTGTCCTGTAGGGTTGCTATGAGTTGGAATCAACTTGAGGACACAGGAGTTTTGTTTTGTTTTTTTTTTGTGGGGGGAGAGGGGGTTTATGTTTACTATGATAAAGGTAGGTTTGGGGCTTGTAATAAGATTCTTACCTAAGCCCAGATGACATCTGACCCTAATTGCTTTTCACATGAAGGAGTTCTTGCCCTCCTCAGTTATGTTCATAGTCACTGAATTCTGTCCCTGCCACCAGAGATGCTCAATATGCAGATGGCTTTTTTTTTTTTTTTGCTTTCTGGACGACTAGCTTGCACTGATGTAAATTCTAGTCTCTTTATGTCATTTCCAAAGGATAGGGGAAGACCTTAGGATGGTTTTTCAGAAGGAGATGAAGAAATCAAGCTGTTTCTTCTCAGCCCTCTGTCCCATCAGATTTGGGTTGTATCCAACACCACCTAGCTGGGTCACAAGCTTCAAGCTTCCTCTGCCAAGAGCAAAAGCTAGCTATGCAACAGACTAAATTGGAAACTCAGCTTAGAAGGCTCGAGGCGCAACATAAATGCATCTGAGAGCCTGCACAAGTGCAGAATTATTTGCAGCTAGGCCCTGGCTCTCCAAGCTGGCACACGAACAAACAGCTCCTCCTCCCCTGGGCACAGGAAACTTTACAGAGGAGAAAACAGAGCATGTAAATGATAAGTCCCCAGATCTGAGAGATTCATGTTGGGGAATCCATACCTGCCATTCCAATGATGAACAGAAACAAGGAGGAGGAGGTGGTGTGTTTCTGTATCTCTGTGGACCAGTTGGTGAGAGTCAGGAAGCACTCGCTGGGCTGGTTGCAGGCAACTGGGGAGAAGTTGTATCTACGTTTGTAATCATTAGTCTTTTTCCAACGTCACGTGACTTGACTATCTGTGGAATCTGAGTAGGAGAGGAGATGAGGAAGGAGAGGAAAATGTTAGGAAAACTTGTGGTTGTTACACACTGCTTCAAAGAGACTGTATGTTATTTGAGCAAAATTTACTTCAGATTAAGTCCAACCCTCCTTTTCCACCCACTCCTCCTGAGAAGTTTCCAAATGTTACCCAGCACTGCTGACCTATTAGCATGATTCTTTAAGGTTTGATTTTAGTCTTCACAGAGAAAGGAGATGTTCTTCTCCAAGTAACGTCTTTAAATTTGGAAGAATTTCTGACCCAGAAATTTATTTTCCACAAGAAAAGAAAGAAGAGAAGCAACCCTCAAAGGGCCTGGAGAGCATATTTGGAGATGTTGTTAGGACAAGGCAGATATCCACTTCCCTTCCATTGAAGAGCAGTCCTCTCAGAGGGAGGGTACGGCCTGAGGCGGACTCAC
Organism: Trichechus manatus latirostris; assembly: GCF_000243295.1. Taxonomy (NCBI): domain Eukaryota; kingdom Metazoa; phylum Chordata; class Mammalia; order Sirenia; family Trichechidae; genus Trichechus; species Trichechus manatus. The sequence goes on along the minus strand of NW_004443957.1, from coordinate 6,072,741 downwards.
TGGAGTGTTGAAAGAGGGAGGGAGCACACATCTGAGAGGGCATATTCCCCATGAGACAAATTGGGGTGACTGATGTCACCATTGGAGTATGTCAACACTATCTCAGTTTTGTCTTTACAATCTGCAAAGCATCTCTGCACAATTCCTTTCCTGTCTCCTTCACACAGCTGAGAGGGGGGCCAGCTTCCTCCTCTCTGCCTCCAGAGCATGGAGTTTGTCTTAGTTACCTAGTGCTGCCATAACAGAAATACCACAAGGGAGTGGCTTTAAAGAACAGATACTTATTTTCTCTCAATCTTGGAGGTTAAAAGTCTAAATCAGGGTCTGGGCCAGTTGATTCCTTCTGGGGGTGGGGGGTCTCTGCTGGCTTCTAGTGACTGCTTGCCATCCATGGCGTTCATTCCTTTGCTACATTTAGATGCATCTGTGACTTCTTCCCGTGTGTGTGTGTGTGTGTGTGTGTGTGTGTGTGTGTGTGTATGTATGTATTTTCACCCCTAGTTTCCGGAGGGAGATCTATAAATAAGGGCCAGTGGACGAGAAACCCAAGGCCCACTGTATCTTTGGGCAGCTCTGATAGACTGCAAACGTCAGCAGGGCCTCTTCCTCTCGCAAACTTAACCCAAGCCTGACTCTCAACCAGGAATGAACTTTGAGAGAAGAGCTCATTCCTATGAGGGGAAGAGGAAGGAGGGAACAAGAGGCTGAGCTCCAGCCTGGCAGGCTCTGCCTTTCTCTCAAAGCAGCCAAAAGGAGGCAGGAGAGCACAGTGTGAGAAGCAAGCAGAACAGGCTGTGCTCACAGCTTCAGTGGCAGAAAAACAGCAAGAATCAGGCTGACCTTCCCTAAGGCAACATTTAAAGTGCAGTGCCCCACTCTTGGGCATATGGAGCCCAATCAGTCCCTGGAATCTGCTTCATCCTCTCCAGGAAGAATGTGTAGGTAATACAGAGGCATAACTAAGGGATGGCAGATAAGGCATACGCCCTGGGTGTCACTTGAGTAAGGAGGGGCGCTAATGAGTAGTTTCTATTGGCCATTGCAGTTTCTATTGCCAGGTGTGAGAGAACGTTCAGCAACTTAGAACTAATTGCCATAGGTGCTATTTTCTGTAGATAGGCCCCTGTAGGTAAGGGGGTGGAGAAGTGGGCTTCCTGTCTTCTCTGTTGGTGTATCTGCCCTCTCCCTGACTGGCCTGTGAGCTGTCTGATGACGGACACCCAGTACATCACCTGTCCTAACTCAATGTGGGGTGGAATAGGCTCTGGAGAGATTTGTTGCTATAAGAGGAAATGAGGACTTAGACGTATCAAGCGACTTGCTCAAATTCCTGGCTTGTTGGTGGCAATGCTAGGACTTGAACTCCAGTTTTTAAATTCTGTGTGATTTCTTTTAGGTCCCTGGGTGTCACAAACAGTTACTACTAACTGAAAGGTTGATGGTTCTAACTCACCCAGGAGCACTGCGGAAGAAAAGCCTGGTGATCTGCTTCTGTAAAGATTGTTGTTGTTGTTAGTTGTTGTGGAGTCGATTCTGACTCATGGTGATTCTATGTGTTAGAGTAGAATTGATTCGTAAGTTTTTCTTGGCTGTAATCTTAAGGGAAGCAGATGGCCAGGCCTATCTTCTGAGCTACCTCTGGGTGAGTTCAAACTGCCAACCTTTAGTTAGCAGTCCAGCGCAAACCATTTGGGCCACCTAGGGAGCCCAAAAAAACCCTATGAGCACAGTTCTACTCTATAGTACATGGGGTCACTGTGAGTTGGAATTGACTCCACAGCAACAAGTTTGTTGTTTTTGTGTTATGTGTGTGTGTGTGACTTCCTTTCTGTCATGTTGCTCTGCCATATTGTTACCAAACCCTAGAAGGTGGGTCCTTGTCTGGCGTGCTCAGACTTGCCAATTATCTGGACACCGGTCTTTGACAAAGAGAAAGTAACTTTGTTGCAATGCGCAGAGCAAGGAGCTAGGAGGAAGTTCCTCAAATCCGACTCCCTGAGCTACAGGGAAGCAGGGCTTTATATGTGATTTGGGCAGCAAGATGGCGGCCTGGCAGGCATACTGGGGAGGGAAGATTCTAGAAGGCGGTCAGGAAACAGGAAGTGACGTGATTCTTGTCGGATCTCTCACTAGGGATACAGTCCGAGTGATGATTTTCCTTCTGATTTGTTCCTCCTGTTGCTGTGCCCTCTGTTGAGGTTAATTATCGGTCAAGCCTGGCCCTTCTGCACGTGTGGGGTGGGCTAAATCTGGCTTGGGCTAGTTTAAGGACTAATGGAAATTTACTGGTATTTGTAGGGTCAAGTTACAATATGACATCTCTCTAGTGCAGACATTTGTCACCTGAGCTTCATGAGTCCAGTGAACCTCTTAGAGTTGAGTGCAAACTTTTGGGTGGATGCCTGTTCTAGAAAGAGGCACCATGGTATTCAATAGATTTATAGAGGGGTTTGTGCCCTAAAAAAGAGCATTCAGGAACACGCAGCACCATCAACTCTAAATAACATGCTCAGCGCCTGGCAGGTGCGGGCACTCACTTTGTGTCAATCTCCTTCGCCTTTCCTGAGAGTGACTCAGCAAACAGGTAGCGTTCCGACCACCTCCACTGCTCACATCGCCCTCATCTTCGGGGCATGTCTTGCTTGTAATTTCAAATTAGAAAGAGAATTGGCTCACCAAGGAGTGGGTTTCTCCCTAACCTGAAAAAAATAAAGGAAATCACTTTTCAGCCCCAAATACCTCTGTCAAGTGCAAACAACATGGGAACACCATGAAGACACACAGATGGACACACAGATGCTTCCAGATGCTAACGTACACTAATAACAAGGTTATTTTGGAGGATCGAAACCTCGAAATAGTCAGATTAAAGGCTCCAGTACATCACTAAAGCTGAGCTGCAGAAACAAACAAAAGAACTAGCAATGTTAGAATTATGCCCAACAGGAGTTTTTTTTTCCCCCCCCAATTTTTTCTACTGTTTTTGGTGGCGATCAGGGAAGGGGGTTGGAGGTACTGGGGTAGGGAGGGAGACTTTCAATGATGTAGTAACTTTTTTATATTATTACTTGGAACCTGTGTTAGTCAGGATAGGGTTGATTCAACTGTAATGAGTCATCCCAATATCTCAGGGGCCTAAAGCCATAAGCCTTTATTGTCGCTCATACTGCATGTCCGCCCCAGGTTGACAGGGGCCTCTGCTTAGCATAATTACTAAAGGACCCAGGCAGATGGAGGTGCCATAATTTTATGACACCACTGGCTTAACACAAAGTTTCAGAGGTGACTGGGCAAGGGCAGCCCAGAAGTGACACTCGTCATTTCTACTCATATTCCATTGGCAACAGCAAGTTACATGGGAAGAGAGATACACACTCCTCCTGGAACCCGCGAGTGAGCCCTTGGGTGATTTTAATCCCCGAATCCTCTCTCAGGCATCCTATTCCTGAAACGAGTTTAGAACAAATCACGTGGGACAGAAAGAAAAACAAATGTTTCAGTGTCTCAGTTAAATCACTAGTTTGTATGTGACCTGGAATTGAATAACTATATTTATAGCAGAGTTAAAAATGCCTCTACAAAGGACTCAAATACAAGACCCGTGGAAAGAATATGTTTCTTTGGGAAAAATTTATCAACACAGGTATCTTGAACTATCAGGAATATAACATATGAAAAGCCCACTGGCAACAGCTCATCTAAAGTAGTTGCTTGTTGCTGTCGTTGTTCGGTGCCATCAGGTGGGTTCTCACTCATAGCCACCCTACGGGACAGAGTACAACTGCCCCATAGAGTTTCCAAGGAGTGGCTGGTGGATTTGAACTGAATAAAAAATTAAAAATGTTCATGCTATAGTTGTCTCAGGAGAATGTATGTCCACATAATCCACAGTGCAGAATTCCTGAAGAATTTTTTTTGGTGTGAAGGAATTGCTTTAGGTCTGAAGTGTAGTTATTCTGTTAAATGGATTACTTTAACACGTGGGTCACTTTTCCAAATCGGTGAGCCCCTTTAAATCTTCAGGGGGCTCACTAAACACAGCCGGGGCAAAGGTCATGCTACCACTGTCACAATGCACTATAAAAGGCAGATGATAACAAGTCAGCAATAAAAACTATTTATTTTGAGCCTACATGACTAGTACAGTTCTTATCATTTCAGCTGTACTAACTCATTTATTCTTGACAACAACCCCGTGATGCAGTTATTCTTATCTTCATTGCACAGACGAAGAAACAGAATCCTTGAAATCTGTGTCCAAGATCACATAGCTGATGAGGGATTGAGCCAGCAATAAAACCCAGCCTAGCTGGTGACAAAGCTCTATGTTGTCACTTAGTCCCAGCATGGTGTGTCAAGGTTGCGCATGAACACAGAAAACAACAAGCATCAAAGCAGGGGGCCTAACCAAGGACTAGCCCAATGTGGCTGGATCAGCCAGGCAGGTGTTAAAGCTGAAGTGCCAGAACACATGCATTAGTCTGATGGAGGGCTTGGTGAGGAGGGCAGCAATATCAACCACACAATAAGGAATGGAGGGTGCATAGATAAGATAAAGGACAAGCTCAAGCTCAAGGCAAAGACTCAGTGAATCTATGTTTTTGTTTGATTGATTCTTTGCTGGAGAGGTTCTACCCTCCACAGCTACACCATGAGTTAGCCCTTGCAGCGCTCTTTGATGGCAGTTCCAGACCAGGTGCCCATTCTAGGGGGCTGTGAAATTCCACTCTTCACGCTTGCAGGCTCAAATGGACAGCACTGTGGATGGACAAGATCTGCAGATAGTGTGTCCTGATCATGGCTAGGGTGTGAGTCTACTGGCAATAGAACAACCAGTGGATCTGGGTCTTATGTGGCATTTACCAGTTATACCATGACTCTCAGCTGATAGCTGAGTTTTGTGTGGGCAGTCCAAGTCAGCCTGGGAAGGGGTGAGGCCAAGAGAACTCACACTCACGTCAACTACCACACCCACTCCATCCCCACATCAACCTCCACCCCACACATATTCCATCCCTACACCAATCTCCACCCTACACATACTTCATCCCCACACCAACCTCAGCCCTGCACATACACCATCCCCCACTCACCTCCACTGTCACACTCACTCCATCCCCACACCTACCCCCACTCCCAAACCCACTCTATCCCACATTAACCTCTATTCCTCTATCCACTCCATTCCCACACCCTCTCATTCCCCTACTCACTGCACCCCCACCCCGGACTCCATTCCCACACTCACTGGGTTTGAGCTCAGAGCTGAGTCCAGGGCCCGCAGGTAGAAGGTGAACATTTGTTCCTTTTTTGGACATCTGCCTTGTCCTTGCCTCTGCCTTGTCCTTCCCTCTGCCTTCTCCTCCACCTGAACGATGTGTCAAGCACTGCACATCCAATTTTCATTTCATCCTCACAAAAATCCTGTGAAGTGGACATGACCATGCACACATGTAAGTAAGTATGAAAAAGAGGTTAGAAACTTTTAAACTCTAGGTTGTAGCTAGGATGGAAATAATATGAGGAATTTAAATACAAATCAGTATTTCTTCTCACAGCACAAATGGACTTCATTCTGTTAGTATAGTTTATGATCTGGAAGTATTCAAGAATTTCTGAAGGCTACAGGTCATAAAGAGGAGCCAGGTTGGGTTTATTTTTCTGTGGAAATTGTCTAGAAGAGTGTCAGTTGAATGAATGAATGTATGAATTGTCTAGCATAGAGCTGGGCCAAAAATAGTATATGTACTTAAGTATTTCTATTCCTGATTTCTTCACTGAGCTTCAAACACACAGGAGATCCAACTGCCAACCTGAATAACTCACCTTCGAATGCAGACTATGATGCAGACTCCTTACCATGCCTTCCAAGATCCTGCACAGCTGCCTCTTTCACTTCATCTGACATCACCTACCCCCCTGTTGCCTACATTCCACCCATGCTGTTCTTTTCTCTGTTCTTAGAGTATTTCAAGCTTATTCTTACCTAAGTACCATTGCTCTTGCTGTTCCCTCTGCCTGGATTGCACTGACTCCAGAGCTTCACAAAGCTGGCTTCCTCTTTACAAAGCCTAGACTCAAGTGTCACTTCCTCAGGGGGACCTTCTCTGCACCCATCTAAATCGTATCACCCCTGCCTCCGTTACTGTCACATCATCCTACTGTGTTTTCTTCATAGCGTTTACTACTATATAAAATTATCATGCACATTAATTTTCTGTCTCCCAAACCTCCTCCATCCCACCCTCGTTAAAATGTAAGTTTGTTTCCATGTGAGCACGAACTTTGTCTGTATAGTTTAGCACTTGTCTTAGGCTAGGTTCTCTAGAGAAGCAAAGCCAGTGAAGCATCTCTCTCTCTCTGTATGTATACATGAGAGAGACAGAGAGATTTATATTAAGGAAATGGCTTATATGGTTGTAGAGGCTGGAAAGTCCTAAGTCCATGGGTCAGGCTCTTTTGCTGACTCACGTAGCTGCAGGGGCTGGCAAACCCAAGATCGGCAGGTCAGAAAACAGACCTCTGGCTCACAGGCTTCTGTGGCCAACAAATCCCAAAATTGGCAGGTAAGCTGGCAGGCTGTTGGCTCACAGACTGTGGAGTCTGACAAATCCTAAGATCCACAGGTAAGCTGCTAGCTCAAGTCCCCAGAACTGGGAGTCAGATGAACAGGAGCCTGCTGCAGGATTCAGAGCGAGCAAAAGCCCAGAAGCTTTGCCAGAAAGACCACCTATATAGGATGTGGGCTACACCCCCAAGGAAATTCCCTTTCAACTGATTGGCTACTCATGGCAGACCCTATCATGGAGGTGATCACATTATATGAGATCTCATCATGGAAGTGATTACATCATTATAGGACTGTCAAACATCCTAACATCATAACTGCCAAACCAATGAGAATCATGGCTCTGCCAAGTTGGCACACAACCATAGCAATCACAGCACTGTATCCTTAATGTCTAGAACAGTGCCAGGCCTATAATAAGTGATCAATAAATATTTGTTGAATAAATAAACTATTGTTGAGTTAATTAGAACTGTATGTATTATCCCCATTTAACTGATGGAGGAACTAAGGCTTATGGAGTTTAAGTAATTTGCCCAAATACATACAGTGAATAAGTGACAGAGCCTGGATTCACATCTGGGTCTTGACAACCCCTGGGGACCCAAATAAAAAGGAACTGGACTTCATAGGAGGGAAAACCAGTAACTTGGAGAGTTGTGGTAATAGGCAGAACACTGTCACTTGGTGAGACTGGATTTGATGACTGGAGAAACGATCATTAAGGACTTGGGGTTTAGACAGGTACCAGTTACGTACCAGGTGGGAAGTTCAGAGATCTAGTGATCATTCTGGAAAACCCGATGTTGAGAAAGCAGGGCTCCAAGGTAGAGGCAGGACTTGCAGCAAGTCTAACTGACTAATAATTAAGTCATCTCCTGCTCCCACAGGAATCTTTATGTACTTTATGTACTTCCTGACCTAGTTTCACGGTGGCTCCAAGTGGAAGAAAGTAAGGCTGGCCACCAGAGTGGACGAATATAGAGTTGTAGCACCTGACATTTCCTAAAGCCTGGGTAACACCTTGTACCTCCTTGGCTGGATTTACGGTACTTATTTTCTTCCCCCTGATTGAAAGCCCTCCTGGTGTCATCCTACCAGGCCATTTTTGCTCAGCTATGTCCCAGCCTTGTGTCTCCCATTGCAATCTGTGTCTTGGCATGATACACAGAAAAGTCAACATGTATTAAAATAGCCCCCTTAGTAAATAGTTTGCTGCTTAAGAGGCCAAGTGAAATCAGAACTAAATATCATCTATCTGCTTAGTTCACGAGTTTAACCTTATAATCTCTTACGAGGAACAAATCGAGAGAGACAGAGATACATCAGTTTAAAAGAGTCTTATTTGTCTTGTTCATGGTGCTCAACAGTTTCTTGGGTATACATACTAAGGATACTGAGTTTAAGTTTCCACAATAGTTAGATGAAGCAATAAGTTCTCATCTGTTTAATAACAGTCCTACATTTGTCAGGTTTGCCGACAAATATAATGTGTAAATTCTCTTCTCTAGAGACTGCACGATTGTACTCATTGTCTCATGGTCCGTGGGCTGGCTAATGGCTGTTAATGAGTCAGCTACTGAGTGACTCAGTACTTCTTTGAATAACAGAGTCAATCCATTTCCTCCCTGAATCTGATGTAGGAAAATGATGTCTTCCTTCATAAGTACCGTCCCTTTTGACCCCTGCCAAGACCTCATGACCTAATGCATTTGTGTAAAGCTTGCCATATTCAAAGATCTACTTTGACAGCTATTATGAAACCAAAAAGTATATTTACAATTTTTGTAGTTTTACTTTTCTTCTCCCTCACTTCAGAATGTTCACACTTGGATTTTCGATAGTAAACTTGAAAGTCTTATTTTTCTGCTTACGTAAAATGTGCTATTGTTTGTCGTATACTAAGAGATCTGTAAGGCTGAAGAGTTGGTAAGAGTGATGGAGGAGGGCCCTTTGGTGAGTCAGGGTGCTGGCTGTGCACAAGTGCACAGTCGGCTCTAGTGGTGAGATAGAAGATTAGTAAGAGCGAAACTATCAGCTGGGGGCTATGATGGTTCGGTGGTAGAATTTTCACCTTCCTTGTGGGGTAGCCAGGTTCAATTCCCGGCCAATGTACTTCACGTGCAGCTACCACCCATCTGTCAGTAGAGGTTTGCATGTTGCTGTGATGCTGAACAGGTTTCAGTGGAGCTGCCAGACTAAGGTAGACTAGGAAGAACGACCTGGAGATCTACTTCTGAAAATCAGCCGTTGAAAACCTTATGAATCCCAACAGTCTGATCTGCAACGGATCGTGGGGATGGTGCAGGACCAGGCAACGTTTCATTCCCCATGACTCAGGGGTTGATTTGATGGTAGCTAACAACAACAACAAACTATCAGCTAGCACTTGTTCTCACAATGTAATGGGACTTGGCAATCTAAATGTGCTCATCTCAAAGAAAACTCAATATCATATACACAAATGTAAATTTCATATCGCAAATAAGATGCCTCACATTATAAAAAGTATTCACTAGAGACAGTACCTTTAACAAGCATCAAACATCATTGGAAATATGAATCAAATCATGTATTTCTCAGGATCAATCAAGAATAGGAAATGGAAACAGACAATAAAACGGGGGCAGATGGCCTGAGGCAGGTATCAAGGTCCACGTTTAGAATCAGGAGGAAAAAGGTAAAGAAGACACGAACTCAATTAATCTTGGGGTACGTGGGCATCTGAACCAAACTCAGTACGTAGTGACGAAAATCAGTGATCCAGAGGTTAGCTGTCTCGGAACCAACAAGGACCATGGGCTCCTCTTCCTTCTGTTCTGAAGGACTCTATTCTGAGTGCTGGCCACATATTTTTTAGAGGCAGGTGCACCTTCAGATTTTCTACCTTCACAGGCAGAGTCCAGACCCACCAGTAGTCATACTTTTTGTTATGGGGCACTTTTGAAACATAGAACCATATTTACTCCTGCGGAACAATAATCTCATCTTTTTCTTTTTTCTTTTGGGACAATACTGTCAATGCTGTCTCAGGGTGGCATCTTCTCAATAGCTTGCACACTCCCAGGTACCCTAGCAGCAACCAGAACCCATCCTTTTTTCTCCTATTCAAGAAATATTGGAACAAATGATTTCTAATTAAATAAAATTATTTAAAATCTTTAGTACTTTCACAATTATTAGTAACAAATTACTTGTAAAGCACTGTGATGTGTCATAATAATTGATGTGGAGAGCTACTCTTCTGAAGAAAAAAAAAGG
>NW_004443957.1:6059826-6062176 GCF_000243295.1 Trichechus manatus latirostris | reverse complement strand
TCTTCAATACTCAATATAGTATCTAATCTTGTTGTAGTGTTGTTAGTTGCTATCCAGTCGGCTCCAACTCATGGCAACCTTATGTGTAACACAACAAAATGTCGCCCAGTCCTGTAACATCTTCATGATCATTGGAATATTTGAGTCCATTATTGTGGCTTTTGTGTCAATCCATTTTATTAAGGTTTTCCCTTGTTTTTGCTGGCCCTCTGCTTTACCAAACTTGATATCATCTAGTGATTGGTCTTTCCTGATGATGTGTCCAAAATAAGTGAGTCTAAATCTTACCATCCTCACTTCTAAAGAGTATTCTAAACACTCATTAATACTTTGTTGCTTCTAAGGATCTACGGAAGGTCCCTGGTGGCACAAGTGGTTTGCACTTGAACCCTCCCAGTGGGCTGCAGAAGAAAAGCTTGGCAATCTGCTTCCATAAAGATGACAGCCAAGAAAACCTTATGAAAGGCAAGACGTAATAAAAATATTAATCCCTCCTTTTGTACACCATTTTGTAATTTTCAAAGGTCTTCAGTGTATTACATCATTGGGGTTAATATATTTTTAGGAATTTTTTTTTGTTCCCTATTTTACAGACAAGAATATCAGGACTTAGTGATGTGAAGTGACTTGGCTAAGTTCACATAACTTTAAAACAGTGAGATAGCACTAAAACCTAATTTTCCTAATTCAAAATTTAGTGTTCTGTCTGCTGGAAGAAGAAACTTTTTATGAGGAGAAAGAGATGTGGAGTAATGAGAACATGACTGGCAACAGACTTGAGGGGCGATAACAACAAGCCAAGAAGAGAGGAAAGAATCAGTTATTGGGTGAGGAATTCATATACATACCTCCTGCCCTTCCCAAGTCCAGTGGTCCATGTAAGAACATAATGACCTCTATAGAAGTTGGGACTATGACACAGAATAAGAGGTACAGTGAGATATGCTGAGGGAGGCAAGGACTGCTGCATGGTACCTTGGGAATTCTGGAAAGATTTCAACCTTATGGACCATCACAGGTTAAGGACATCTATCATCATAAATCTCTAACCAACTGTAAGTTGCAGTGTTTGCATTCAATCAGAATTTAGTTTGACAGTTTTTGAGCATAAAAAGAAATGTAATGCCTATTGAGAGTTCAGGTCCTCACTTATCTGCTCTGAATGAAAGTGGGAAGTGAGGAAGGTGAGCTGGACAATGAACCATCAACATGAGGCCTGTTCAGAGAATTATTGGCATCACCACAAAAGGGACAAGTTGCCATTGGCATCTAAAGGGAAATATAACTGCCAGTACTGAGTGAAAAGTTTTTCTTGGTTTGATTGGAATTTCTCTGGCCATTCTTTACCCCCAAGAGCCTTATCAGATGGAGAAGGTATCTACTAACGATGCCTACTGGCAGGCAGGGCTTCTTAAGAAACACCCCTGACCTCGTTGCCGTTGAGTTGATTCCGACTCAAAGTGACCCTATAGGACAGTGTAGGGCTACCCCGTAGAGTTCCTAAGGAGTCTCCGGTGGATTCGAACTGCCAACATTTTGATTAGCAGCTGAGCTCTTAACCACTGTGCCATAGAAGCCCCTTAATTCCTTGTAGCCTCGGAACCAGGAGTGTAGCTGTGATGCAGTACTAGGTGGTCCAGACCATCACCAAGCCCTGTGAACACCCAGAGGTCGTCTCATTTACTGGGCAGGAGAGAGTCCTAGATCCAGGTTCTTGTCTGCCACAGATAAATGGACCCCAGTGTTTTCCGTAAGACCACAGCTGTCATTCTAAAATATAGCTCCTCAAATAGCTTCTTGAAGAGTAGAACAACACTTTTGGAATAGTCAATAAATTTATTTGAAATTAGGGTAATCATGGACTTTTAGTTGAAATTACAGCAGTAGAGTAATTAGAGTAATAATAAAAATTCAAATGTGGTGACATCTTAATTTTGCTTAGTATTGAGCTAGGTACTGCAGAGCACACGGAAGTATAGATGGTGATACTTGCCCTTGAGGGGACTAGAGTTGAGCGAGACACCACTTGTCCTCAGCCCACTCGTTGTTCTGGGTTTTGGACCAGCTAATGCCACAGACCAGAACTGCTTCTAACCAGTTAGGTCCTCAGATTCTACTCTCTTTGATCCCTGGGGGGTTGGCGGGGGCGGGGGAGAGTGCAATAACCCAGGTAAAAATAAGAGAAAAAGCACAGATAGCAGAGCATTAGAAGCTGAACTGGGTAGCATAGGTCTTAAGTGCTCTGCAAATTTAGAGAACCGAGGGATGATACAAGCGAAAATCATTGGGAAAGGTGTCATGGTAGGGACAGGGGCAGAGAGACCTATGCTGGAATTCCAGCTACTGGCCT
>NW_004443957.1:6056939-6058058 GCF_000243295.1 Trichechus manatus latirostris | reverse complement strand
ACCAGCGTTTTATTTGTACTTGTTGAAATGCTCATTGTTTTTCTTAATCTGTTTCTGAATTGTCACCTTGGATAAACTGATAACAGTAATTTCAGTTATCCTTAAGAGATAATGATATTTAGACTTTTCAAGTTTCCTGCATTCCTTTCTTGAGGATACAATAAACCCTGGCATTATTATTATTGTTGTTTCATAATTTTTTAATCTAAGGAATTATTGTCAGATATCTTTTCTCTAATTAAGCATCTACATTCCAAGTGCCCTGGTATTTTCAGCAAATCTTATGTTTCTGGAGTCACATTTTGTTACCTTCTCTCACCCTCAAAACAGAACCCCTCTAAAATATGTTATATAGTATTTCAGTGCTAAGGTTTAACGGGGAACAGACATTTTCCAAAGGGTCTCACAACACTACTTTTCCCCACCCCAATATTGCCACTTTCTTCCACTTTAAAATCTGCTATCTTGGTTTACCAGCTGCCTACCTTTTCTTTTTTTCCTTCCAGACTTTACCTTTTTAATGCTCTTCTCTGCTTTGCTGAAAGCTGTACTTAGCCATTATTTTTATCTAAGTAAAAAGCAGTGAAAAGATTTTTTCAACTATAACTCAAATATTAATTAAAATTCAGTTAATATTTAACTCTTCTTTCTTTTCTTTACTCTTGTGGAATTATTTTTTTCCCCCTAAAGAGGCCCTTTCTTTGCAATGGTCATTTAATCAAAGAAGAGAGTCATTATTTCTACCTCCTCACTCTTACATATATCTAAGTTCAGAATATTCTAGCAACAGTCAAAATGCCAGTTTCTATTACTCTTAATAGGAATAAGTAGCATATAGAGAAATTCTAGAAGCTCTATGGATTTATGTTTCCCTGATTAGAAGAGGCTTCTCCTTTGTTGGACCCCAGACAACAGACCACGGTAAGGTTTGGGTTAGGTGAAAGACATGTCTTTCTTCGATAGAGTGGTGTCATGGATTGAATTGTGTCCTCCCAAAATATCTGTCAACTTGGCTAGGTCGTGATTCCCAGCGTTGTATGATTGTCTACCATTTTGTAACCTGATGTGATTTCCCTATGTGTTGTATACTCTATCACTATGATGTAATAAGATGGATTA
>NW_004443957.1:6045504-6047160 GCF_000243295.1 Trichechus manatus latirostris | reverse complement strand
AGCCCTTACCCTCTGTCATTGGGCAAGAATGAGATCATAAGATGACATACTGATATGCAAAAGAAACCTTTTTTTTTTAATGCATAAAATACGTATATTTGCTGAAGTTCTTTTAAGAAACCACGGAGAGATTTGGATGGCTTCTGAAGAAATCGGTGATTCTCTAATTTTTATTACTCCCTTTGTTCCATTCAGCTGGTTGTTTTCACAGCTGACTGCCTGTAATAGAGACCAGAGAAATCAGGTCTTTTGAGATGGTAACAGTACATCTACGATAGTCAGGGAAGTAAAGAAAGACCCTGAAACGGGCATGATGGGAAAGCTAACTACATGACTCTTAAGGCATCAAAGTGAAAAGGCAGCCCAGACACTCAAGCACCCACCGGTGCCTGTAAGATTGCCACTGTGTGGTCGCCCCTGAGGTCATCCACCCTTTGTAACAAGTGTGTCCTGCTTTCCTGAGTGGAGGTTTCTCTTCATCACGGCTTAGAGTCGTGATGGTACTAGAGGACAAAACAGAGGATCTGGTCTCTGCCATCTTCCCTTCCTTGAGCATTACATACATATCACCAGCCGTGGACACACTCTGACTCATGGTGACCCCGCATATGTCAGAGCAGAACTGTGATCATAAGGTTTTCAATGACTGATTTTTCAGAAGTAGATCCCAGGCCTTTCTTCCAAGGCACCTCTGGGCGAACTCCAACCTCCAACCTTTTAGTAGCTGAGTGCATTAACTGTATGCCCTACCCAGAGAGTCCCCCCTTGAGCATCAGCTTTCCTCAAATTTCAAAGTGGCAGTGCTATAAAAAGCCAAGTGTGGACGGGGAGAAGAGAGAGCTCCGGAAAGTGCAGGTTAGCTATTTACTATGGACTCCTGTTTCCAGTGAAGCTCATTTTGCTTCCTATTGCTCAGAAACAATGATACCTTGTACAACACCTTCTATGTAGACGTAGACTTTCAAAGTTGCTCTATTGAATGTGCACATGAATCAATGGGCTTTACACGAGCCTTGGTTTTTGCTTTGGAGTAGAACTAATGATCGTTTTTATTGTTTGGGGAAAATTTAGAAACATTCTCTATCTCCTCTCCCTCACTGAAGACACAGTGATTCTAGAAAATGGTTGTAAGGTCTCTTAATGTGCATCACTTTCTGAGCTGCTAAAGGTAGCATTTGGACTTTTACCTAGCTCTCAGACTTCTGGGGAAAAGTTCGACCTCAGATTAGCAGATGACCTAAGTACTTTTTCTCACACTCAAATGCTCAATTGGCCATCCCTCGAGATGTCTGCATTTGCTGGGATGAATCATAAATACTCTGTGGGGCCAATTTTCTAGGTGACCGTCTTGGAGATACAGCCCCAGAACCACCTTAGGAAGACCTTCCCACAAAGAGAGACAATGTTCTTTCTACCTGGGAACATTCTGCGGAAAGGGCCACTTGAGACCCGGTGTCACGGCATGTCTTACTACACCTCGCTGGGGGAAGCACTTGCCTTGTAACTTGCGGGTGCATGTTCTATGATTGCTCCCGAGGTGGTTCTGAATGACAAAGCATCCAGGCTGGCAGCACCCTCCACTTCTCACATCCTCCTCCAGGCCCTGGGGGACACATTTCACAGCTGAGGGACTTACCCATTCAACACTCACAGATA
>NW_004443957.1:6040673-6045119 GCF_000243295.1 Trichechus manatus latirostris | reverse complement strand
AAACAGGATTTTATGCTGCCTAAAGAAGTTAGACTTAGAAGCCCGTTTCCCCTTGGGCCCAAATTTCCATTTTCTCATGGTATTAAAGACAAAATGAACTATTTTTTAAATTAACTAGCTCTCTTAAAGTTCTATAAAACTCATCTCGTGTTGCATTTTCTACCTGAGCAGTCTCTCCCGAGGGAAGGTGAGCACCTCCGTGCTGCTTTTAGTGAAAATCCAGATTATATGTGTTTTGGTTCTAGATAGTCCTTGGGGACTGAGAAATAATACAGACCATATTTGTAAATAATTTGCCTCTTTACTGAGCTTCTCTTAAGGGTGATAGAAAACTTTGGAAATGGATAGTGGTGATGGTTGCACAACACGCCGAACAGAATTAACATCACTGAATTGTACATGTGAAGAATGTTGAGATGACAAGTGTTTTCTTACATACATATTTACCACAGTAACCAAAAAAGAAGGAGAGAGTGAATATTAAGAGGCAATCAGACAGCTCTGCTACCATGTATATTCTTCCCAACCCTTTTCTATAAATTTAAATACACATATATGTATATATACAAACACATAGTTTTTAGAAAATAAAAAATAGTAATGATAATTTGAGTCATTATAAATTCCCTTTCCTTGGGAAACACAAAGAAAAAGTAATGAGCAGGTTTACCTGGAATGTCAACCAGAAGGAAGTATTTGAAACAGCTTAACCACCAAAAGCCATTCTTACTTTCAAGTTCACTTTCTTTTCACCTTTCCTTTGGCATAAGATGTTTGGTGAGAAGGAAATAAAAGTCTATTCCTGTGTCTGATAAAGTAGGTTTGGAGAACTTAATGACTCCCTGTTTGCTCAGAGGCAGGGTTGCAGCATCTCCATGAAAGCCTTTTTTCTTCTGCATTGCACCTTTTTTCACTTGGATTTGTATTTTGTCTCTTGGTCCATCCTTGGATGCTCAACACTGTCTGATTGCCATGCCCAGAACCAGACCATTTCCAGGAGGACGTTACCCCTTCAGCTTCACTTTGCAGTCTGCCAGCAACACAACCGAGGTCCTCTGCTGACCACTGTCTGGCAGCTGCGTCAGTGCCTTGGGATCCTGACAAGTGTATCGCTTATGGGAAATTCTTCTCAAATCAAGAGAGGTTCTACTGGGAGCAAACAACCAAATAAAAAGCAAAAATGAAAAACAAATCAAAGCCAAAGGCTGAATCCCTTCCAAATGTTGTACTGCTTATATAAGGCTGATGCCAAGGACCTTTGTAAGTACATTATTTCCAAGGAGATCACTGATTCTTTTCCCTCTTCTTTCCTTCTCATGGGGAGCCAGAGACTTTTAGTAAAGGAAAAAAACAGTACCTTTGCTTCTTTCCAAACTATCTTCAAGTGGGCTTATAAAGGAACAACTCTGTATGAACAAGTTTTTATGAAAGTATGCCTTCCTTGACCTAATCCATAGCCAGGAGATCTTGGAACATGATGCATGCAAGATGTTGTTTATCCTCAGAAGGTTTGTTGAACCTCATTTTATATGACTTTCTGGACCAAGAAGTCATGGTCAGGAAGTCCATCCACCCTACGTGGATCTATGAGTAGCCGGAATTCTGTAATCTCCTTAAATTGTATGTGAATTTTTCTGTATGTAATTTTTATTTTCTGCAGAAAAGACTCCATAGTGTTCATTATGTATTTAAATATGTCTGCAATACTAAAAAGATTAAAAACAGATGTTTGCCAGAACTACTTTTCTCATTCTGACACCCTGTATGACTCCGATCATCTTTACAGCTTTACCACCAAACCCAAACCTAAAAAATACTTATCTGAGAGTGTCAAGGTGGACCTTCTGGGCTACATTGCCTTTAGGCAAGAGTCTCCCTGGTGCTGAAGAAAGCATTAGAAGTTCTTAAGAGGGCATGGTATGCCTTGATAAGATCAATGAGTTCCAGCAATTTTTGAGGTTTACTGGGTAGTACTAGAAATTGTTTTCAAAATAACCACTTTGAGAAGTAACTTTCTTAAGAAAGATGAAAGATTTGTCTGGTTCCTAGAGATTATCCAAAGACCCTATTAAATGCTGCCCCAAACTCGTCTTCTTCTGGCTCAGCTGTATCTTGGAAGATTAGGACAAACGAATGCCTCCAGGATGGCAGTAGGATGGCTCTATCCTAGGAAACCTTCCTCAGAAATCTGAGAAGGCTTTCAAGATGCAGGAGGTAGTGGAATTCACCATAGGGCAGTCTACACTTAGGTGTGTCTGGAAGTTGGAGGACCACAACCTAAGACCCTGAGTATGGTGAGTCTTGTCAATTCAGTGGACTTGTAACTCCAGTTGCCTCTCTCCCTATGACTCCACCTAGCATTTTCATAGGTCCTACTCTGGTCAGCATTATGAGACGTCACCCTCGACCTCCTGTGAAGCCTGATAATGATGAAAGGGGCTGCGTGGGAATTTCACATTTACTGTCAGCTCTGTAAGCCTAGAGTCCCAGGTATTGTGGTATTGTTATTGCATAGCTTCCATAGTCCACTTCTGCATGCTCCTATGATTCTGATTTATTTTCCTTCTCTCTTCCCTCCTGTTTACCCATGATTTTATAGAAGTTTAACATTAACCTAAGTTCCTCTTTGAGAGGCAGAACAACAGGTGATAAAATCTGAAAGCGAGACAACTGAACAAAGGGGCCCATCTTGTGACTGAAACCAGGATGGCGTCAGAGGATCTTCAAGAATACCCGCAGAAGGTCAACCTGTCTGGAGGGTGGTCATTTTGCCCACCTCAAAGGGGAACTAACATTCCACAGATCCTTCAGACCCTGACTCTGTCCCTATAAAATCCTCTGATCAGCCTCCAGGGGAGAGAGGCAGATTTTGGAGGAGCCCCTGTATATTGATATACAATAAAACACGCTTGCTGCTCACCTCATCCCTGTTTCAGTATTGGCTTTTGCAGCAGCAGCTCAGACCTGTGTTTTGTGGTAACAATAATACTTTCTGACTCCAGGCCCAGGTTCTGACTTCTGCTTGATATCATCACTTGGGTATCAAATCAACATCTTAAACTTAATATGCATATAATTTAACTCTTGATTTCCTGACACAAATCTGCTTCTTTTCATGTGTTCTCCATCTAGTTATATGACATATCCATCCACCTGGCTGATTATGTCCCAAAATCTGGGAGTTACCCTTGGCATCTCTCCCTGAATCTCTATAACCAGTACATCAACAAGCCCTGTTAATTCTACCTCCAAAATATGTATAATATCTATCTACTTCTCTCCATTTCCACTCCCACTACCAGGTCACCATTATGTCTAGTGAGAATACTACACTCCAAATGTGATTCCCATGCTTGTCTCTCTCTAATTCCTTTTACTCATTGTAGCCAGAGTGAACTTTTAAAAATACAAGTCTGATCATTTCACTTGCCAGCTTTTAAAACTCCAACAATGGCTTCTTAATGCATGTAGGATAAAGTCCAAACCACCTATCAGGGCCTACAGGTCACGGTTTCCACAAGGCCTGACTCCTGCCTCTCCCGCCAGTCTTCTGTCCTGCCTTTCCTGGCTTTGTTCTCATTGCTCCCACCACACTGGCCTTGGAGGACCTTCAAAGTCTTCAGCTTGTTCCTTTACAGTGAGCATAGGCCTTCATTCTCTTTCTCTCTTGGCAGATTGAGGTCATGGGAAAACATCTATAGATACTTCCATTTTGTGATGAGAGCAGGAAAGAGCATCTTTCAGGTTGAGAAGTACCTAGGAGAGTTCCATGGAGCCCTGGTGGTGCAGTGGTTAAGAGCTCAGCTGTTAACCAAAAGGTCAGCAGTTCGAATCCACCAGCCGCTCCTTGGAAACCTTATGGGGCAGCTCTAGACTGTGCTATAGGGTCGCTGTGAGTCAAAATCAACTCAACGGCAACAGGTTTGGTTTTTTGTTTTCGTTTATGCCAGTGGTTATAATCCCATTTGGGGATAGGTTGTCTTTGTTATGTTAATGAGACAGGATTAGTGTAGGGTCTATCTTGAGTCAATATCTTTTGAGATATAAAAGAGATTAAACAAGCAAGGGAGAAGCAGAGATGGGGTAATATCGATGCCAAGACACATGGAGATCTCCAAGGAACCAGAAGCTGTAGAACAAGGACTTTCCTCCAGAGCAGTAGAGAGAGAAAGACTTCCCCTAGAGTTGGTGCTCTGAATTCAAACTTCTAGCCTCCTAAACTGTGAGAATTTATACCTGCCTATTCCAAAGAAAGGTGATCCAATCGAATGTGGAAATTATCAAACAGTATCATTAACATCACATGCAAGTAAAATTTTGCTGAAGATCATTCAAAAGTGGCTGCAGCAGTATATCGACAGGGAACTGCCAGAAATTCAAGCTGGATTCAGAAGAGGATGCGGAACCAGGTGTGATGGTTAAGATGTGTGTCAACTTGGCTGGGCC
>NW_004443957.1:6029969-6037235 GCF_000243295.1 Trichechus manatus latirostris | reverse complement strand
TTGCCAGCATCCTATGGATCCTATGGTCCATATGGATCTAGGGACCCTATGTATTTATGAACACTTTTATTATAAATTGTCAGCATCATTAATCATGCAACGTTAAGAGTGGTCTAGATAAGCCTAGACAGATGTGCCTCTTCCAATCACTCTATATATGAAGGCCAGGCTTTATTATTTTGGTTCACCTTATCAAGAGGAAACATGAGGTGCACAATGGCACCTAGGGAGAGAAGAAAAGGAGGAAGAAATGGAAGGCATTAGATCTGTTCCTTAACTCACCAGAGGACTGGATCTGGCCCATCAGACAGGGAGATAAAAAGAAGCCTGGGCAGAAATTGGAGAAGCTGGCAGGGCTGTGTTCATGAAGGACTTACTGAAAATTGGCACATAAACAGAGAAATTGTGGGGACCATGTGAAAAGTGTGGTTCAGGGTGTGGGAGAAAGCCATTTGTCTTATGTCAACACAGGTCACTGTGCTGCTTTTGTGCCTAGAGGACTCAGAGAGTCTATCATCAAAGAAGTGTAGCCTGGCGTAGCACTGGGAGCGGCACCTGCAGCAAAGGTGCGTAGAAGCTGACCTGGACTGAGTCCAGTACAGCAAAGGCCTGAACCCATGTAGTGGAAGAGACACACAGAGGGCATAGATTCACAAAATGCTGGAGGTAATGTTAGCAGAACTGACGAAGGTTGGAAATGAGTGATGGGATGTGCAGAGTGTGGAAAAGAGGGAGGAAAAGAAGAAGACTCACTGTGGTTTCTGGTTGCCTGCATTATATAGGGATGACATTAGTTCTATTAATTTTTAAAGGACAGGCCAAAGAAAGGGAACCTATTGCAGGAGAAGCAGGAGAGTGCAGCAGCAGGAACTCAAGGGAGTAGAGAATTTCAAAAGCAAGAAAGTGATCTACTTTGTTAAATGTGGTAGGAAGGTCCAGTACATTAAGGATCGAAAAAATACCCACTTGAGATCACTGGTGAGCTGAGGGAGCCCAGTAGAATGGAGGGGAACTAGAGAGCAGTAGAAAGTAGGACAGTCAGGGACTCCTTTTGAACAGACTAGATAAAATGGAACTCTTTCCCTGTTTCAGTAAATGCAGTACCAACCTGTCAGTTTCTAAAACAAGGTAATTGGTGGTCCATTTTTTACTCCTTCCTTCCTTTACCTCTTCCTATAATATGGGTATGTCCATCCAACTTCATGGTCCCCACCTTTGTCCAAGTCACCATCATCTCTTGCTCAGACCTCCAAAGGCACTCTCTGCTTCTATTCTATTTTTTCCCACAGAGCACCTAGAATGGTCTTTTTATAAAGTAAATCAGATCATCTCACTCCTTTACCTAAAGTCCCTCATTGGCAGCTTCTGCACTTAGAATAAACGCTGTACTTGTCTCCTTGGCCTGCTGGGTCCTGCAGGATCTGACCCCTGCTCCTCTCAGCCTCATCTCACTCCATACCCCCACCCCAAGTGATCATTACTCTTCAGTCTTACCGACCCTCTTTCAGTGCCTGGAGCATGCCAGGCTTTTCTTCACTTCAGAACTTCGGTGCTTGATGTTCTCCATGTCTGCAAAGCTCTTCCTTGGCTCTTTGTTTAGTTGACTCCTCTCTCTTTCAGTTTCAGCTCACATTTTACCTTGCTGGAGTGGTTTACTGACCACCCTATCTGTTCACCAATTTCAGAACACTAATCACAGGATGTGATTATCTTCTGTTTGTTTATGAGCTGATTGTATGACTTCTCCAATGCCCTCACTAAAATATCATCTCCATGAGATCCAGAACCTGCTCTGTTTTATTCTTCCTTCATTGTACCCACAATAGTTAAAACATGCCTGATGCATGATAGCTATTCAAATACAATTTTTTTTTCATTATTGAATAAAGCAATGAAAATCATTGATGTTCACACACACACACCTGAAACAGAATTGTTTTTGAGAAGGAAAGAGAAGTTTGAGTAGATTTACAAAGCAAAAGAAGAAATTTAGAGTGAGAGATTGAAAACATAAAGTAGATTGATGACCCATGGAGCAAGGCCCTGAGAAGACAAAATTTGTGAGGACGTGACTATGTGTTGAGGGTTGTTATGGATTGAATTATGTCCCCAAAAAGATATGTTGAAGTCCTAACCCCTGTATCTGTGAATGTGATCCTGTTTGGAAATAGGGTTTTTCTTTTGTTATGTTAATGAGGCCATACCAGAGCAGGGTAAGCCTTAAACCTAATCCCTTCTGAGTGGTGTGTTATAAAAACAGCAGAACAGCTACAGAGAGACAAACATACACAGGAGAAGATACCATGTGATGACAGAGGCAGATGCATTTAGAAGCCCAGGAAAGTCAAGGATTGCTGCCGACTACTAGAAACTGAAATAAAGCAGGACCTTCCACTACAGCCAATGCCCTGAATTCAGACTTCTAGCCTTCTGAACTAAATTTCTGTTCTTTAAAACCACCCACTTTGTGGCATTTTATTGTGGCGCCCTAGGAAACTAAGACAAGAGTTAAATTTGGAAAAATAATTTAAAAGTTGGGAAACTTTATCTTTAGAAAGTGGGCAAAAGAAAGTAAAGCCAGTGTAGGAGATACTGTTATTGCCCCATCTATATCACTTTGGTCACCCCAGTTCTTGCACAATAGGCATAGTAGTCATGGTGGCAGAGCTGGAAGCTCTGCATGGGCCCAACAGCATGGGTTCTACTGCTCTGAATGAACCACTATTACTGCTGAACATCTGATAGAGACCTGCAGTGAGCCCTTGATATAGCACTGTTCTTCCAGGGGACTAACCGCTAGTTCTAAATTAATTCCATTGACCCTTTCCACCCTGAAGATGGCAATAATTTGTCTTTATTCTAATTGATATATAGGCTGGGTATTGGTTTGCCTTCCCTGCTTCCACTGCTTCTTCCAGTACCGTTATCTAAGGGCTTTCAGAGTCATTTCCCAAAATGGGATCTCATATAACATCACCTTGAACCAATGGACCCACTTTACAGGGAAAGAGGTTTGACAGTGGGCAAGTAGCCATGGGATCCACTGGTACTGTAAAAAACCACATCACCCAGAAGTTGTTGGACTGATAGAAGGTTGCAGTCGTCCCTGAGAAGCTCAGTTAAGGTGTCAGCTGGGGATGACCTTCTGTGGGTTTGGAGTACTCTACTTCCATGTGTTGTATACATTGAACCAGCAGCATGATAAGGTGTTGGTTGGAGACCCAATAGCTAGAAGACATAACCCAGAACCAAGACATGGAAGTAGGATTGGCCCCTCTCATCTTCACTCACAGGGTTTCACTTGGGGATTTTGTGCATCCATTCTCATGGCTTTAAGGTCTGTTGTATTAGAAGTCTTGGCACCCAGGATGGAATACTTCCACCAGAGGAAACAGTAAGAGCTCCACTGAACCTAAAGCTACAACTGTCACCTGGCTAATTTGGGTCTTCATGATGCTAGAACAACAGTAATTTACTATACTAGTATGAGTAACTGATGTTGGTAATCATGAAAAGCTAGAGGTGCTGATACATGCAGTGAACAGGGACGAGTGTATCTGGAACTCAAGAGATGTACTGGAGTGCTTCTTGGTGCTTCCATGACTGCTGACAACAGTGGAAGCTTAATTGTGGCAACTCAAGCCTGACAAGGGACAAGCTAACTATGGGCTCAGGTCCCTCAGGGATGAGTCTCTGGGTCCCACTGGACAATTTGATTTAGACAAGCACAAAAGTTAGCTGAGGGTGAGCAGAATTAATAAATGGGTGGCAGAGGAGGGAGTTGGTGGGTATTAATTATGGCCAAGGTCCAAGTGTACCATCAGAACAGTAGTAGCTCATCCTACTAACCTTCCTGTTGTAAACCTTCTAGGGATTGCAGCTGGCCACCAGTTAGAAGAATCAGTGACAGAGCAGACACATAATCAGTGACCAGAACAGTGATTGTGGAGCACAAGTGGATCTGAAGATGCATGGGTGGCTGTAATGGATGCTATCGATGCCCTTACCATACCCTTTCCATTCTGAAAGCTTCCCGCATTTGTTTGCCTGGTGTGTACTCTGGCTGCAAGCACAGTCCCCCCACATGCAGAGCAGACCAGAAATGATGGAGAACATCCCCAGGATGACCCTCAACTAGTAGGGGTGGGAATTGGTACATAATCCCCCAGTTACCTTACTCCTCACTGGGCTGATTATGAAGCATGCTCCACACAGTCTCTCAAAGGGACATCAGCATGACTGGGCCCCAATAGTCCAGAGCAGAGCCTTCTTTTAATGCATCCTTTATTGGCTTTTCTGTTTTCTCATCCTCACTTCACTCACAATGGTTCTAGTATCACCTTCCACATAATACTTGCACTCAAAGCCCTGTCTCAGGGACACCTTTTGGGGAACACAAATGTATTAGTTTTCCATGGCTGCTGTAACAAATTACTTCAAACTTGGTGGCTTAAAACAATAGAAATTTATTCTAGCACAGTTCTGGAGTCCACAAGCCTGAAACCTGTATCATTGGGCCAAAATCAATAAGTCAGCAGGCTGCACTCTCTCTGGAGGCTTTAGAAGAGAAGCCATTCTTTGCTTCTTCAACTTCTGGTGACTGCCAGCATTCCTTGATTTGTGGTCACATCACTCCAATCTCTGCCTCCATCTTCACATCACCTTATTCTGTGTGTGTGCATGCGTGTGTGTGTGTGTGTGTGTGTGTGTGTGTGTGCAATCTCTCTCTGCCTCTCTGAGGACACTGCGATGGCAATTAGGGTCCACTCAGATAATTCAGGATAATCTCACCTCAAAATCCTTAACTTAATTACATCTGCAAAGACTCTTTTCCCAAATAAGGTAACATTTACATATTCCAGGGATTAGAATCTGTTATCTTTTGGGGAGCCATTGTTCTGACCACCACATAGCAAAGACAGATGGACATGGATGTCTGTGTAAAAGTTATGTGTGAGTAGCTTGGCAGCAGTGAATTTATATTGCAAATAGTGGAGGATACATTGGTGCCAGATTGCATAGGCCTTGAATGGCAGGCAAAGAAGATGTCACTTTATTCTTTGGATAAGAGGTTACATGCTAGAGTGCACCACGGTGCTATTCTTCTAAATTATACTTAAGAAAATATGATAAGAAAAGACACGTAGCTTATCTAAGTTTACCAAGTTCACGCATGGTGGCACTGGAGTCCAAACCAAGGTCTGTTTGATTTCAAAACAGTGTTCTACCCATTTTTCCACTACCTACGTCAAAAGGTTAGAGGGGGATGAATACTTAAAATGTTATTTTATTAACACAAATCTGATTTTGGAAAACAGGGAGGATTAGAAAAGAGAGAAATTGGGAGCAGGAAACATATACCGAACTTCATCCTGCTTGCATGACCTCCACCTGTCCACTGTCCCTTGTAAGCATCCAGTCTGAATGAGAGTATATAGTACATAGAGAGTATATAGGTGCACTGCTACAATCTTTATAGATTATTCTTGTATAGATTCTGTTGAAGGTAGTTAATCAGTAGAAAGAATAAAAACACCATTTGGAGCACTTTCAAAATCTTTCATTAGCATTATGCTTTATGCTGGATGTTTAATGTGCCAGTCACTCATTCACATTTTATGAGTAAATAGAAATATATACTAATATGTAGAGAATAATCTTTTCTCTGTAGGTGGTTACTTCATCAAGAGACCAACTGGTTATTTTTTTTTGTGAATGTGTGTGTGCGTGTGCATTACAATAAATCCTTTGACTTATCGGAAAGGCTGTTAGTACAGAAACACCCATACATGTCAGAACCAGACTCCTAGTAAACCCGCATCTGTTTGGAGAAAAACCAGCAAGGAAGACTGAAGAAGAATTGATGCCTTTGAATTACGGTGTTGGCGAAGAATACTGAATATATCATGGACTGCCAGGAGAACAAACAAATATGTCTTGGAAGATTATAGCCAGAATGCTCTTTAGAAGCAAAGATGGTGAGACTTTGTCTCACGTACTTGGACATGTTATCAGGAGGTACCAATTCCTGGAGAAGGACATCAAGTTTAGTAGAGGAAGAACCTCTACGATATGGATTGACACAGTGGTTGCAACAATGGGCTCAAACATAGGAACAATTGTGAGGATGGTGCAGGACTGGGCAGTGTTTGTACACAGGGTCACTATGAGTCAGAACTGACTCAATGATACCTAACAACAACAACAACAGAAGTAAGCAGAAAATCCTCTGCATGCCTGAAATAGTTTTCAAAACCACGGCACCAAGCACCACTCTCTATTCCTTTAGCCCTGTCTTAATGTCAGTTATCTGTAGGATATTCTAAGTACACTTAGCCATGTGCCTTCTCATTCCCCAGAATCTTAGAAGTGGAAAGTTCAAAGAGAGCAAAGGGCAGCATTAGAAGTTGCCAAACTATGAGCAGAATAACTGCTTGATGTGGCTAAAGGCACAAAGGATCTAAAGTATCAAGGACACAATATTACCACCCCATGAATAGAATATACTGTGACAATGACCCTGAATTAATACACAGTTAATTATGTTGAGTCTCTTCCATTTAAGAAAACAGAGATGTGAATAATATATTTTAATGATATTTACATCAAGCTGGTTAAATTGTTAAAGCTTTTATTTTTGAGTAGAAAAGCTTTAACAATTAATAACTCACTAGTGTAAAATAGCTTATTTCCTAAAACTTAAGCAGAGAAGGAATATCTATATACAATTTTTTAAAAATCTGAAATGGTAACAGGAGTGGATCATGCTGGTGGACTGAGCACAAATGTCTACTACCCCACACCAACAAGCCTCACCCCAAATCCTTTCAAGTAACAGGAAAAATAAATCTTTTAAAGACTAAATTTGTGACAGCACTGGAGAATAAGGGGTTGCATTGTGAGGTCTGGAAATTGTAAGGAATTCCTGAAACATAGAATGCAGATGGGATTAAATTAACAAGAATAGAGGAAACCCCAGCCCAACGTATGCACAGAAAAATCTTACTATAAAGATAAGATCAGATGTAGAGAAACCCCAAGCTCAAAGTCAACAATTACCAAGAGTAGAAGAGGACCTGCAGTGATCCTCAGAGTAATTAAAGAGCTATAGGCAGAAGAGCTGAATCCGTTGCCAGTGACTCCTTTCCAGCTTAGAGTAACTCACACCAGCTACCTAGGCAGTATTAATTAACCTAGGTCTTCATTCTTAAGTATAAATGACAAGCAAGAATATCAGACATTTGGATAAAACCATGAAAATAAAAA
>NW_004443957.1:6001963-6029869 GCF_000243295.1 Trichechus manatus latirostris | reverse complement strand
TGGGGTTGTTAACCAATGTCATAAAACCATATGTGTACTACTGTTTCATGAGAAACTATTTGTTCTGTAAGCCTTCACCTGAAGTACAATAAAAAAAGAAAAAATTTATGAAGGACAATTCTTTAGCTTGATAAATTTAAATTTATGAAAAACCCACAATATTATCCTTATTCCCATTTTACAGTGGAGTTAATAGAAACTTCATTTCAGGTGGATCCTTGTCTATTATTTGGGACCCACTGTCTATGTTAGAAGGTGCCCTGGTGGTGCAGTGGTTAAAGAGCTTGGCAGCTAAGCAAAACTTTGGCAGTTTGAACTCACCAGCCACTCTGAGGGAGAAAGTTGTGGCAGTCTGTTTCCATAAAGATTTACAGCCTTGGAAACCCTACGGGGTGGTTCTACTCTGTCCTATAGGATCATTATGAGTCTGAATTGACTTCAAGGCAGTGGGTTTGGATTTGATCTGTGTTAAAGTAACAATTTACATTATTACTCATTCACTTTTACCTCATTTCATCCCACTATTCCAGCCAGCTCCTGAAGAAATTTTGCAGAAATTCTAGGACTCTTCTCATTCATTTCCCTCTATGAATTGGATGTAGATAATGGAGACTATAGTCAATATATGTTGCTTAGCAAGGATATCAGTGATTATAAAAAATAATAATTTTCTCCATTTTTAAATATGAAAAATCCTTTTTCCATTACTATTTTTTTATTGTGGTACAAAAATATATGTAACAAAATATTTGCCAATTCAACAATTTTTAGATGTACAATTCAGTGAGATTGACTACGTTCATCATGTTGTGCAACCATCACCATTATCCTTCCCAAATTATTAACAGAAACTCAGTGTCTCTTAAGAAAAGACTCCCCTTTCTTCCTCCTTCCCACTCCTGGTAACCACTAATAAACTTTAGTCTCTATATGTCTTAGTTATCTAGTGTTGCTATAACAGAAATACCACAAGCGGATGACTTGAACAAACAGAAACTTACTCTCTCACAGTTTAGGACACTAGAAGTCTGAATTCAGGGTGCCAGCTCCAAGGGAAGGCATTCTCTCTCTGTTGGCTCTGGGGGAAGGTCCTTGTCATGAATCTTCCCCTTGTCTAGGAGCTTCTCAGTACATGGACTCCAGGTCTAAAATATGCGCTCTGCTCCTGGCTCTTCTTGCTTGGTGGTAATGAGGTCCCTCTCCTTTCTGCTTGATTCTCTCTTTTATATCTCAAAAGAAATTGACTCAAGATACAACCTAATCCTGTAGATTGAGTCCTGCCTCATTAACATCATAGAGGTTAGGGTTTACAACACTCAGGATAATCACATCAGATTACAAAATGGTGGACAACCACACAATACTGGGAATCATGGCCTAGCCAAGTTGATACACATTTTTGAGGGGCACAGTTCAGTCCATAACACTATGCATTTGTCTATTTCATGTAAGTGGGATTATACGGTATTTGTTCTTTTGTGACTTATTTCACTCAACATAATACTTTCAAGATTCATCCATGTTGTAGCATTTATCAGGACTACATTTCTCTTTATGGCTAAGGAATATTCCATTGTATGGATGCACCACATTTTGTTTATCCATTCATTTGCTGATGGACACTTGGGTTGTTTCTACCTTTTGGCTATTGTGAGTTATGCTGCAGTTAACACTGGTGTTTTTAAAGTAAAATATTCATAGGTTTTAAAGACTTACTAAGGAAAGGAGAGAAAAAACAAATATATATATCATGGAGCTCTGGTGGCGGAGTGGTTAAGATCTCAGCTGCTAACCAAAAGGTCAGCAGTCCAAATCCACCAGCTGCTCCTTGGAAACCCTATGGGGCAGTTCTGCTTTGCCACTATGAACTGGAATTAACTTGATTGCAACAGATTTGGTTTTTTGGTTTTGGAAGCATTAAGAAGAGGATAAAGACAAGTTTAAGAAGAAATAATATTACTGTGATGAAGATAAAATGTGAAGATAACATAGGATTTTCTTTGTTGTAATTTTGTTATTACCCCATTGCTCTCCATCTGCTGATGCAGGGACTTCCATTGATGTGGGCAGAGGCAAACATAGCTGAGAACAAAGAAATCTTTGAGATATTTGAATGGATCCCATTCACAATAAACCCGTTGTTGTCGAGTTGATTCCAACTCATAGCAACCCTAGGACAGAGTAGACCTGCCTCAGAGGGTTTCCAAGGCTGTAATCTTTATGGAAACAGACTGCCACACCTTTCTCCCAGGGAATAGCTGGTCAGTTCAAACTCCCAGCCTTTTGATTATCAGCTAAGCGCTTAACCACTGTACCACCAGGGCTCCTTCCATTCACAATAGCAACCTATAAAAAAAAACTAAAAATAATCATAAGAAGTATGCAAGATCTCTATGAAGGAAACGACAAAACTTTACTAAACCTCATAATGGAAATCTTAGGTGAATGAAGAAACCAACCAGGTCCATTCCCTACTGGAACAGCGTAGTTCATCTCAGACATAAGCAGCTCTGCAGTCTCTAAGCCCCAGGTCTGGAACTCTCTCAGCTGAGAAAGATCGGGTTAAATAGCAAAGTTATTAACTCCTTGAATAACTACAGGCTAGGAGTCTTGCTATTCTCTTGTGTTTCTGAGAATTATCCTGAAACCAGTGGGTACAGTCTAAACTAATCCTCTGCCTTGAAGCTGAGTTCTACTGACAACTTTTCCCCTCCGTTTCTTTCTCTACAAGCTGTACTAGCTCTCCTTGTTTTCCCAGCCAACTGAGAAGATATTTCTAGAGGAGAAACATAACAATTTCCTAACTGCTCAAAAGAGCGATACTTTGCCTTAAACCATTATCTCCTAATGTGAGATTGCCCGCCTAGTGCAAACAGCCTCTTGTGTCTTTTTGCCTCTCATGCTCCTTCAGAAATTTCTAGCTGACCCTGAAATGACAAGTTAATGGGTGCCATGGTGGTTCAGTGGTAGAATTCTCATCTTCCATACTAGAGACCTGAGTTTGGTTACTGGCCAATGCACCTCATGCACAGACACCACCCATAAGTCAGTAGTGGCTTGTGTGTTGCTATGATGCTGAACAGGTTTCAGAGGAGCTTCCAGACTAAGACAGAACAGGAAGAAAGGCTTGGCAAACTACTTCTGAAAATCAGCCCAAAAAAACCCATATGTATCAAAATGATCCAATCAGCAACCAATCATGAGGATGGTATAGGACTGGGCAGTGTTTCATTCATGAGTCTGGGGCCTACTCGAGGGCAGATAACAATAACAGTAAACTTCTGTTACCGAGTCAAGTATCAAAACAGATGAGGAAGTTGTGATTTGATAAAGGAAAATTTAGGATAAGGTATTGGTTTCTTTCCCTGGGTGGTACAAATGGTTTTCTCTTGAGCCAAAAGGTCAGTGGTTTGAATCACCCAATGGTGCCAAGGAAGAAAAGCCTGGTGATCTACTTCTGTCAGATTAGAAAACCCTATGGATGTTCTACTCTGACATAATGGGGTCTCAATGAGTTGGAATGGACTCCTTGGCAACAGATTTGGTTTTTTGGTATTGATTTCTGTCTTTGAGAATTTGCCTGTTTGCTTCTCCACTATTACCTTTACATCTTTAAAGCCAATGCTTAGACAATTTTTAAATATAAGGACTGGAAAGGATTTGGGATCACTTCATCTAATCCCCCACCCACCTTTTTTAGGTAGAATAATTGAAGTTCAGAGAGGCTAAGTGAGTTACCAATTGGCACAGCAAGTTAATGGTGGAACTGGGTCTCCAGAATCCCGGGGCAAGGCCTGCCTTTCCATACCAAGCTGCTCCTCTTCAGTCTCTATTTTTCTGTTCTAGGAAGTTTGGAAGCAGAGAGTTCAAAAAAGGGAAAGCACTACTGACTCCAAAAGGCTTTACGTTGTTGCATAATTTAAGGGGAAAAAAAAAAAACTATTAAGTTGCATTGTCATTTAACTTGTCTACCTCATCCCTTACTGTGTCTAGTTGCCTTATCCACATAGACAAAGATAGGATTATGACCCTAGATTGTTCCTCTCATTTTAGATAATAAAGGATTTAACAATTATTCATGCTCTGTTCTTTTGGAATCTGGGTATTAAACATGTATTGCCAATTTGCCAAATATAATTCTTGTATGTTTTTGCAACGATGTCAAACAAAACCAAGTGAAAAATGCCTTTGTAAAAAGCTTGGCTTACACTCACCAATCTTGGTTAAAACTGAAAAAAATCTGGGAAAATTACCAATCTAAGATTGGAATCAAGTAAAAATGTGTGTGTTCTGGATTCATAATTGCCAGTTTCCTCTGTTTTTCTTTGAAGTTTATATTTTACTTCAAAGTTAGGTAATTGGACTTTGATTTTGGGGCTTAGTCTGGCAAGATCTAGGTACAACTTGCCTTGTTCAATTTTTGTTTCACTGATTGTGGGTTTCACACCCTTCCCTCCAACCTTCTCTATAGCACCTGGGTTAGTTGTAAGCACTGTGATTGGGTTTATAGGATGGGAGCTTTCCTTAGGAAGCAATAAGGCATGAACTGTGAGCATTTTCATTCCTGGTGGGATGCTCTTCAGTCTTAACCAACACAGTGACATAACTGGGAACATATTGACACAATTAAGGTTAATGATCTAATAACAACAGAAGGCACTTTTCAAGACAAATGGTTTGTCCTTGTTATTGCAGCAATAACATATTGTAAATTGGTGTTCAATCTGCCTTAGCACTACCCAGCCTTAGCATCATCCAGCTTGCCTTTTTGGGAGAGGCAATGCTTTGCTTTCAACTAGCTGAATAGCATCACAGTTAACTCCTAAGTGTCCAGAACACCTGCTGTAAAATCTGCTAAGGCATAAGACATAAAGCCCATAGCAGTTTCAATTTCTCCAAGACTGAGGAAATTCTGTTTGACTCAGATTTTATCCAGTGTGTAATTTATACTCTGGGAAGAACTGACCTTTTTGGAAGCAGCACCTACTCCTTCAGGTGACATAGAATGTGTCAATTAATTAATGATTTTACTATTAACCTAGAGTAAACTAATCTAAGTAGTCTGTTTTGACCTCAGCCATTTTGCATTATTTCCTATTCAAATAACACATCAACTTAATGTCTCTTAAGAATAATTAAAGCAACTTCTGCAGTCAGGTCAAATACTTACAGGAATTTCACACTGAAATGGAACTTTCTAAAGAAATTTTTCTTCCAACTAACATTGAATGAGAAAGATTTTCATGAGAGTGCATTTTCTATTTTATAAAACTATTAGGTTGTCAGGATGCCATTAAGTACTCTTAAGTAATTCAGTAACTGTCTCCCTGAGGCCTGAAAGAGTTAATGTACCTTTCAAACTGAGAGTAAGAAGCCTACCTCTGTGAAATTGTTAAATGGCAGTTTTTCGTAATCTACTTTCTAGGTGGGAAACTACTCTCTGGATATAGGAAGTGGCCAAATCCTCACGATGAATCACATATTATATAAAAAAGGAAAATTGTTCTCATAAAATATCTTTTCCAGAAACAAACAAAAAGTGGGGGGGATAAGAACAAAAGACCAAAAAACTGATCAAAAAATGGGCAAAGGACTTGAAAAGATATTCTCTAAACAAGATATCCACCACTTGTCTGTAAGTGTTTTGTACTGCGGTGGCTTGTGTGTTGCTGTGATGCTGAAAGCTATGCCACTGGTATTTTAAATACCAGCAGGGACATCTATGCAGACAAGTTTAAGTGGGGCTTCCAGACTAAGACAGACAGGGAAGAAAGGCCTGGTGATCTACTTCAGAAAATTAGCCAATGAAAACTTTATGGATCACAATAGAATATTATAAAAATCCCACCCACCACTCACCCACCCCTTCCTGACCTGGCAAGAGGTGATGACCGTGCCCTCCCCGCTCGCACACCACACCTACCACACCTGCGTCCCCATCCACTTGGCAAGTACCACTGCCCACTCCTGCACCACTGGATCAGTGACAGACAGCAGCCAACACCTGCCCAGCTTGCTCTCAGCTGCCCTGAACGACCAGAGAATACAGACACTTGCTCACATTCCCAGTCACTGCTCCATCCACCCAGGAACAGGTGGTGAGTGCTCCAGTGCTGCCAGACTAGTGACTAGAGTAGCTTGCCCACCCCACCTGCCCAGATATATCAAAACAAAACATAAAAACAGGATGAAGAAAACAAACATACAATCAATAAACAAATATAATAACATCTGAATGCCTCACAGACAACAGACAATATCAAGAGACATAAAGAAGCAGGACAAGATCACTGAAGCAAGTGACCAAAATAAAGGGCCAGAAAACCATCCTGAGGAAGAAATGGTAATAAAACTACCTGATAAGGAATTCAAAAGACTTATATAAAGAACCCTCCAAGAGATCAAGAAAGAAAACAGAAAAAAACAAGGAAAACAGACAAAACCCTAGAAGAATTCAGGAAAACAATACAAGAACAAAATGACAAAATAAATAGACAATTAGAAACCATATAAAAATAGCAACTAAGGCACATGAGAAGTGGTCCCCATGCAGGCTTGGCAGCATGCACTTGCCTCTCTCTGGATCCTCCTGCTCCTTCATCATCCTGAGCTCCTCCCAGAGCCGTGGTTCAGGAGGGAGACTGAAATAGCAGATGAAACACCTAGGTTCAGGCCTTCTAGCCTGACAGCAACACAATCTTCAGGAAGATCATCTGCAAGGAAATCCCAGCCAAAACCACTTTTGAGGATGACTGGTGTCTTGCTTTCCATGACTTTTCCCCTCAAGCACCAACACATTTTCTGGTGATAGCTAAGAAACATATTTCCCAGATTTCTGTAGCAGACGATGATGATAAAAGTCTTCTAGGACATTTAATGATTGTTGGCAAGAAATGTGCTGTTGATCTGGGCCTGAACGAGTTATCGAATGGTGGTGAATGAAGGTTGAGATGGGGACAGTCTGTCTGTCATCTTCATCTCCGTGTTCTTGGAGGTTGGCAGATGAATTGCCCTCCTGGTTAAGCATGCTTTAGGGATATTTTCCCCTTCTCTAGGCAATGATCAGGTTTTCAAGTTTAGCTATGTTAAACAGTACAGTTAGTTTTGCCTGTGCATGGAGAGATTAAGGAAATACTTTTTAAAACCCATACATAATAAAAGACATTGCTGCATGGTTAAAAACAAAACAAACAAACAAACTAAAAAACACAGCTAGAAATCCAGAAGATTAACAATAAAATTTCAGAAATAGATAACTCATTGGAAGGATATAGGAGTAGAATTGAATCAATGGAGGACAGAATCAGTGAAATAGAGGACAAATTCCTTGACACTACTTTGAGGAACATTCAGAAAAAAGAATGAAGAAAAATGAAGAAAGTTTAAGAGTTATGTGGAACACTATCAAGAGGAATAATTTACATGTGATAGGAATTTCAGAACAGGAGGAGACCAAAAAAAAAAAAAATGCACAGAGAAAATTTTTAAAGACTTGCTGGCAAAAACTTTCTTCATATCATGAAAGACAAGAAGATATCCATTCAAGAAGCTCAATGAACCCCATACAGGGTAGACCCCAAAAGAAAGTCACCAAGACATCTCATAATCAAACTTTCCAAAACCAAAGACAAAGAAAGAATCCTGAGAGCAGCTTGGGAAAAAAAAAGGCACATACAAAGGGGAACCAATAAGACTAAACTCTGATTTCTTGGCAGAAACTATGTTGACAAGAAGGCAATGAGAAGACATTTATAAAACCCTGAAAGAAAAAAATTGCCAATAAAGAATAATATATCCAGCAAAATTGTCTCTCGAATACAATGGTGAAACTAAGACATTTCCAGATAAACAGAAATTAAGGGAATTTATAAAACCAGACCAACCTTATAAGATATATTAAAGGTAGTCATTCGGACAGAGTACCAGCAACATCAGACAACAACCTGAGTTTAAGACACATGACACCATCACTCAGATACCAACCAAGGCTAAGAATTCTCAAAAATAAAATAAAGCAACAAGACTGAAAACAGGGAAACAGAGACAACTTCAAAATGAAAAGGAGGAACAAATGATGTAGCTACAGAACTTCCATGTAGAGAGGAAGTCAAGGCAATATCAAGATATAACAGAATGTTTTTAAATTTTGGAAGATAAAGGTAAATTTCAGGGTAACCACAAAGAAAATCAATAAACCCACTCACCAAAATAAAAAAGAAGAAAACCATGAAGACTCAATAAACACAAAATCAACAACAAAGGAAATGAAAAGAAAATCCACAGACAAAAAACTCAGTACAGAAATGTAAGCAGAACAAAAAAAATCATCAATACCACAAAATAAAGCACAGCAAAATGATAGCAATAAATTCATTCCATTGGTAATCACACTGAATGTCAATTGGTTAAATGCACCAGTCAAGACACAGAGAGTAACAATGGGTAAAAAAAAAAAGATCCAACAATATGTTGCCTACAAGAGACATGCCTTAGACACATAGATAAAAATAAGCTAAAAATCAAAGCATGGAAAAAAATACGTCAAGCAAACAGTAACCAAAACAGAGTAGGAGTGGCAATATTAATCTTTGATAAAATAGACTTTAAGGCAAAATCCAACATAAGTGACAAGGAAGGGCATTATATAACGATTAAAGGGCCAATCCACCAGGAGGACATAACCATAGTAAAGAGTTACACAACCGATGACAGAGCTCCAAAATATCTGAAAAGAAAAATAGAGAATTATTGAAAAGAGAAATAGACAATTCCACAATAGTAGTAGGAGACTGTAACATGCCACCTACAATGAAGAACAGAACAACTAGAAAGAAACTCAACAAAGATACAGAAGATCTAAACATCACAATCAAGCAACTTGACCTCATAGACATATACAGAATATTCCACCAAGAGCAGCACAATACACATTCTTCTCCAACATAGATGAATCACTCTCCAAAATGGACCATATTTTAGGCCTCAAAGCCTCAATAAATTAAAAAATATCAAAATAATACAAAGCATCTTTCAGATCATAGCACCATAAAATCAGAAGTCAATAATAGGAAGAACAAGAAAAAATCAAATACATAGAAACTGAATAATACCTTGCTTAAAAACCATTGGGTAATGCAAGAAATTGAAAATAAAATTAAAAGATTTCTAGAATCAAATGAGAATGAAAACACAACATACCAAACCCTTTGGGACACAGCAAAAGCAGTACTCTGAGGTCAATTTATAGCAATAAGTATATTTAAAAAAAGAGGAAAGGGTCAAAATCAATACCTTAACCCTACAACTTAAACAAATAGAAAAAGAGCAACAAAAGAAGCCCACAGCTGCCAGAAGAGACGAAATAATAAAGATTAGAGCAAAAATAAATGAATAAGAAAATAGAAAAACAATCGAAAGAATCAACAGGACTAGAAGTTGGTTCTTTGAAAAGATCAATAAACTTGACCAACCACTGGCCAAATTGACAAAAGAAAAGAAGAATATGCAAATAACCCAAATAAGAAATGAGAGGGGTGACATTACAATAGGACCAACTGAAATAAAAAAGATCATAGCAGACTATTATGAAAAATTGTACTCCAACAAATTTGAAATCCTAGAAGAAATGGATAAATTTCTAGAAATACACTACGTACCCAAACTAACACAAACTAAGGTAGAAAATCCGAACAGACCTATAACAAAAGAAGAAATTGAAGAGGTCATTAATAAAAAAAAAAAAAAAAAACTCCCAACAACAGCAACAACAAAGGCCCTGGTCCAGATGGCTTCACTGGAGAATTCTACCATACGTTCAGATAAGAGATGACACCAATATTACTCAAACTATTCCAGAACATACAAAAGGAAGGAATACTCCCAAATTCATTCTATGAAGCCAGAATAAGCCTGATACCAAGACTAGGCAAAGACATCACTAAAAAAGAATATTATAGACCAATATCCCTCATGAATATAGACACAAAAATTCTCAACAAAATTCTACCTAATAGAATTCAACAGCATATCAATAATAATAATAACCAGGTGGGATTCATACCAGGTATGCAAGGATGGTTCAACATTAGAAAATCAATTTACATAATCCACCACATAAATAAAACAAACAAGCAGAATCTCATGATCATCTCAATTGATGCAGAAAATGCATTTGATGAAGTCCAATACCCATTTGTGATAAAAACTCTCAGCAAAATAGGAATAGAAGGGAAATTCCTCAACATAATTAAGGGCATATATACCAGACCAACAGCCAACATTATTCTTAATGGAGGGAGACTGAAAGCATTCCCCTTGAGAACTGGAACCAGACAAGAATGCCCTTTATCACCACTCTTATTCAATATTGTACTGGAAGTCCTAGCTAGAGTGATAAGGCAAGAAAGGGAAATAAAGGGCATACAAATTGGTAAGGAAGAAGTAAAACTCTCCCTGTTCACAGAAGATATGATTCTATATATAGGAAATCTTAAGGACTCCAAAAGAAAGCTGCTGGAATTAACAGAAGATTTAGCAAAGTGGCAGAATACTAGAGCAACATACAAAAATCTGTCGGATTCCTCTACACCAACAAAGAGAACTCCAAAAAGGAAATTAGGAAAACAGTATCATTTACAATAGCCCTCAAAAGATAAAATACTTAGGAATAAATCTAACTAGAGATGTAAAAGACTTATACAAAGAAAACTTCAAAACACTACTGCAAGAAACCAAAAGAGACCTACATGAATGGAAAAACATACCATGCTCATGGATAGGAAGACTTAACATTGTGAAAACATCAATACTACCAAAAGCAATCTACAAACACAATGCAATCCCCATCCAAATTCCAAAAACATTCTTAAACAAAATGGAAAAACTAATCACCAACTTTAAATGGAAAGGAAAGAGGTCCTGGATAAGCACAGCACTACTGAAGAAGAACAAAGTAGTAGGCTTCACCCTCTCTGATCTCAGAATCTACTATATAGCCATGGTAGTCAAAACAGCCTCATAGTGGTACAATGACCAACACATAGACCAATGGAACGGAATTGAGAACCCAGAAGTAAATCCACCCGCCTATGGACAGCTGATCTTTGACAAACGGTCTAAGTTCATTAAATAGAGAAGAGGAAGTCTCTTTAACAAATGGTGCTGGCAAAACTGGATATCCATTTGTAGAAATAGAAACAAGATCTATACCTGACACTGTACATAAAAACTAACTCAAAATGGAACAAAGGCCTGAATGTAAAACCTAAAACTATAAAGATCATGAAAGAAAAAATAGGGAAAACGCTAGGGGTCCTAATATATGGCATAAATAGAATACCAAACATAGCTAAAAATGTACAAACAGCAGAAGATAAGCTAGATAACTAGGGTATACTAAAAATCAAACACTTATGTTCATCAAAAGACTTCACCAAAAGAGTAGAAAGAGAACCTACAGACTGGGAAAAAAAATTGGCTATGACATATCTGTCAAGGACCTGATCTCTAAAATTTAGAAAAAACTTCAACTCCTCAACAACTAAAAGACAAACAACCCAATTAAAAGATGGGCAACTGACATGAAAAGACACTTCACCAAAGAAGACGTTCAGGCAGCTAAAAAACACATGAAGAGATGATCTTGATCATTAGCCATAAGAGATATGTACTTCAAAACTACAATGAGATACCATCTCACTCCAGCAATAATGGCACTGATCAAAAAAACAGAAAACAACAAATGCTGGCGAGGTTGTGGAGAGATTGGAACTCTTATACACTGCTGGTGGGAATGTAAAATGATACAACCACTATGGAAAACGATACAGCACTTCCTTAAAAAGCTAGAAATAGAAATACCATGTGATCTAGCAATCCCACTAGAGAAATAAGAGCCGTGACAAGAATAGACATATGCACACTCATGTTCATTGTAATATTATTCACAATAGCAAAAAGATGGAAACTACCTAAGTGCCCATCAACGGATGAATGGATAAACAAACTGTGGTACAGACACACAATGGAATACTATGCAATAGTAAAGAATAATGATGAATCCACAAAACATCTCACAACATGGATAAATCTGAAGGACATTATGCTGAGTAAAATATGTCAGTCACTAAAGGACAAATATTGCATGAGACCACTATTATAAAAAGTCAAGAAAAGGTTTACACAGATAGAAACTTTTTCTTTATGGCTACCAGGGATGGGAGGGGGAGGAAGGAAAAATCACTAACTAGAGAGGAGACTTTAACTTAACTTTGGTGAAGGGAAAGGCAGTACACAATGTGGGCGAAGTCAGCACAATGTAACCAAGGCAAAGGAAAACACTGAGAGGTACGCAAGAATAAAAGACGACGACGCTAAATACTATAACATATACAATCCTGCAACAACAGTAATAACAAATAATAATTTAAGAGTGGATACATAGGTAGAGATGTATGCTTGATAGGTGTGGGAGAGTGTATGGAAGTACACCCACGTGAATATATAGATTTGGCTGTGGATATTTCTACATACACATTTGTATGTGCTGCATGTATATTCATATAAATAATAGAGCACACATGGGGCACAGTCATGGAAACATCCTACACATAACCAAACACCTTGTGGGACTGAGTTACCGGTGTTGAAGGCTAAGGACCATAGTCTCAGGGGTATCTAGGTCAATTGGCATAACATAGTTTATAAAGAAAACATTCTATATCCTACTTTGATGAGCAGCCTCTGGGGTCTTAAAAACTTGCAAGCAGCCATCTAAGGTACAATTATTGGTCTCTTTCAGTCCAAAGCAAAGGAGAGTGAAGGAAACCAAAGACTCAAGGAAACAATTAGTCCAAAGGACCAGTGGACCACAAGAACCACAGCCTCCACTAGCCTAAGACCAGAAGAACTAGATGGTGCCCAGCTACCACTACCGATCACTCTGACCAGGACCACAATAGAAGGTCCTGGTTAGAATCAGAAAAAACATCCATCACTATTC
Source organism: Trichechus manatus latirostris (assembly GCF_000243295.1). Lineage (NCBI taxonomy): Eukaryota > Metazoa > Chordata > Mammalia > Sirenia > Trichechidae > Trichechus > Trichechus manatus. The sequence goes on along the minus strand of NW_004443957.1, from coordinate 6,016,869 downwards.
AAATTCATAAAAAAGACCAGTTTTACCGATCTGAGAGAGCCTGGAGGAGCCCCCAAGACTGTGGTCCTTAGACACCCTTCTAACTTAGAAGTGAAGCCACTCCCAGAGTTCACTTTCAGCCAAATTATGAACAGTCCTACAAAATAAACGATAGCACCCATGAGGAAAGCACTCCTTAGAACAATCATGTATATGAGACAAAAGGGCGACATCCACCCAAAAGCAAAGATGAGAAAGCAGAAAGAGGCAGGAAAACCAGATGGAATGGAAATGGGGAGCTCAGGTTGGTAACTGGGAGAGTGCTGACACACACTGTAGGGATTGCAACCAATGTTACAGAACAATTTGTGTATAAACTTTTGAATGGGAAACTAATTTGCTCTGTAAACTTTCACCTAAAGCACACACACACACACACACACACACACACACAAAAGAATATTGTCCAATATAGTGCTGGAAGATGAGCCCCCTATGTTGGAAGGTACTACACAATAGCTGCAACAATGGCCTCAAACATACTGATGATCATGAAGATGGGGTGGGATCGGGCAGAGTTTTGTTCTGTTCTACATAAGGTTTCCATAAGTGGGAGCAGACTTGATGGCAACTAACAACGACAAAGAAAATATGTGGTAGTGGTGGCGGTGGTGTTAGGTGCCATCAAATCGATTTTGACTCATAGTGGACAAATGTGACAGAGTAGAACTTCCCCCATGGAGTTTTCTAGGCTGTAATATTTACAGGAGCAAATTGCCAGGTCTTTCTCCCACAGAACCCCTCGGTGGGTTCCAACTGCCAAGCTTTCAGTTAGCAGCCAAGCTGCTTAACTATTGGGCCACCAGGGCTTCTTAAAGAAAATATACAGAAGACCAATAAGCACATGAAAAGACGTTCAACATTACTGGTCATTAGGGAAATGCAAATAAAAACCACAATGAGATACTACTTCACACCCACTAGGATGGCTGTTATTTAAACAAACATAGAAAATAACCTGTGTTGGTGAGGCTGTGGAGAAATCGGAACCTTCATGCATTACCGGTGGAAATGAAAAAGGATGCAGACGTGTGGAAAACAGTTTGATGGTTCCAGCGTTCTACTCTCCAGTACATACCCAAAAGGATTGAAAGCAGGGACTCGAACAGGTATTTGTACACCAGTGTTCACAGCAGCACTATTCACAGTAGTCCAAAGGTGGGAACAGCCCAAGTGTCCATCCGCAGATGAATGGATAAACAAAATGTGGTATATCCATACGATAGAATATTATTCAGCCATAAAGAGGAATGAAGTTCCAAAACGACATGAATGAACCTTGAAAATATGCTGAGTGAAATTAGTCAGACATAAAAGGACAAATATTGTATGATTCCCCTTATATGAACAGACAAACGCATAGAGACAAAAGTTTATTAGTGGTTACCGGGAGGGAGGAATGGGGAATGCGAGGAATGGCGAATGCTTAAGACGCATTGAGTTTCTTTTGGGGTGATGAAAATGTTTTGGAAATGAATAGTGGTGATGGTTACAGACATAGTGGATACAGTTAACGTCACTGAACTGTTCACTTAAAAATGATTAAAATGACAAATTTTATGTGATATTTATTTTAGTATAATAAAAGAAAAAAGGAAGAAAAGAGTGGGGGGTGGCATCTTAGGAGCAAGTCGTAAGTTGAACGTGGGTATTGGCCTCTTGCTGTCCACTCAAAGTTCCTTTTTCTTTATTTTTCCCTTTTCCTTTCTGTGAGGATCTGTTCTATTTTCTTGCCTGTGCCAACTGTTTTTACATTTACTGTTTAATGTGAAGGTTTTGAATACAAAGGGCCTGGAATTGGAGCAGTCGTGTGAAAAGGACACCACTCGTTCTGGGGGTTTTAATTATTTACCAGATGTGGTGCTGATTTCTTTTTTTAATACCATGCTCTTCTGGTTAGTGTTTCTGTTTGGGTTCTCCAATGTCATTTGGCCCAGATCAGCCCTCTCCAGTGCGGCTTTCCTGGCAATTGTAGCCTTTGCTGGCACATCGCCCACCCTCCATGGGCAGGTTCACAGGGGGCCCAGCTGTGCAGGCCTCCGTGTGCTCCCTGCCCCCTCTCACCTGCTCAGCGGGGAGCCAACACCCATCGGAGCTGGTGTGCAGCAGCCGTGCCTGTTCTTTGCCCAAGAAAGAAAATATAACCCTGATTGTAAGATAAACTTTTTAAACAAAAGGAAACAAAACATCCTCTTGACAATTGGATGTGTGAGTTGATTCCTTTTTCAGTTTGCTTCTATCCAAGTGCTTACTTTAAGGATATCCACAGATAGGATATCACAGTCATATTAATTTCTCTAATAAGAATTTCATTAAGCACTGGGGAACTGAGAAGAAACAAAAACGAGTCACATGTAGTCCAGCCCAGAGCCTCAAAGTGTGTGTCGTCCTGAAGGTGAGTTACAGAAGTGAGTTCTAAAGCACCGATGGAGAGGTACAGGCAGGGAGCTACAGGAGGTCGAAAGAATGCCTGGTGACTCCTAACTGGGAGAGTGAGGGGGGAGGTGGAAGCTGCGGCTGTTGGACTGGGTCTGGAAGACCCGTCACATTTGTATGTGTCAGGAGGGCAAAATGTCAGGGCATGGGGCAGAGGGGCAAGTCCAGAAAGCAGAAAAGAAAAGCCCAAGTCCTTCTGGGGTCTAGAGGGTTTTCATTTCCTCAGTCAGTATAGGTCTTAAAGGTGAAAACAATGATCACAGCTCATTTTCTGCACTGTAGGCAACACCCTTTTAACTTCCCCTTGAAACGTTAATGAACTTAGATTCCATTCTTCCTTCTAAAAAGCTCCTGAAAAGTTACCATACCTGTCTCTGAAAAGAAGTTTAGTGAAATTAAAAGAGTTTTTCAGATCATTTGTTCTTTGCTGAATTTATTCTACTGTTGGAAAGTGCCAATGTATAGCCAGACTTCAGTAAAAGTTAGCAGGGGCTTTCTCTCTCTCCGCAACAAAGTGGGCAGAGGGCACAGGGCTGTCAGCTCAGGCCAGGATGAGAGGTGCGAGGTCCTCTGCCTCAGCCTCTTTGGAAGGCAGTCCTATTGGAGCACACCCACAGGCAGTAAGAGCTCTGCCTCAGCACCTCAAGCACACCCCTACAGTCATAAGAATTATGTAACAGGCTTCAGGACAGGCGAGATGTTGGGAGAGCCATTCTAAAATTCGAAAGAAGAAAGCTGGTTTTGAGAAAAAAATTAGGTATTGCAGTCTTTAAATAGTTGTCCTTTAAGAAAATGCATACCCACCAGAGAAGGTTAGCAGCCTTGTTTAATGAATTGTTTTCATGTAGCTCAAGGAGTATAAAGCATATCTTTCGGGCACCATATTGGTTCACAGCCATGATGAGATGTGATCTTCAGGTTGGTTGAGTTCCTCAGGCATTTGTTCTTCATCTTCTCTTAGTCTAGGAAAAGCCTATAATATGGTATCAGTTCTTCGGATCCATTGGTACTTGGGCCTGCATTTCTCCCAGCATCCTTTTCTCTTCAGTTTGATTCTGGCTACACTTTCTCTATAAAGTAGCCACAGAAAAAGAGGCAATTTATCAAGAAACACTGTTTAAATAAACTTTGTCCCAAGTTGTATTTATTCTGCCTCAAAAAATCACAGTGGTTTGCGTACTCTATGAAAAATCCTACCATCTTACTTGGAATTGCATTTTGCTGTTGTGATAGCCAAGAATTTTTTCCTAATGCTTAATTTATTAAAAAATTCCTGATATTTTTCTGCTGTGATGAATCCCATGATTCATTTTCCTATACATAAATGAGCACCGAGATCCACAAGCCATAAAATAACATGTCTGTAATGCTGGAGTCTAGCATCTGACAGAGCCAATCATTTAATTCTGTTCTTGGGTCAGAGACTCCCTCCCTCAGCTGCCCCCTCATGGTATACAGATAGTCATGAAGGGCCTAGCTTGAAGTGCGTGTATAAATTTGCAAAAATCCATTATTACTGGTGGTAAGCCAACTCTAACCAAACACCCAGTTAATATTATGAAATTTCAAGTTTCACTGTAAGGAATACTATATGTTCACTGAAATTATTAGACATCTTAACATTTTCTTCTCTAAATTAAACATCCTAAAGACTTTCAGTCTTTCTGCTAATAATCAACTTTTAATTTCTTAAGGCAATGAGGTGAGATGGGTCACTTTTGTGTGGCCTCTCTAGCCATGGTCTTGTAACTCCCACACAAGTGATTGGGCCAGACTGTGTGATAGGGTAATTGTGGTCCACCAAAGGGATTGATCAGTTTTGCCATTCCGCTGGGCTTGAAATGAGCCACCCCAGACATGGGAAAGAGGAGATCCCGTCACCACCGAGGAAGAACAGCTAGGAGCGGAGAGGGCGTCCTTTGGAAGCAGGATCCCTGCGCCGAGAAGCTCCTGGAACCACAAGACAGACAGAGAGAGTGAGCTGTAACACTGAAGTCAGCAAGAAGTGGCAGCAGAGACCCGGCAGCGACCGTGTGGTGGGCTTCCCGGCCCAAGAAGAGAGAAAGCTGAGTGATTTTGGGCAGATGCCGAGGGACAGGGAGAGGTGTACCTGCAAACATGGCTGGGAAGAGGCTGTCTTGATGGAAGAACTGTATCCTGAGTGTTCCTAAGCCTGAGTTGCAACTGTTATTTCCCTGATAAACCCTATTTGAGTATTATCTGTGAGTTCTGTGTGGCCATTGCAATGAATTATCGAACTCAGCAGTTAAGTAGAGAGTGCCGTGGGAGGGATGATTTGCTTCAGAATTGGTAAAGAAGGCAGAGAGAGGAGGCATGTCTGACCTCCGCCTCATATGAATCGGCCTTGGGTTGTTAACCTTGATTCTCCTTCCCCCTTGTGAAGTTAGAGGTCAGACACGACCCCCATGTCATTTTTACAGTCAGTTTTTGCCTCTCATCTGATCTGCCTTAAGTAGCTCCCTAAGATCCATCAGGGCTAATGTCCGATTTCCCAAACCAGCACATTTAGGTTGTTGAGGGTGGGGCCAAGACACTTTTTTGGTCTCCCATTGTGGTGACCATATTTTTCTGAATGACTGATCAGGGAAAAAGGTTGAACAGGATTTTGTGTACCATATTTGGATATAAGAGGCAGCCTAAAATATACAGTCTAGATGCTCTAATATTAGAATTTCTGGGACATGATAAGAATTTATGGAACAGAGTAAACACTGTAATTGAAAATGTGATTAGCTTGTAAATTCTGAGGCATGTGGTTCCCCTATGTGTTCCTGAATATTATTGTCATGTTTTCTTTTGTTTTTAATCTCACAGCCCAAGGCAGGAAGATTTTTTTTTTCAATGTATAGTTAAAATAAGATCATCAAAAATTATACTGATAATGTTCAATTCAACAAATATTTAGAAGCAAAACAATGTTTCTTAGTACATTCCACGTAATTCTCTCCTTAGTGAATGAGAATAGTCTTAGGATTTAAGAATCCAGTTACCCAGACACGCAGGGGAGCCTCAGTACCACCCAGGAGCCATAATGGGAGTTCCCGACCTCAGCACCCCATGTATCAATTGGCAAACAGGCCTCTTTCAGTGACTAAGGCACAACTACCGGCTGTTTTCAATTACCTCTTGCTTGATAAATGCAAGGGAAGCTACTTGTTTAGTTTCTGTAAACTCCATAAGTACAGGAAGGTACCTTCAGAAGACTTCCCCACTGTGGGGAGACTTTCAGAGGCATCTGTCACAGCTGTGGGGGAGGAACTGTGGAGTATTTTTGGTGTTAATAAAGACATCATACAAGGAGACTTGCACTTAGGGTCCCTGAGTTTCTTCAAATTGGTTTCTATTTTTGTTTCTCACTGTTCTTTGCTAGAATCAAGAAGACATATGTCAAGGATCTCTGACAGGAAATTCATCTTTCTAAAAGCTTCTGTTATCAAGGCTGTTTTCTGTTGTTGGTTTGGTCCTTTGTGTCTTGAATATCATGAAGAAACATTTGTACTATCTGGTCTGAGAATGAACTGCCAAGTGGATAAAAAGTAAAGAAAAATAGAATTAAAAAACAAAGATATTGGCACTTGCCTGTATACTCCACTTTCTTTGTTAGATTCTGGCAACTTCTATGATGGGATAAATGTTCAACATTTGTTACAGGGTACTGTGCTTTATTTCTGTTAGCTGGAAGGCAGGCTGTTAGAAAGCTAAGACTCCTCTACTTCTCTCCAGGAAACGCAGCACCCATCATCCATCTTCAGTTAAACAGAAGAACAGGAATGCCTCTGACTGACCTCTCCATGTACCAGATGGAACAGGAACCTGGTTCTGCACCCCCACGATGCTCATGGTCTTCAGACGGCAAACACAGAGTGTGTTTCCTCCAGAGTTTCAAACTGATTCAAACCAGTTCAGTCATGGCCGACAAAGCAAAACTGTAATAAACCCAAATTTTTTCAATTTGGGTGATCCAAAACAGTAACCAGAATAGGAAAAATTACAGGTGGAAGCTCTGGAATGGGAGACTCAGAAGAGGCATAGTGAGCCCTTTCAGGGGCCTAATGCATGAGAATGCATCATTGCCAGGACTGTGGAGAGTGACACATTCAAAGCAGCGCGGTGGGCTGCCATCTTTGAGCAGCACACCACTGTTTCTCACTCAGCTCAAAATCCCAGGGCAACACATTTGGTTGCTATGCAATGGTTATACCACCCTTGCTTCTAAGAGTGAGATTAGGTTTCTAGAAGAGTTTCAACCCATAATTTTTCCCCATCCTGGTTACTATTCTGGTTCACCCGAAATTTTAAAAATTTGGGTCTGTTCTGGTGTCACTTCCTTGGCCATGCCTGAACCAGAAAGAACTGCTTCAAAGCCATTGTTTCCTCACTTAGGATCACAGAATCCCAGATTTTGAAAGGTACTTTGAGATCACATAACACTACCCTCCTATTTTTCTTAGAAATCAGGAGCTGGGCCCAGGGAGATGAATTAATTTACCCAAGAATAACACTTGACTACTGGCTGAGTTAAGTTTAGAGGTCAAAATCCCTTACTCTGAGTCTAAACACTTTCCTCTCACTGCAGAGCTCTGCTTCTTTGGGATTCACAAGTCCTGGCTTGGTCTTATAGAGAAATGTTGTAGCACACTGAAAAATGATGTTATTAGCTGCCATTCGCTCAGCCAAAATTATCTCTACATCAGTAGGACTTCCTGAGCAACCGCCAATGGCACTGATGGTTTTTGTTGCTAACAAGCCACCTTATCTCTCTTATCTCCCTTCCCTCTGAAGCTGTTACCCCTTGTCTTCAGGAAAGAAGATTGCTACACTGAGAGGATAAGCAGAATTGTCACAGGTAAATGGTAATAATAATAACTATAATAAAGCTAAAACAATATCAAGTATTCAAAATGCATTATGCACTGTGTCAATTACATACCTCGTCTCATTTAACTTTCATAACAATTCAATGAAATGAATACTCTTATTATAGATGAGGAAAATGAGGCTCACAGAAATTAACTTGGCTAGGAAGTGGCATAACAGGGATTTAAACAGAGATTATCTAGATCCAAAACTAACATCTTATTAAATTTTATGCTATGGGATGGACAGTAGGTGAGTAAGAATTTCAGGCAGAAGGAGCAGTGTATCTTTTATCTAGGATAAAAGAGCAAATTCTGTTTGAAGAACAAGTATCCCAGCATGTCCACAACCCAGGATGAGCAAAGTGAATTAAATGGTGAGCAGTGGGTCTGAGAAGGAAGAAGGTAGTCAGATCTGAGGACCTGAATAAATAGCAGGCTCAGGTGTTAGATTTTATCTCAGGCAGGGCCATCAGGGATGAAGGAAAGAGGACCAAGTCAAGGAATATCTAGGAAACAGAAGTAGATACACCCTGATGATGGCCTGTCTATCCACCTAAATTGTCTTCTTGATTGACACGATAAGTTAATTTACCCCATTATATATTGGTAATCTTTCTTTTTAAAGATACCACAGTAAAAATAAAAAATAAAAAAAAAAACAATCAGTAAAGATATGTAATTGAAATACTTTCTCAGTTTCTTTTTTGTTTTGATCTTGGTCATATCATGCTACTTCAACAAACCTTTTTATAATGGACATTCAATTAAAATCACTTGTCATTTAAACATTGATTAGATTGTAGTGGAGGGATTGTCTATATATAAGAACCAATGAGTCAGATATAGTTAATAAGCTTCTTAATCTTGGAGCAGATATGTTGTACCCTCCAAGAGATGTTTTATTCCAACAGGGAGATTGCGTTTTCCATATTTTTCTTGATTATTTTCTTTACAAGATTAACATAAGCAATTGAAAGGGAAGTCAGAGTTAGCATATTGAGAACTGTTTATTATTTATGAGATGGAAATCAAACTCCTATGTAAGCAAACTAATTAAGGCTCACATAAAGCTTTTCCCATCTTCTTCTATAGACACAGTTCTTGTAACAAGTAATTTATACATCCCGAAATGCATTAAAATCTCTGGTATGCAACAGTTTATTATTCAGGATTATATGGTATTATCTTGATCCTAGATGTTCCTCTATCCCAGCAGTGCTGCTCTGAAACTCACACCCAGAAACGATGTGTGGGAAACAGAAGTGTAAGTTTATCTGGAGCTGACCTTGATATACTGGGACTTGCTATTTTAGTGTACATGCTACTGACCCTGAAATCCGCTTCCTACCTCTCATTGGCTCTAGTCTGTCCAATTTTGCACACTGTTTGGCATCTCTAGCTAACTTCTTGCTGTGCCTCTGTTTTACAGTTCTCTCTGCCACCCTCCCCATCACCTAGGGCATGGCCCTGGTGCTCCTGTACTTCTCTCTTCAGCCCGTCTCACAATTTATTATTTAAAAAAAAAAAACAAATAAAAGTAAATGCAATAAAAAGTCAATACAATAACATGTGATATAGAAATAAGAACTTACTCTTGGAACAGTAAAAACAAAAATTACATCAATATTTTTAGACAATACTTGGAATTTTCTAAGTATAAAATTTTGTTGTTTAAATTCTATCAGGAAAAAAAAAAAGATAAAAGTACATAAGGTGATTTTAAAAAGGAAGAGTAATCGTGGAGAAAGTTGCAGGATGGTCCAGTGGATGACTACTGAAGCTCAGCTTGTCTGGCCGTGAACTAACCAGGATCAAGAACAGGGGGCGGGGGTGGGTGATTGTCTGTGGCCAGAATTCAGGTTCCCATGGTGAGTGCTCTCTTTCCCATAGCCTGGAAACCACAAGGTCACCAGGTGCTAGCAGCTGACCACTTCCTGACATCTAAACTCAGACAGCTTGGTGCCCAAGCTCTGATGGTACATATGCCCTCCATGCAAGGCCATTCGTAGCTTATACTATAAAAAGAGAACAGTGGTAGACAACCCACAGATTGGGAGATATTTTTATTTAAAATATATATTGAAAAAACTTCTACAACTTAACAAAAAGACAAACTACCCAATCAAAAAATGGACAAAGGACTTGAACAGACATTTTACCAAAGAGGATATTCAAATGACCACCAAACACAGAAAAAGATGTTCAATGTCATTAACTGTTAGGGATATGCAAATCAATACTACAGTGAGATACCACCTCACCCTATTAGAATGGCAATGATTTAAAAAAAATAAAACAAAACAGGTACTTGCAAGCATGTAGAGAAATTGGAACCCTCATCCATTGGTGGTGGGAATGCAAAATGGGACAGCTGCTGTAGAAAACGATTTGGTCGTTCCTCAAAAAGTTGAACACAGAGCTACCATATGATCTAACAATCCCAATTCTAGGTATATACCCAAAAGAAGTGAAAGCAGGAACACAAAAAGAAACATGTACACTGATATTCATAGCAGCACTATTCACAATGGCCAAAAGATGGAAATCACCTAAATGTCCATCAACAGATGAATGGATAAGCACAATGTGATATACACATACAATAGAATATTACTCAGCCATCACGAGAAATGAAGTCCTGATACACATCACAACATAAATGAACATTATGCTCAATGAAATAAGTCAGTCAGTCAGTTACAAAAGGACAAACATTGTATGATCTCACTTACGTGAAATAAGCTAAAATATAGAAACCAAAGCTTATTAGTGGTTACCAGGGATGGGAAGGAGGGAAAAAGGAGGAGCGACTCCTTAAGGGGCACTGAGTCTATGTTAAAGGTGGCGGAATAAATCAGAAAACAACAGTGACAATGGTTGAACAACATAAAGATTGTAATCAATATCACTGAATTATACATGTAAAAATGGGTGAATTGGAAAATGTTTTGTTATGTATATTTTTACCACAATAAAAAGAATAAAAAAGAGAGTGGTGGGTAGGGAGAGGGAACCCTCATCGGGAGCATAGCCCGTTGGTGTCATTTAGCACCCTGGAACCCACACATCCTTCTGTGGAATGATAAAGAATGGAAGCCCATGTATCTCTTCTTGCTGATCCTTGGCCAGTACATTTCCCCAATAAAATCTGTTCCTTCTAATCATACTCTATGATATGTTGGTACTTGATCTTGCCAACATTTATTTTTATTTATTTTTTTATTGTTGTTGAGAGTATACACAGGAAAACCTACACCAATTCAATAACTTCTACATGTACAATTCAGTGACTTTGATTACATTCTTCAAGTTGTGCAACCATTCTCGCCCTCCTTTTCTGAACTGTTTTTCTGACTTTTCTAGTTGCTGTTGTCAGTTTGATCCCCTACAGATAGTTCCTCCAAAGAGCATGATGTTTAAGGCAAACATGCTTTACTAAATAAGCTAACTTATTGTTTGGTTTTAAGAAGACTTCAGGGGATGTTTTTGGTTTAAAATTTAAAGATTATCTCAGGGCAACAGTTTTGGGGGTTCATCTAGCCTCAATGGCTCCAGAAGGTCTGGATTCCATGAAAATTTGGAATTCTGTTCTGCCATTTTGATCGAGATTCTTCTATAAAATCTTTGATCAAATTGTTTGGTATTAAATATTGCATTGAAATATTATTTATCTTGGCTACTAAGTGTTTTGGTGGCCTCAAATTTTGCAGCTCAGGAGAGTGCTTCACTCACCTCACTCTAGTCCTGGCCCTTCTTGAACCCAAAAGTTCTTCCAAGTCTCCTTTCCTAGAAGAAGCAGCCCCCCTTCCCTCTCTGAGGAGGTTAGTCTCTCTGACCTGAAGAAGCTATAGTGGCCTCCCCTGAGGTAGCTGCCTTGTAGAGAGGAGTCCTAATCCTCGTAAGGATTCTCCCCACCACCTTTCTTTGTTCCTAAACCTACGTTGTTGCTATTGTTGGTTGCTATCTAGTCAACTCACAACGACCCCACGTGTCAGTGTAGAACTGCTCTATTGAGTTTTCAAGGCCGTGACCTTTCAGAAGCAGATTGTCAGGCCTTTCATCCAAGGGATTTCTGGGCAGGTAGGTTCAAACCTCCAACCTTTTAGATAGTAGTCAAGTGCTTAACCATTTGTACCCCCAGGAACTCCTTTCTCCCTAGACCCATAACCAGACTCAAACCAGAACCCTGACTGATACACCTGGTAAGGATGTCCTGGCTGTTTAAAGCTGGCATTATTCTGATTGAACCAGCTTTTGTCCTGACCAGCCAGTGTCCATTAGCCATTAGATATTCTGGCTCTCACCCTAAACATATCTAATTAATATCACATTTAGATGTTGTTGAAGTAATCAACATTCTTTTTTTTTGTCTACTTGATGTCATTAATATATTGAATTTCTCCACAAAAATTGTGTTTCTGTCCATTTCTATTTTGATTTGTGACGGTTTTGGCCCTTATCTATGTAGATGTATGTTTTTAATACAATTCAGTTAATAAAATTCACAACAATGTCTTCATCACTATGGTTTCTTTTTTTATTGTAAAAATGTATATAACACAATATTCACCAATTCAATGTTTTTCACATGTACAATTTAGTGATATCAATCATATTAATCATATTGTGCAACCCTCACCAAAAATCATCACAAATTGAGTTTGAAAACCCTTGTGAAACTCTCTGGACCTGATGATTGCAGAAAAATCAAAATATATAAAAGTACAAAAGAAAAAGTAAAAAATTTCCTGTAACTCCACATGTGGAGATAGCTCCTATTAACATTTTGTTATTTTACAAAAACTAAGATTACAAAGTATATACTATTTGGATCAGCTACCTTTCTCATTTCTCACATTAGAGAAACAAAAAAAATATCAAAAATACCTAAAGGTGGTAAATTGCTTAGAGAAACACGAGCATATTATTTGGATTATGGAGGTGACCTCCTGGACTCCTGAAGAACTGAGAACAGGATGGGTAAGAGGTGATTGGAGCTCTGGTGGCACAGTGGTTAAGAGCTTGGCTGCTAACCAAAGGGTTGGCGGTTTGAATCCACCAGCCACTGCTTGGGAACCCTATGGGGCAGTTCTACTGTGTCCTATAGGGTTGCTATGAGTCGGAATCAACTTGATGGCATACAACAACAGCTATATGTATATGTATATACGTACATACATATATTCTTTTTTATCTTTAAGGACCTCCAATGCAACTCCCTCAATTTACAAAGGTGGAAATGGATTCTTAGGACTACAGTCTCTAAATCTTTCTTATTTCACAATCTTATCATAAAATGTGCATATATCCTTATAAATAATACTCATATACTATTTATTAAGTTTTAATGGTCCTTTGTAAAATATAACACACATACTAAACACACATTTAAATGATACAATGAGAAAAATATATAAATAACTACAAATTCCTCACCCCAATGGATTATCCCAAAGACACATGCACCCCCACTTTGAAATAACTGGCAAAGAGTTTAACTGATTTGTCTATGGTCACGTGAGTGGCAGGACAGAACTAGAATTCTGGTCTTGTCACTCCAAGTTGTATATATTGCTACTACATCATGTTGTTTCTTTCCAAATACATTAGCCAAGTTAGAACAGGGCCACGGTCAACGGGGTTAATGGTTTCCACTCTTGTAAACTCTGGAATTTCAAATACCTTGTAACTGTAAATAACCTGAACTTTAGATTTAAGACTAATATTAAAGGCACACTTCTGCTAATTCAGAATGCCCAAAATTGACTTTAAGGTCATATCTATGAGAAAGCTCCAAATTATTAATTTCTTGCCTGTCTAGCATAACCCTGGCTTAAACCTGTGATCTATTCTTAGAAAGCACCCTCTACTTCTACCACAAGGCACTGAACCAACATTAAAAATCCTAAAACTATAACACAAAGGCATTTCTTTAGGAACGTAACTTTGTCCTCTTGCTCTTAGAAAAAAAGAGAACTTGTTTTCCTAATTCAAATCTCCCCACAATTTCAAATAACTTTATAATCCTGAAACTGAATTCTGAAATATATCTAGCTTAACATGACCAGAATGCTCCCTAACTAAATGATCTAAAACAGGAGCTTTTATACTCTAAAGAGCTAAGAAGACTAGAAAAGCTACAAGGTGTAAGTTGATAAAAAATTATTATCTTGCCATTTGAAAAATATGACTCAGTATTTTCATTAGAACTCCAACCATAGCATGTTCTGTTTTATTTAGCTCAATGTTTCTCAAACCAGGTTTATAGTTGTAGCCTTAGACCTTTGCATTCTCTTTAAGGAGTGTGTGTGAGCATGTGCATATGTGATATACACAAATGCATAGGATGATATTTTAAGCTATATTTGTGTGATATGCATATCCAGGATCATCATCTGAATAATCATCTTCAACGTAAGTACTACCATGCAATTTCAGTGCCTGGATATGCATTTGGGTTTATGGTTACAGTGGTGTTGAGTAGGGCTACTCTAATTATCGTTGGCTGAATTAATTAGGATTCACTTAGTTGCCCATGATAAAAACTCAGTCCAAACAAGCTGCCTTGTAAAATGGACATGGAAACATACACTGCAAGTTCCATGTCCTGCAAATATCAGATATGATTAACATGGGAAAAACTTTAAGCCAGAGGTAGTAGAGTACATACCATCCCTCAAGTTCTCCATATCCCACAGAGAGATATGCCTAGATCAGGCAGAACTGAACTGCATACACCATGAGGTGATCCAGTAGGGAAAGAACCATCCCTATAATGCTCTATATATTTATAGAGATGGGGGAGAGGCAGGGAAAATTTTTGTGGCTATATAAAAATAGAAGCTCTCTACTTGAGAAATTGGCACTGCTAGAAAGGGAGAGCTTCTGGAGCCCAGCAGATAGTGTCAACCTGAGCTAACTCTAAAATTCAAAGTCAGCTCTTTGCTAAGCTACTGAGAAGGGGTAGGAAATGAGCCTGGATTTGTCTCTCCTCACCAGCTTTAGCTAATGTGGTCATTTATTGGCACCTCTAACTTGGAAGTCCAGAGGTGGAGCTCATTTCAGGAACCTAATCCATGTCACTGAGACGGTTCATTTCACCGTTCAGTTGCTTTCTGTCGTTTGTTGCACTGAGAACAAGTTTTCTCCAGCAGTGGTGGGCTAGGCTGAAGATGAGGCGTGATGAGGATGGCCACTTTAGAGTAACAGGCTCCCAACACCCTCAGAAGGAAGAAAGAGCTTCATTTGCTCAGTAGCCATGTATAAAGTACCAGGGTAGGGTTCTAATTGGACCTGCTTGGGTCATATCTCCATCCATATGGCAAGATGTTGTTGTTGTTAGTTGCCATCAAGTCAATTTCAACTCAAGGTGAACCCATGTGTGGAGAATAGGATTTCTCCATAGGGTTTTCAAGGCTGTGACCTTTCAGAAGCAGATCCCCAGGCCTGTCTTCCGAGGCACTTCTTGTTGTTGTTGTTAGGTGCCATCAAGTCAATTCCAACTCATAGCAGCGATCCTATGTACAACAGAACGAAACACTGCCTAGTCCT
>NW_004443957.1:5960738-6001822 GCF_000243295.1 Trichechus manatus latirostris | reverse complement strand
TGTGTCCAAAGTATGTGAGATATAGTCTCACCATCCTTGTTTCTAGGGAGCATTCTAGTTGTACTTCTTCCAAGACAGATTTGTTCATTCTTTTGGCAGTCCATGGTATATTCAATGTTCTTTGCCAACATCACAATTCAAAGGCATCAATTCTTCTTCGGTCTTCCTTATTCATTGCCCAGCTTTCTTATGCATATGAGACAATTGAAAACACCAAGGCTTGGGTCAGGTGCACCTTAGTCTTCAAAGGTGACATCTTTGCTTTTCAACACTTTGAAGAAGTCTTTTGCAGCGGATTTGCCCAATGCAATGTGTCTTTTGATTTCTTGACTGCTGCTTCCATGGGTGTTGATTGTGGACCCAAGTAAAATGAAATCCTTGACAACTTCAATTTTTTCTCCATTGATCGTGATGTTGCTTTTTGATCCAGTTGTAGGGATTTTTGTTTTCTTTATGTTAAGATGTAATCCATACTGAAGACTGTGGTCTTTGATTTTCATCAGTAAGTGCTTCAAGTCCTCTTCACTTTCAGCAAGCATGGTTGTGTCATCTGCATATGGCAGGTTGTTAATCTCTCTTCCTCCAATCCTGATGCCCCGCTCTTCTTCAAATCGCCAAACTTTCAGCTAACAGTTGAGTGTTAAACCCTTTGCACCATCCAGGGACTCCTTTCTGCAGTGAAAGAGATGGAGTATTATGATTGGCTGAGTCTGGATCACCAGGGCTCTTCTTTGGAGGTCAGGTTACTATACTTTGTTGCCTCACTAGGTAAAATAGTTGGGGAAGAACAGTTCCAAAAGAAAGGGTGTTAGAAAGAAAAGAATCAATTGATGCCCTATACACTGGCACAGGAGAGCACTTAATTCAGACATAATGCTTTTAAGCTAAATGAATACCAGACAGCATTGCAGCATGCTATATAATTAAAGGTTTTATAGTAGTTTGAATAGAAAGAGGTGGTGGCAAAATTAAGTGATCTCACGGCACATGGTAGCACGCCAACTTTAAAAAACACTGCTTTATAACATTAGTGCCAAATTCCTACTGATAGTGGTGATTTAGCTCCATCAAAACTAAATGTGGTACCTGCCACCACATTAATCTAATGCTATTAATTACTTAATGCTATTAATGTAAATTAATATTTACAGTATGGATTACACCTCAACATAAAGAAAACACAAATCCCCACAACTGGACCAAGAAGCAACATCACGATCAATGGAGAAAAGATTGAAGTTGTCAAGGATTTCATTTTACTTGGGTCCACAATCAACACCCATGGCCGCAGCAGTCAAGAAATCAAAAGACACATTGCATTGGGCAAATCTGCTGCAAAGGACTTCTTCAAAGTGTTGAAAAGCAAAGATGTCACCTTGAAGACTAAGGTGCACCTGACCCAATTGTCTCATATGCGTAAGAAAGCTGGGCAATGAATAAGGAAGACTGAAGAAAAATTGATGCCTTTGAATTGTGATGTTGGCAAAGAATATTATTAAATGTTATTAAATTAGTGTTACTAATTTGTATTTAATCAGAAAATATTTAGTTTTATTTTCATTTTGTAGTTGTACACCTGGTTTTCTGTCTTATGTATTTTGCTAACATTATAGTAAAAATAATTTCCATCAATATTAGGTTCAAATACTTTTCCTTTATAAGGGATCTATACAATACTTGATTTTGAGAAACCTTGTGTCACATATCTATTTCATCTGACATTTACTCTTTTTTCTCTTCAGGCTGTCTTAGGCTGGGATCTCTAGAGAAGCAAAACCAATAAAGCATATAAATATATATATATTTAGAGAGATTTATATCAAGGAAATGGCTCACATGGTTGTAGAGGTTGGAACATCCCAAGTCCATGGGTCAGAATAGAGGTTTCTTCTGGTTCACGTAGTTGCAGGGGCTGGCGAACCCAAGATCGGCAGGTCAGAGAGCAGGGCTCTTGCTCACAGGCTTCGAAGATCGATGAATCCCAAGATCAGCAGGCAAAACCACAGGTAAGCTGCTAGCTCAAGTCCCAAGAAAAGGAGGTCAGATGAACAGGAGCCAGCCGCAGGATCCAGCTCAAGCAAAAAGCCCCCGAGCCTTGCCAGAATGTCCCGTATATTTGATGCAGACCACATGTCCAAGGAAACTCCCTTCCAACTGATTGGCTACTCACAGCAGATCTGGTCATGGGGGTGATCCCATATTAAATCTCAACAGGGAAGTAATGACATTATACAACTGCCAAAGCACTGAGAATCATGGTCCAGCCAATTGACATACAATCTTAACCATCACACAGGCTAAACTCTAGAATTAAAGATTTTGCAGTAGTTTGAATAGAAAGAACAATCCTGTTTCATATGGTATAGCTTTGAGTTCCTTTAAAATAGTGATTCCCAAATGGGGGCATGGTACTTTTTGGGAGGTATGTTAGAATCATTCGAGGGGCATTGTCAACCATCACAGTTGCCTCCAACATCCTGAAATGTCCCCTTCTGAGGGTGCATGCCTCTTGGTAAGAACCAATGCCACGGTGATCCTTTTTAACAATGGAATATCTAATGTGCCTTGAGAGTACTGGGGCAGAGAATAGGGCAAGGGTCACAGCTTTAGAATGGAAATCCCCTTAAGTATAGCCCCCAGACCTAAACAAACAGTCTGTGTATGGTCTCATTGCTAAAGTGCAGAGAGGACCTCAGCTTGAAATCTCCAATTCAACTCATTGCTGATCTGGGTTCTCAGTTTTGCCTCTCCTTTCACTTTGTTTCTCCTGAGACTGATGGTGCTAGACAGGGAGATGTGCTGCCCAGTACCTCTTTCTAGGAAGGACTGGCTGCCAGCTGTCAGCTCCTCTAGGATCATCATCTGTTACAGTGCAGCCAGCATCTGGTGACCAGACATGGGATACTTTGATGGGCAATCTTTGCTCCAGAGCTTCCAGCCAAGGGAGGCAAAGATTTGCAGGGTCTGCATCACAGTTCTTGACCTGCCCAGTCCTGCATCCTCCCCTTCCTTTCACAGGTATTGATCTCTAATAAACATCTTGCACTTCTAATCCACCTCAGTTTCTCCATCTGCTTCTGGAGAGCCCAGCAGTGACACCAACTTTGCTCCAAGACTGACTATGCTTTATCGGCTGCCCCACAAGGTGTTCAACTTGCCAACCATGTCACTTCCCTGGAGTTTAACATACTCTGCTGTTAAACTCAGTTCGGTCATTCCCCAGTGCAGATCTCTAGGATACAGTGATATTGGAAAATAGTCTCAAATCAGCAGGCTTCGCAGCATTGTCTTTATACTGAATAAATAATAATAGTCTACTCTTGGGTCTGAGTTTCCCCAAACTGTGTTTCAAATAGGAGTCCCTGGGTGATGCAAAGACTTGACTACTAGCTGAAAGGTTGGTAGTTAAAACCCACCCAGAGGCACCTAAAAAGAAAGGCCTATCTGTTTCTGAAACGTCACAGCCATGAAAACCCTATGGAGCAGTTTACTCTGCACATATGGGGTCATCATGAGTTACAGCTGACTTGATGGCAATTGGTTTTTTGCTGCGTGCTCACTACGTGACACTGTTTTAAGCACTTTATGTGAATTAGTTCATCACAATCCTATTGTTGATGACTATTACGATTTCACGGCAACGAGGCTTTTTGTTTTTGTTTTTTAAATAGTACTCAGATATATTAGCCTTTCTCCATCAATTCTAGGTTTTCACCAACATTCAAGGAAAGCAAATAGGGTTTGTAATTAGGCTGCTGCTGCCAAACCAGGTGTCCTTGGCTGCACGTAGGCCACAGAAAGCTGTCTAGCAGAGGAAAATGACAATATAGCAACAAACCCGTTGCCATGGAGTCGATTCCTACTCATAGCGACCCTACAGGACAGAACAGAACTGCCCCATAGGGTTTCCAAGGAGCATCTGGTGGATTTGAACTGCTGACCTTTTGGTTAGCAGCCGAGCTCTTAACTACTAGAGAGAATTGACAAAAATGCGCAACGTTTTAGAAATTTTGGGAAATGTTATAAATTTTGGTGACTATGTTGGATGAAAGTACATACATTTTTAAAACAACAATAAATAAGTTTTTAATACTTTTGAATTTCAAAAACAAGGTGATTAGTTGGATTATTTTTTAACTGCAGATTTTTTATTTTCTCATTAATTCATTCGATGAATATTTAGTAAGCACCCACAGGGCTATGGTGTAGTATTTGCAGAATTATCTGTCATTATACATGCTATAAAAATAATCACTAATGTTTTTATCGGACTCACTTTCTCAAGGAATTTAAATCCTTTCCAAACGTTAGGTCATTGGTTTTCACATCACCTCTGTGAAGTAAGATGATATTGTACGTTATTATCTGCAGTCTGTACTCCAGAAAGTTAAGGGCCTGAGAGATTAAGTGACCGCCTCAAGGCAAATCAGAGGTGGAACCACAGTTAGAATTTATATCCCCGAACTCTTAAGCATTTCTCTGCCAAACAATTTTCTATCTCTGGAGAATTCTCTGTCCTAGGTTTCTTATGGTAAAATACTTACCTCTAATTTCACATTTCTTAAAAGGAAAAAAAAAAAATTCTATAGGGAAGTAATTAAAAAAAAAAAAAGTTATCCAATGCTTTCATTTGAATTATTATCTGTTTTGACTCTTCTGTGATTCCAGACAGGAAATCTATTGTTTGTACCTCAAGTCTCAAGCCGGGAAACTCTGCTTTGTCCTCTAAAGAACTCTGCAATCTATAGTCCTCAAAAATAATATTCGAGGGAAAGAGAACTGTGAGGAGGTAGAAAGACAGAGCCACAAGCATTTGTGGAATTGTAATATTATTTTTATTTTTGCTTAGTGCACAGATAAACTGGATGGAATTATCTTTGGCTTTTTATAAACACCATGATCTTCTAAGAACTGTTGTTATTAATGCTAATGTTCATACCAAATGATGGGCCCTGACCTCACTTCCAATTAGGGAGCTGTCAAACTAAATAATTGCAATGACTTTGATGTTGCCATCCACAGTTTCTGATCAAAAGAAGATGATGTAGAAGGAACTGGGAGCTTAGAAAAGGACAACTGAATTCTAAAATTCTTTTTCAAGTGTTTTTTAAAGATCTTTTTAAGTGTTTACAACTCCCAAGTTTTGTAAATATGTTCACTTTGTATACTTAAATTTGCCAAGGCGTCTTTTCAAAATGCTGAATACTTGTTTTCTTTAATTTGTAGTGACTGCTAATGATTTTTGCATTGATTACCATTTCAATATGAAAACCTAATAGAGTTACCAGTTGGGGAAAATTTGGGGAACTTTTCCGTCAATGTATACTTTCCATCAATATATACTGAATTTTTACAAGGTGCTTATGGATTTGAGAGAAGCAACAATATAGAAAGGATCCAGACCTTGTGATTTTTATTCAGTTAAGTATCCAGTATTGTATTTAGTAGCTGGGTTGATAAAATTAAGGAAGATAAAGATCCAAAAATTATACCTCTAGTACAAACTCATTGAGTTAGTAGTTTTTAGGTAATAAGGCTTTAGGAATCAATAAGTTACATAAAAAATTTAGTATCTCCCCCTGAAAAGTCTATACAAATTTACAGCAAATGTTTTCATAGAGACACATATTCTATTTGGAAACCAAGTGCCCAATATGGGGTTATAGAAATATCCTAGGAAAAGTCATAAGATAAAAAATCAAAACAAGAGCATCTAGGTTTGGAGGACAAGGTAAGCATTCACTAACACAGTAAAGAGCCTGGGTGGTGCAAGTGATTTGCAATCAGCTGGTAACCTGAAGGTTGGGGGTTCGAGCCTTCCCAGGAGTTCCTCAGAAAAAAGGCCTGGTGATCTGCTTCTGTAAAGATTACAGCCAAGAAAACCCTGTGGGGCAGTTCTACTTGGTAACACATGGGGTTGCCATGAGTCAGAGGGACAGCTTGGTGGCAGCTAACAACAGCAAAGACAACATAGTATAATTTCAGAGTGAGAAAGGGAATACATCTTCCAAAGCCTTTCCTAGTAATTGATATGCCCATATTAGTTACTCCTATTGGAATTACAAAAAAAAAAAAAAAACACATAGCCATTGAGTCAACTGCACTCATAGCAACCTTATAGGACTGAGTAGAACCGCCCCATAAGGTTTCCAAGGAGCAGCTGATGGATTTGAACTGCCCACCTTTTTGGTTAGCAGTCATAGCTCTTAACCACTGCAACACCAGGGCTACCTTTTTGGAATATGCATTTTTAAAAAATCTTATTAAAATGTGTTCTAATTGATATTTGAGAGGAATAGTACTCATCATACATGAATACTGAAGAATTAATTCTTAGTTATCTAAAAGAATCTTAAGGGCTTGATAGGACAAATGAGCTTTAAGTGGGGCAAAGAGAAACAGAAAAAAATGGTGGCAGGCATGGAAGAGCATTGTGGATGGGAGGGTGATCTAGCAGGCCAGGAGTAGCAAGAGGATGGTATGTGTTGTGGAGACAGGGAAGATGGGAGGGCTCACGTGTCCCACCTATGTGATAATTTCACCTAGGGAGAATATCAAAGAATCGCTGATCTATTGGTACAGCCATGTTTCTGGCTATGAGGCTGATAAGAAAAGCTCTTTGGATATGTTTGAAAAAAGTCTTGTTCAGATGACTCATTAGATTCATTCTTGGATACAGAAGAATCACCATAGCTAACGCTACTGGGGTCTCCACTACTCATCTTCCTTTTCTCTGACCATGCCCTGGTATGTGGGCTTGGGAGATGTGTGAGTTGAGTTGTTGTTGTTAGTTGTCTTTGAATTGGCTCCAATTCATGGCAATGTCATGTACAACAGAAGGAAATGTTGCCTGGTCCTGTGCCATCTTCATGAGCACTGGCATGTTTGAGTCCATTGTTACAGCCACTGTGTAGTGTCTTCCAACTTAAGGGGGCTCATCTTCCAGCACTATATGGGACAATATTCTGTTGTGATCCATATTGATTTCACTGGCTAATTTTTGGCAGTAGATTGCTAGGCCTTTCTTTCTAGTCTATCTTAGTCTGGAAGCTCGGCTGAAACCTGTCCATCATAAGAGACCCTACTGGTATTTAAAATAATAGTGGCATAGCTTCCAGCATCATAGCAACACATAAGCCACCACAGTATGTCAAACTGATAACATGTGGTGGGTGAGTTGAGTAGCAACTAGTACTGCCCCAATATGCCAGGCTATACGGGTGGGAAGTAGAGAAACCAAAAAGACTGACATTTCAAAGAGAGGGAAGAATGACTTAAGAAAATCTAAGGTAAGCAAACCTGGAGTACTATTTTTCTGCTGGGCTGGATTACAGTTTCCTTCAAAGGTTGCATCCATTAAGAATAATCATTTAAAAGAAAGCACAGCACACAGTTACATGGTAAAAATTTACAACCTCAGCTGTGGTTGAGACAGAGGTCTAGTCCCTCCTGCTGTCTGCTGGGCACTGAACAGTCTTCAGAGAATGTTCACATCCTGTGCCTGAACAAAAAGGACACCTGCAGAGATGCCCCACATATTGTAAAACTAGCGTGGAGGGAAGAGCCCTTAATCCTGTTTACTTTAATCTAACTACCTAAGGCCTTGGATATAGTCAACCATAACTTCAGAATCTAAGGCAAATTGAATGCAGTAGGGTCTCTTTGAAAAGGCCCGAACATTCTGAGGTTCTCCTTGGTTTCTATAAACACTGTTCTGCACAAAGAAGATCACTACAAATTGGGAGGCATCAGATCTTTCTTTTAAATATTTGCTTTATAAGTTTTTAGCTCAAAGTATTTTCCAAACTGTGTGCTCTACACAAGAAGGTGATATAAGACATTATATTCTTCATTTATTAATTCATCAAATACATACAAATGCATAACACATGTAGAGGAGCAAGGTACTGTGTTAATTGCTCTAGGCATGCAAAAATAAAAGAAATGACATTCCTGCTACCAAGGAGCTTACAGACTAGTAGAGGCAATAACACATGTGTGTAGTAATAATAACCTGAGACAGAAAAGGTGCACCAAAGAGATTTAATGGGCGAATTATTTTATTTTTGGTATTTTTTGGTGATGCCATGTTTTTCCACTAATGGAATGGATGCTGAATCATTGTTTGTTGGTAGTTTTTATTCTTGAAAAAATAGGGTGCCAATGGCAAGTGGGCCATATTGGTACCATGTTCCATGAAGTACATCTCAAATGCAGTGCATATCGGTACCATAGCCCAGGAAGTGCATCACACTTCCTGGTTACACTTGAGCCATAAACTATCTTACTCAACTTTCCAAAAATTCACAAAAACACACGTGAAATACAAAATAAACATCGTACTTGCTGCACATAATTGTTACCAGTTTGATTTAGTGTGGGCCATATCGGTACCATGTTCCCATGAAGTATATCACACACGCGGTATATATTGGTATCGTGGCCCAGGAAGTGCATTAAAAACTGTTTTTACCCCCAAAATAACACTCAAATGTGGCTCAGACTGACTTCTTTATTTTTTCAGGCAGTTGCGCCAGTATCTGCCACCACACCAGAAGTATTAAAGTGGCTCAAATGCATGCCAATAAACCTCCAGAGGCAGAAAATGTAACAGTGCCCATGTTAATTAAATGAAATGGGAAATGAAAGGTCACTTTCAGTCAGGACTATCAATAAAAAAATTCAAAAGAACGTAGTATTTGAGTTAGACTTTAAAGAGACCTGAGGGAAGTAGGGAAAGCGTATTCTAGGTGGAGGGAACGGCATGTAAACCATAAATACTGGCACTGTGTATGACATGGAGCCCTGGTGGCATAGTGGTTCAGAGCTTGGCTGCTAACCAAAAGGTCAGGAGTTCAAATCCATCAGCTGTTCCTTGGAAAACCTATGGGGTAGTTCTACTCTGTCCTATGGAGTCTCTATGAGTCGGAATCAGCTCGACAGCAACGGGTTTGTTTTTTTGTTTGTTTGTTTGTTTTAAGTTATGACATGGACAAACACAGTGTATGAACAGGGAAGAGTAAATGGTTCAGTGTGAGTGGTAGAAATAAAGGTGGGAAAGTTGCTTGGGAGCTGGTCTTGGATGTTCCTGTACTGCCAAAGAGTAAATTATTTCATGCCATTTATTCTTATTTAAAATTTGGAAACATGTCACTGTATGCTTAGCATTTTATGAGAAGATATACAAAACGTGGTACCTACTGAACCAAATTTCCTTTTTGAAGTTACAGTTCAAGACATCATAAACACATGCATATCTGAAGGAAAAATAAGCTGTTTTAAATGTAAAATGTATATTACTCTAAAATTGCTGGTAGGGAGTTAGGGAAGTAAATTAAAAGAAAATACACGCATAGAAGAGGGAAGGTATAGAGGGGGTTTTCTGTTGCTGAAGTTATGCAGAACTGGCTCTCTTCCTCTTTAAGAAGCTGGCATTGAGAAATGAGGCAAGGTCAAAAGGAATTCCAAATATGCTCTGCCTTTAAGATCTATAAATAGAAGAGATGCTCTTTATATATGACCTACTTACAAATACACTTCATATTAAGTGGTGACTTGGGACAGCCATCAGAACTTAGTGCTGGGAAGTCCTGAAAATCCACTCCACAAAGGAAAAAAGTTTCCCTGGGAAACATTATTATACATCATGGTTAGTTTCTACAGTACTGATACAACAGTACTATCCTCCAGGTATGCTCTGCAGGTTCATAGGCTGTTATGGCTGATTTGGTGAGAAACCCATGAAACAAAATACATTAATATACCTTATTATGACATTGCTCAAACATATACGAAAGTATAGAAAATAACACAATGATATCCCTATTGCATACGTTCGATAAGTATCAAGGTTTTGCCACATTTGCTTTACCTACTTCATGGTTTTGTTTTTTTGTTTTGTTTTCTTTTCTTATTTTTTTCTTTCTGGGTTATTATAAAGCCAATTCCAGGCATTGTCATTTCATACCTACTACTTTAGTTTGCACCTCTTATCTGCATGGACATTTTCTTGAATAATCATAATGAGATTAGCACACTTAACCTTAACAACTCTTTGTATCATCTAAGCAAACAGTTAAGTGCTCCACAATTAACTGAAAGGTTGGCAGTTTGAACCCAGCTGGAGGTGCCTCAGAAGAAAGGATTGGCAATTTGCTTCCAAAAGGTCACAGCCTTAAAACCACATGGAATACAGTTTTACTCTGAAACATACAGGTTCACCATGAGTCGGGATCAAATCAGCTTGATGGCAAGTTTTTTTTTTTTTTTTTTTAAATACTAGTTTATAATTAAATTGTCCCTATTGTCTCAAATATGCCATTTTTCAAATACTTTGTTTGACTCAAAATCTAAAGATGGTCCACACATTACATTTGGTTGTTATGTCTCTTAAGACATTAATTTGGAGCAACTCCTCTTTCCCTCTCCCCTTTTTCAATGCTGTCGACTTGTTTAAACTGGATCAGCTTTCTTATAGAATGCGCCATGTTCTAGTTTTTTTGCTTCCTTGTGATATTATTTAACTTGTTCCTCTGTACCCCAAAATACAGTTTTGCATTGGATATTGTCAGTTTCCTATATGTTATACTCTCCTTGGGCTCAGAAGAACTAAGCAAAAGGGATTTAGTGGATTCAATACAAGCTTCTTTTTGTTTTCTTAAATCAGGCAGAAATACATTTTAATGCCAGCTTCACCAATTACCTACTATGTAGATTTCTGTACATTATTTAACCTCTCCAAGTCTTAGTTTCATTATGTGTATACCAATCATTTCATGGGGTTGCCAGGAGGCTTAAATAAAGAGAACCTGTAAAGGATCTAGTGCAGTGCCAAGCACATATAATAGGCAAGACAAAACTGGTAGCTCTGTGTAGTTATTATAGTGTACGCCTAGCTCCAGTTTATGGTCAGAGCCTACTGAAGCCTACTGCTTGAACTTTTGTTCACTTTCCATATTTCAAAAGATACGCATCTGTGTGGTAATGAATCACCTTACAAAAAACAAAACAAAGCAGTTTGGCCTTTGTCCTTGGTTCCTAAGAGATAACCCTTGAAATTTCCTGAGTAATTGAGGTGCCTTTATTACCACACTTGAAGGTTTGTGGTAATGAGCAGGGGCTGGTCAGACCAGAAAGATCACCTCCTAGCCTGAAATCAACTAACCTCTGAAGGCACGATTTAACCTGTCATGCATACGCAATAAGGCCTCAATCATGATCATGTAATGATTGAGGCCAATAAAGGCACTGAACACAGATGCTCCAAGAGCTTCCTGGTTGGTCAAGGGAGGATGACACACCCTCTTTCCTCCCAGACCTTACCCATGCATCTTTTCCTTGTGATGATCCTGATTTGTATACTTTTGCTACAATAAATCTGTAATCATACAGTACTTTCTGTGAGTTCTGTGAGTCATTCTAGGAAATTACTGAGTCCAAAGGAGTAATGGGAGCCAGCAGGTGAAAGCATGGGAGACCAGGGGAGGCCCCCAAGCTTGCAGCTAGCATCCTGAAGTGGTAGTGGGAAGTATTTGACAGTCTGAAGGACAGTGTCCTTTTAACTTGTGACCTCTGACCTAGTTCCAAGTGGCTAGGGGCAGAGAGAGAGGGTGATATGTTGGCCACTGTTGTCAGAGCTGACTGAGAATTTAGAAAGTGGGGATTTGATTAGTCTTCACATTTTGGGAAGTAGATATATGTTGATTTTAATCCAAGAGGTATCTTACTAATTATGAAAGCAGAAGCTGGTTATCTTTTGCAAATCTCTAAATCATATAGGTAATCATTAAAAATAAACCCAATTTAAAACCTAATGCCATTAAATGGATCTGCTATACACATTAGTCTTGACAACATGGCCTAGGCTAAAACATCGAACAGTGTTTATGTCCATGAGAAAAAAAGAAAAATTCATTAGTTAAATTATCTCTTTTGGCCCTCCCCCATAATTGACAGCAGGAGGATACGTTGTCCAAGGAACCTATTGCCAGTCTTCCCTAGACCAGAAAAATGGCTTTGGTGTCTTGGTAGGTGGGCTTCAGCCTATTTGGAGGATTTTCTGCAATCAGCGTACCTGATGGAAGCTTGTCACTGTCTTGCTGCTGCTGTTGCTTCTCCATTGGCATCTCTTGGCATGAGATGTATGTTGAGGGAAATGCTTCATTATTAAAGGTCACCCATTGCATTTCCTCCATTTCACAAGGAAGGAGTGAAAGGGGGAACTATGACTAAATAATACATAAATCTCTACTGCTCTTCTATTGGCATGATCATACATAATACCATTTCACCTGATGCAAATTTCACAAACAGCAATATAACTATCATAAAATTTTGAGCATCTGCAATGTGCCATTTGCTATGGTGATATTTCTCAAAGAACAGTCCAGGGACTTCCTGCATCAGAATCATCTGATGAGCTAGTTTAAAATGTGTATTATTCAGCCCTACCACAGACCTAGTAAGCCAAAACCTCTGGAAGTGGGACCCAATAATCTGCATTTTAACATGCACACTACAGTCTGAGAATCTATGAAATATTCTGTAAGGAAACTTCCTAGAGTTGATGAACTCTTCCCAGAGTTATATGGTTACTACAGAAGGTGATACTTTAATCCAAGACTGTTTGACTTCAAAGCCTATGTTGATTCCATTATGTAACATTTGTAATTGCCAGTGGCAGTTCCATAGCTTTCACTAAACCACTCCTATCTATCTTACATACCACTTAGGTTATTAACGAACTCATCTTTTCCATGCCTTAAGATGCTGCGTGATTTCTCTTTTCCCTTTCTTTCACAGAGACTCATCACAGAACAGTTTAAGTTACTCTTTCCCTTTAGTCACAAGTAGTAGTTGTTTAAGGAGTCCTGGTGGCACAGTGGTTAAAGTGCTTGGCTGCTAACCAAAATGTCAGCGGTTTGAACCCACCAGCAGCTCCATGGGAGAAAGATGCGGCAATCTGCTTCTACAAAAGATTACAGCCTTGGAAACCCTATGGAGCAGGGTTTACTCTGTCCTATAGTGTTGCTATGATATGGAATTGACATGATGGCAACAAGTTTAGTAGGTCCTTTGCTTCTTTGCTTACTCTCCAACCTCCATCTTCTTCCTCCACCTCTCCCCCTCCCTAGTCTTTCTTCTTCTTAAGTGAATGAAAATCTGATATTATGCTCTGACAGGTTTAAAATAAAAATTGAAAATGCAACATAGAGCTTTGGTACCACCATACAGAGTTTGTTTAGGTACTTTGGGCTTATTTACAATAGCTATTTCACATCTATGATATAGGAAATGGTAATCATGATTCTGATCATAACTCTCTCCCTTACTTAATGACAGCTTATGGAAAAATTATTACCCCTCCTAAATTTCCTAACCAGAAATTTAGGAACAGAAGGGAATGAAAAGACTGGAAACAAAGAAAAATAGATCTACATTTACACATTGGACACTTATTCTGAGGATAGCCATGCCATCTCTACCGATAAAAGACTATGTTACGGTGAATGTTCCTAAAAGTTCCAGTTGTTTACAGTGTTTATATTGTGTGAGGTCCATTTGTACCCAAGTCAGGAGAGAAGGGGATATACAGCTTAGATTTTAGGAACCTCTAATCAGGTCTTGGGACAGGGCATCTTTCTGTTCTCAGATCTTCCGTGCCAGACAAGCATTTGCTAGGGGTTTTTAACTACCGTAAAGGGAAAAGGGTTTAACTTGGCCTTTTTACATTTCTTTTCTTAAGATTGCAAGTTGCATTATATATAGGAATTGACTTTTGTTTTAGTTCTTTAACTACGTTTATCATATCTTCTACTTTTTCTTTCTATTCTTTCAGATGGTGAAAATAAAGCACTCGTATAAAACACTATTCTTAAATAAGGGATGTTGGATTCCATTTTCCCCTAGTTAGCTCCAAACAAGCCTTTTCTTTTCTCTGCTTTAGAGAGGTGTCTCCAGACCTCCTCAATCCCTGTCAATTATAGGTGGTTATACTTGGTTCTAAGAGCCCTGGTGGTGCAGTGGTTAAGCACTCGGTTGCTAACTGAAAGGTGGGTGGTTCAAACTCACCAGTGGCTCCATGGAAGAAAGATGTGGCAGTCTGCTTCCATAAAGATTACAGCCTTGGAAACCCTATGGGGCAGTTCTACTCCATCCTATAAGGTTGCTATGAGTCGGAATCAACTCGACGGCAACAGGTATATCTGGTTCTACACCTTACCCTAAGCCAGGAAATCTATAGTCAGCCGGATGCCCCCATCAGTGGGGCCTGGACTTAGTATTTGGTACTTCTAGGGTAAATTCTGAACAATTTCATGGCCACTGAGCCACAGACTCCTCCTAATTAGTGTTTGTTCAGTCCATACAACTGGATGGCTGCCTCTCTTCCCTCAATTGCACTTTAGCTGCTTTCCTAAATCTGGTTCCATTTTCAGAACCGAAGTCCGCTAGGTTGGAGCCATGACATCTGTCTGGCTTTTGACAGCCACCACTGCTCCTTGGGAGCTGACCTTTTCGCATATGTCTTGGCTTCTATTCCAAATTAGACCAACCACCCAGAATATGATGCTGCTCTAACCTGACTCCACAATTGCCATTTTCTTACAACTCCTGCTACAATGGCCCACCTATTGGATCCATCCCTTTGGGTAGAGATATCAACTCAAATCAAGGCCAGATTTTCCATGGCTCTTATGACAGCAGACCTGGGTCTGCTTCTAAAGATAGCAGTTATACTAATTCAGTTGCTGCTTCCTCCCCAAATTGTTAAAGTTCTATCATGTCCTGTAGCTGAGTTACCTTTGTTAATGATGCTAGTTTCATTTGTCTCCTTTCACCCTAAAGTTATTCCCCCAGAAAAGTTAGTGATCCTGGTAATTCAATAGAATCAAGTAAAAAATTTTGCACTATGAATAGTTCCAAGATTACTCACATAAAAGGAGAAAACAGTATCTCATCACTATAATAGTCAGATCTTATAAAAGGAAATCAATTCCCATCTACACCTTGATGTCTCCTAAATCTATATTCCCAGGCCAGATTTCTTTTCTAAGTTTCAGTTTCATATATCTAACTTAGATCTTTCCATTTGGATGTATCACAGGTACCTCAAACTCCACATATTAGACACAGAAATCCATAGTGTTCATTCATGACTTTCCTTCACCTGCTTCCTCAATAACAGCAATTACAAAAAAAAACAAAGAACAAAAAAAAACCTCTATTTGTTTCATCTACCTAGTTGCTCAGAGTAGGAACCTGGACTTCACTGGGATTCCCATTTCCTCACACTTCACAATCAATCAACCAACCAAACCAAAAAAACAAACCAGCTGCCATCTAGTCAATCCTGACTCGTGGCAATCCCATGTGTTACACAATAGAACTGTACTCCATAGGGTTTTCAAGGCTGTGACTTTTAGAAAGCAGATTGCCAGGCCTCTCTTCCAAGGAGCCAGGCACTGTTCTAAGAGTTTTGTGAATATTCATTCACGTAATACTCATAATATTTCTACGAGGTAGATACTATAACCATCCTCTTTTCCAGATGAGGAAGATGATTCACATCAAAGTTAAGAAACTAGCAAAAGGTTACAGAGACAGGATTTGAACCATGTAGTTTGCCTCCAGAACTCGGGCTTTTAACCACTGTACTATGCAACTTCTCTATGTGTGACCTATGAGTGTGGAAAAATTTAAATTGTCATAGTAAAAGTTTTACTTGTTACATTTATTATTACTCACAATTATAAAATATTATTCATATATTAGCATACCAGTCATGTAGAGTAGCTGGGCAGAGATTTTATCGTCCTTGTAGAAACTTCACATACTGTAGAAGCAAAGAGGGACAATTATTTCCCTATCCACATATAGGAGACACAAGTGTCAATATTTCACATTATTAACCTTACTCAAAAGATTTACTACAAGATGTCTTCTATGAGGAATTTTATCTACTGTTCTTCTCTGGCACACATGGACTCAATACCTCATTGCTTTACAATTGTAAATATGACATTTTTCATTGCTCTGTGTGATCTGTGGGGCATGTCACTTGATGTATTTTTTCTCTGCAATTAGATTGTAAAATTCCCAAGGCCAGGAGCAGTATCTTCTATATATATTGCAATGGAACCTCTCGTACATGTCTCCACACTAAAGCACCAAGTCCCTTCAGTCCTGAATTTCTCTTGAACTTCAGAATGTTCTTTTGAGCATCAAATCAGTATAACTGAACTATAAATTATAAAACTGGATAAAGTTGAACATATCCACATAATGTCTGGCAGGCTCTTCAAACTGTTGATGTTGTGTGCCTTTGAGACTATTCCAACTCACAGGGACCCTGTAGGACAGAGTAGAACTGCCCCATAGGGTTTTCTAGCCTGTAATCCTTACCAGAGCAGATTGACAAGTCTTTTCTCCCATGCAGCACCGGTGGGTTCAACCTCCGATCTTCAGGTTAGCAGCCGAGAGGGTAACTACTGTGCCACCAGGGCTCCTTCTTCAAACTGCACATATCCCCAAAATCCAAAGTTTTTTTTTTTTTCAGATCTGTGCCTCTTCAATATTTTGTCCTTAAGTAGCAGAAATATTTCTACCCATAAATTCTCTCTCTCAGTCACCAAATTTTAAAATTCTGCCATCACAAATGCCTAATCTATCTGCCCCTCATCTAACTACCCTTTCTTTTCATCTCCACTGACCCTGGACTCCATTCAGGCCTTAATTACCCCTGACTTAGACCACTGTAAGGAGCCCTGGTAGTGCAGTGGTTAAAGCCTCTCCTGCTAACCAAAAGGTTGGTAGTGGTTCGAACCACCAGCTGCTCTGTGGCAGAAAGATGTGGCAGTCTGCTCCCATAGAGATTTACAGCTTTGGAAACCATGGGGCAGTTCTGCTCCGTCCTGTATGGTCACTAACAGTCGGAATCAATTTGAGGGCAGTGAGTTTTAAATCACTGCAACAGCCTCCTAACAGATTGCTCTGAATGCAATTTCCTATTAGGAAAATCTGTTCTCCATGTTTCTTCTATGGCGACATTTGCAAACGTTGATAATATCGTTACTTGGTCATGCAAAACAATTTATACAGAATAAAGTCCAAATTCCCTACTATGGCATTCCAAGTTTTCCACACATCAGCCTTGGTTTCCTTGCTGACTAGGTCAGAGGTTAGGAGTGGGTCTCTATGAAAATGTGTGACAGTGCATGAAGATCTCTCTGTATTTGTTGTACTGAATGGAATCATTTTCTCACACGTGGTGATTGCTCAGCTGGAAGAATCTGGCCACATGCACTGTGTGTGTGGATTTCTTGCCCTCAGTCCTACCTAACACTGAGGCTCCCATACAGGCTCCCAGCCCGCCTCAGAGGAGTGTCACCATCTTTTTGGCAGACAAGCAGCCAGAGAGAAGGTGGACTACACACAATATAACCAGCCTCACTCAGCTGATCTTCTTTAGCCTGGGGTGGGGAAGGGAGTCTTGACTTACTTTCAATATTCCCTCAGATAGATTTGCCCTGACTCCCAAACTGCATGGGTTCTGCAGTTAGAAAAACACGACTTTCCCCGCCAAAAAAAAAAAAAAGCCTTCATTTTGCCACTCATAGCCTCGGTATTATTATCAAACAACTGGGTTAATATAAACCTGGAAGATGACAAGGGCTTCCACCAAATAGGCAGACAGACCAAACACACGCAAGAGCGATAAACCCCACAGACACAAACAGACCTCCGCGAACGCGGGCACCCCCTCTCAAATCTCGCGAGATAACAGCACCGGGGCCTTCGTCCATGCCATACCTCTCGCGAGACCCACAGCTTAAGCTTCGCGCCAACTGGAGGCCGCGGGGGCGTCTCCTGGGGCAACAGTAATGGCTGTGCCACCGCCAGAGCGGCTATTCTCGCTGGAGCTGCTCGTAGAGTGGGTGCACCTTGAAGCTAGGGTGCTGCCGTCGGCCATAGTTGCAGTGGAGGAGGAGGAGGAGGCCTCGCCGCCGTCGCCATCGGGCTCCCTCTGCCCCGCGGTGGCCTTCCGTCTGCTGGACTTCCCCACGTTGCTGGTTTACCCTCCTGGCGGCCCCGCCACGCCCGCCCCGGAATCCCGGCCCGGCGTGGTCAGCTTCGGTCGCGGCAAGTCCTGTTTCTTCCGCCTGCACCCTCCCACCCTGCACCGCCTGCTCCTTAGAACCCCGCTTTACGCGCTGCTCCTGCAGCTGCACCCTGGGCGCCCAACTCCCGCCCCGCAGCTCCTGGGTAGCTGTGGTATCTCGCTGGCCGCTGCAGTACGAAAGGTCCTGGGCCCGACCGCGTTCGTCTCTTCCCAGGGTCATCGAGGAAGCTACCCTTTGTTCAACCTAACGGGGGAGCGGATTGGGGACATTGCACTGGGGTACCGCTTGACTGACCTGGGGAGCTGCTTGCAGGGTCATCTTGAGCGGCACGTCACCTCCACCGGAGGCGGACTGGAGCGGGTAGAGGGGCAAAAGGCATGCGAGGTTAGTTCCCAGCCCCTGCAGGAAAAACAACAGCCAAGGCAGGTAACCGCAGAGCTAAGCTCAGGAGATGATAGGCACCTGGTGGATTTAAAAATCACAAAGGCACAGAAGGATTTAAAGGAAATAGTTTTCCACCGTGATGCCAGCTCTGATAACATGGGTTCTGTAGAAAAGGGCAAAACCAACCCTGTTGTTATTTGTTCAAATGCTAGCAGTAGGAGATGTAATAGCCCCTTAAATCAGGAAGTCACAGAATTGGACATTGAAACCAATACATTTTGCCCTCCTCCTCTGTATTACACTCATTTGACCCAAGAAAAGATGCCTCCTGCACGGGGTAAAATCACATTTGTGCCACAAGTTAATATGCCTGAGGAACTGCATGGTATTTTTCAAGAAGAAAAAGTTGTAAATCCCCCAACACATACTAGTCCTTTAAAATACGTGAGTACCACAACAAATGAGAGTCCTTCAGTGCTTATGAATCCTCCAACACATATTCAGGACATAGGAGCAAGTAATCAAACTGCATGTCATCCTCAAACGGAACAAAATAGAATTAATACTATCAGGCAGCTGCCTTTGTTAAATGCTTTGTTGATTGAGTTGTCGGTGTTATACAACCAACCCATGGCAAGCCCTACTGATATACATCCTCATCTAGCGTGGTTATATAGAACTGAGGATAAGAAGGGACCAGACTCTTCTGCCAAATTCACATGTAAATCTGAATCCAAGAAGGAAGAACTTTCTGTAGAGGAAAAGGAGAAGTCAGTAAGCCTTCACTACAGAAAGAATCAAGTTGAACGTCTCAAAAAAGGTATATGTTTTGAAAAGAACAGTGCTATCCCCCAAAAACAAGTTCCAAGGGGAAGACTACTTTATGGTATAACGAATACACTAAAACTTCGTTTAAAGCAGACAAATCCTGATATGTTGGTAGTACATGAAAAAAGAGAACAGTATAGAAAAATGCAAGCACAAATGTTGGGTACAAAACTCAGAATCCCATCATCCAAAGTTAAAGTATTAAGCTATGCAAAACAACTTCAGAAGCCACATCAACTACCTGAAGATCAGTGTTTAGATTCAGATGCATCTTTTGCTGAAAATACTGATACTTCAAGGCAAATTAGTGGGGTTTTTGATGACACTAGCCCAACTAAAGAAACTAAACTAAAATGTGCAACTGAAAAAAAGACAGTTGATAATAGTGAAAACAGAACCAATAGTGGTTCATTGGAAGAAATAAATGCTGCGAAGTCCATTGTTTCAGAAAAGTTTACTCAGACAAATATTTTAGAAGGAAAAGTGGAGAAGAAAGTCCAGAGTCCATGTGTTTTCCAACAGGATGCAATTGACAGAATTGTAGTTGATAAAGAAATAACTAATAGGCAGATCAAAACCACAGATAATGACGTGCTTATTGCTGATATAAGTGAAAATAAACTAAGTAAAAATAGTTGCTCTGAAAGCATCTCAGAACTGAAGTATTCAGATGACTTTACCAGTCCTTGTTATTCTGAAGATTTCTGTACCACTGAGGACACCAGCAGAAGTTTCCAAGCTCATGACAGCAGGCCAGAAAATCCAAAACGTTGTCAATATACAAGTAAGTCTAGTGAAGCAAGATCATCCTTAAGGAAAAATAGCAGTGAAAAAAGTTCTATTCTTAGCCCACCTTTTTCAGCTGGATCACCAGTGCACTCATATAAAAGATGTCATAGTTCAAAGACTCGGCATAAAAGTTTTGAGGAAGCCTGTAGTATCTCTACCAGTGATTTATCTTCATCACATTGGACTGAGGAAGAAGAAAAACAGGTAGACCAAAATAGTATGCATAATTCTAAAGTTATAAAGAGGGATCAAAACATCTCTATTAAACTTAAAAGAAAAACTGATTGCAAGTCTTTAGAAAAAAGTCAGTCACCAAGGACATCTCAAGTGAGTTCTTATCTGCCATCTAATTTGTCAGAATTAGAACTTAATGCCCTGGAGGGCAGTACATCAGATCAGTTTGAAGAAGGCAGTGATGAAGTTGGTTCACTAAATATTTCCAAGCAATGCAAAGATATCTGTGAATTAGTAATAAATAAACTTCCAGGATATACGGTATAAAACTGATGTGCTTTTAACAACTATGAATATTTTTTATAATCTGTGTACTGCTAATGAAAAAAAAATTAACTTTCTACATTATTTTAACACACATTATGTAAATAATTCAAGAAACAGAAATAAGTTTATTATTCGTTTGATATTTAAATAATATTCTACCGATAAATCTGACAATGTTGATCGTGAAATCACTTTATAACCTAGGTAAGCGTTCTTTTTAAATTGTTGTTTTATAAGAATAAAAGTATGTTACTAAAGTATCTATCAGAGTGTCTTTCTAAAACAGACTTCCTATACACCATTGAATGAAGTCTTGTTAATAAGGGTAGTCTCAAATTATACTGCAAATAGATAATTTAACAAATGTAGTAGACTTACTGCGTGAGGTGCAAAAAGGTATAAAAGTACAGAAGACAGCCCCTGCTGTTATACGAGCTTACAGTTTTATATAGATACTGATTATTTAAGGCTTTGACTCAGTATATAAAACTTGCATTTTCACATCCATAACCCATATTCCCAAGTTGAAGTCTGTCACATTGTCATACAGCTGTATACCTTTCTTAACCACAATTTGTGTAATTACTTGATTAATGTTTATTTTCCACTAGGATTAGGTTCTGAGATGGAAGGAACCGTATCTGTTTTGCACCTAGTACAGTCTATCATAGAAGGTTCTATGATGACAGGAACCATATCTATTTAGTACCTAGCACAGTCTCTGGCATGTGGTTGGGGTGCAATAAAAATGTCTGTTGAACAAATGGATGAAGGCCAGGCATTTAATACTTAATGAGCGGGAATAGAATTAAGCAGTAGAAACAAGCAAAACCCATAAAAATAAACCTACAGAAAATCCTTTTTGGAGATACGTTTATTTGACTGTAACATCTTTGTTTTCCTGGTTATGAACAGTTTTCAGGTGTTCTGTGAAGTCATTGGAGAGAGGATTTTTTTAAAAAAGATGTCTTCCTATACAGTTTCTTGAATAGGTATTCAGTTTATTGTCATTTTAAGTTGTTCAATAGTTTTTTTTTAATGCAAAGAAGTGTTTTTATGAAGTCTAATGATCATTTTCTTATAAATACTTCCATTGCTTTTATACTTAAACTTTGTGTTCAAATATTTACATATGCCCTATTTTAGTTGTGTTATACTTTAATTTTTACACTTTTTAATGTATGTGTTATATATTTAGATGTATGAGTCCCTAATTTTCATTTACTTACAAGTAATTGAATAATTATACAGGCAGTATGGTTTGAAATGGAGCTGTGGTGGCACAGTGGTTAAGAGCTTGGCTGCTAACCCAAAGGTCAGTAGTTTGAATCCACCAGCTGCTCCTAGGAAGCCCTGTGGGACATTCTACTCTGTCCTGTAGGGTTGCTGTGACTTAGAATCGACTGGATGGGCAACGAGTTTTTGTTTGTTTATGGTTTGAATAATTGTAATAATTGATAGGATTTAGATAGATAATGAGAAGAGGATGTTATGTTTTGAGGAACAATATGAATAAAAGAATGATGATGGGAATGAGCATAATATATTCGTGGGACAGTAGGAATATTACCTTGTTTAGAATCGTGAGTTCATACTACACAGTGGTAGAAAAGAAATTTGTTGAGTAAGGAAAATCCCAAGTTGTAGAGAGCCTTGAATGCCAAGCATAATAATGCAGTCCTAAGCAATAGGACCAATGAAGTATTTTAAATTATAAATGATCACCAGTAAGTAATCATTATGACATTTTTATTATTTTAAATTATCAAAAATAATTTCTTAGAGTTACAGAAA
This sequence comes from Trichechus manatus latirostris, assembly GCF_000243295.1. Classification (NCBI taxonomy): domain Eukaryota; kingdom Metazoa; phylum Chordata; class Mammalia; order Sirenia; family Trichechidae; genus Trichechus; species Trichechus manatus. Next base: position 5,979,407 of record NW_004443957.1, on the reverse strand, counting down.
TTATGGCAGTTTTGAAATATGAAATGTTTTCAATGGCTATGGTCTTAATTTTTCTGTAAGTAGAAAGCATATATCATCTCACAAAATCAAAATAGTTTAATGCCAGGTACTATAGCTAGAGGGGCAGTGGTGGTTCAGTGGTAAAATTTTCCCCTTCATGCAGGAAACCTGGGTTTGATTCCCCACCAATGCCCCTCATGCACAGCCACCAGCTGTCTATCAGTGGAGACTTGTGTGTTGCTATAATGCTCAACGTGTTTCAACAGAACTTCCAGACTAAGATGGTCTAGAAAGCAAGGCCTGGAGATCTATTTCTGAAAATCAGCCAATAAAAATTTTATGGATCGCAACGTCTGATCCTCACCGGATCATGGGGATGGAGCAGGACCTGGCAGCATTTTGTTCCGTTGTGCATGGGGTCACCATGAGTCGATGGCCGACTCAACGGCAGCTAACAACAACTGTAGCTAGATATTCAAATGACTTCAATTTAGTGTGTATACTTTCAATAGCAATTCTTCATTGAAAGAGACAAAAAGCTACAAACAATTTCAGAAATCATCAAATAAATAATTACTTAAAACCAACTGGTTTATTTATTTGGTTGAGAGTACTATGTCACTGTCTATGATGAGAATAGATGAAAATGATGAATTCAGTGTGTTTAAGGTACTCAACACAAAGACTATAGAACTATGCACTTTAACTTGCAAAACTGAAGAGCTGAATAAGCTTTTATTGGAGCTAACCCCAGTAGTAGTTGTTTCTAGAATTATGGTGTTGGTTTTCCTAGTATAATTCTAGTGGAAATGACCTACTTTCATGTATTTTGTACTTCCCATTTGCATTCTATCTTCAAATTCTATTTCATGTTTTAATTCTACAACTTATTAGAGTATTAGAATTCTACAATAAACTTAAAATTTTTTAAGAATTTCTTAATAGATACCAATCTTGAAGCCTTATTTATTTCCTTAATTGCTTAAAGTAATTGAATCATGAAATAGTATTTCAAGGGCATCAATAAGGGAGACCCGTTGTTGACTTGTAAAACTAAGCTATTGCAATCCAGCTTTTCTGAACAACATGAGCATCTAAACTGCTATGGGCGAGGCTGAATGGATGAGGGTCTAAAAAGCAAAGCGAGCCACAGAAATGATGTTAAGACTTCGGTGTAGTACTAATGTTTGCAGCTTGGGAGGCAGCTGTCAATAATGCCAAGTCTTTTGAACTGTTGCCATAAACAGATCCTGTATAGATGCATACAATATGCTGTTTCTTTCTTCAGTTACATGCATGCTATTAATGACATTTTCAAATACAAAGAACAATGGTATTGAACTTCTGTCATACGCTTGTGGCTTTCTGTTGAGAGCCATTCCTTTACATCTCAATTTATATTTTTCTTCCTATACAAGCAGAGAATTTATTATGAAATTATACTTAGAAACCGAACTCTTACATGTACAAAATATATAAGCTAAAAACCATGAATTTACCAACCAACTTTTTAATTACTGCATTGTGTTTTTGCCAAGTCAAAAAATTCCATAACAAAGAAAGTAACATACAAATAAAATAAGCAATATTTATGCTTATTGAGTCAAACTCCTTGAACCTAGAGAAGCAGCCATCCTTCAGGCTGTTTATGGTTTAATTTTGATTAAAATATTTAGGAGTTGTACAGAATGATAATATATGAGCCAGCTGGATCTTCCTCCTAATTTTTAACCTAGAACAATACAAGGAAAACTTACTGTGTCAAAGACCAGGACATTCTTACTGATTTTCTCTAGAGATCTACTTGTCATGTCAGGAAGTAACAGACTTCATGATAAGCATCATTAGCTTGGAATGCCAAGCCATAGTGGTAGAAATATTTCTTTATTTTTCAAATGCTTTTCTTACATCTCCATTATACTATAATATACATTAATTCCAGAAAAAAAAGAAAATTCAGGTAACAACTTTTTTTCAAAATCATGCACTAAAATAGGTTATGTTCCTTTCCTTTCAAAATCCCACTGAAATGACAGAAGAGACTTAAAGTAAGAACGAACTGATAGCTGTGAAAAACAGGGAAAGTGCTGGTGGTAGACAAGACAGTTGATGAACTTTTGGAAGATACAAAACAGTTGGGATTAGGTTGATGAAAAATGGATTAGATAGCCACTAGTCAACATACCTCAATGAAGGTGCTACTGGAGAAATGAAAAGATAGTGTTTTCTAACAGAGCCCCAGATAAACGTCATGCTCAGTCAGCAATACTTGGAAGTAGGAGCACCAAACCAAAAACTCGTTGCCTTCGAGTCAATTCTGACCCATAGCAACGCTATAGCACAGGGTAGAACTGACCCATAGGGTTTCCAAGGCTGTAATCTTTATGGGAGCAGATAGGAGCAGGCCATGGGAAAAAGCAGAAGCAGAACCCTGACTACAATGGAGAAGCTAACACTGGGCTAGAGATTACCTAGTAGAAAGGAATTGGGACCAAAGAGTAAAACTAGTATTTTTGCATTTGACACCAAGAATATGCAGACCACTAATCCTAGCAGCAAATTTGTTGTTAGGTGCCATTGAGTCCATTGCAACTCATAGTGATCCCATGTAAAACAGAATGAAGCCCATCTCATTAACGGTCTTCCTCTTTTTCACTGACCCTTTACCTTACCAAGCATGATGTCATTTTCCGGGGATTGGTCCCTCCTGATAACATATCCAAAGTACGTGAGATGGAGTCTTGCCATCCTTACTTTTAAAGGAGAATTCTGGCTGTACTTCTTCCAAGACAGATTTATTCATTCTTTTCTGGTAATCCGTGATATATTCAATATTCTTTGCCAACATCATTAATTCTTCTTCAGTTTTCCTTACCCATTGTCCAGTTGTTGCATGCATATGAGGCTGTTGAAAATACCATGGCTTGGGACAGGCACACCTTAGTTCTCAAAGTGACATCTTTGCTTTTTGGCACTTTAAAGAGGTCTTGTGCAGCAGATTGGCCCAATGCAATGTGTCATTTGATTTCTTGACTGCTGCTTCCATGGGTGTTGATTGTGAATCCAAGTAAAATGACAACTTCAATAATTTCTCCGCTTATCATGATGTTGCTTATTGGTCTAGTTGTGAGGATTTTTGTTTTCTTTATGTTGAAATGTAATCCATACTGAAGGCTGTAGTTTTTTATCTTCATCAGTAAGTGATTTCAGTGCTCTTCACTTTCAGCAAGCAAGGTCATGTCATCTGCATAATGCAAATTAAAGTAGCAAATTAAAGTGATGTATCCGAAACCTGTACTTGTAAGTTTTACTGTTTAGAATTCTGCATGTTTGTTCTTTTTTGTGTTCATCTTAGTTTTAATGCAGTTATTTTTGAAGGACCTTCTAAGTGAGGCATAAGCAATAGGAAAGGGATTTGGTTGTGGCTCATGAAGGAACTGAAATCCTAGAGGAGGAGCAGCATACCCTAAGGGTCTACATATTGGTGAGAGGCAAAGAGAGGGTGAAGGACTGAGGGGACATTTTAAAGCCCCTCATTTCTACCTAGAGATTTCTCCTTCAGCTATTCTCTACTAAAAACCTTGGAGGATTTTGGATTTTGTTTTATTAAGGGAAGGTGTTCAATTACAGAGTCTCACACCCATCAGCTGCCTGGAGTACTGTATTTCATAACTTGTGATTTCAGTGTTAATCCTGTGGAGTGAATTGGGACTGAATTCTGGACTCAGAATGACATAAAAAATAATGAATTGCTTTAGATGTGGAGAAGCCATATTGTCAGAAGAGTCAGTCTGAAAATTACTGCTTGGATATCCAGAATTCTTGATAATATTTCCAGTACTTTGGGACAGCATTTGTTAACCTGAGAGAAAAGGTCTTTCTAAACTTCTGAGAAATTCCTGAATATCGGCATCTGCTTCTTGTCAGCAAAGTACTCCATATCCCCGATATTCTCTGTAATAGCCAGTAGCCACGTATATTGGAGGGGAGAACTATTTTCAGGGGAAACTTTCTTCTAGTGCTTCTTTCAGGGGTGTATGATTTATTGGTGTTCTCTTCCTACCTCATGCATCTGCAGAGTGAACTCATACTGTCAACCTCTAAGAACCAGTGTTAGTGACAGAATCTTTTCAACAGCAATTAAAACCAAACTCTTCGGTTTCACTCCTAACAGAATGTAAAACCAGTGCTTCGCTATGACAACATATATACTACACAAAAGTGTAAAAGAGAGAGAGATTAGAAACTAAACTAAAGAAAATGGAGAGATAACTGTACTAGTAACTGGTGACAAGTAGTTACTGAAATGATCATTAAAATTTATATCTGAGCTTTCTGGTGGCTAATGTTTTCATTGGAAAATTCATTGGAGAGCCACCCCTTTACATCTCAATTAATTTATATTTAACAAAGTAATTAGATTATGTAGTTTCCATTGTTGTTGTAACTGTTATTAATTTTAACACTAAAGCCTCCTTATACTGAATAACACTTACTTTACAGCTTATGAGGGACTTCTACTATCTTAATTAATCTTCACAGCTCCTCTGAGTTAAGTATGATTAGAGAAGAGGAAACTGAGGCTGTTTTCCATATTCATTGCCTTTCTTAATCCAGGATAAACTGAAAGGTTCTTGGCATAAATCTCAGGAAATTAATATTCTTTCAAAACTTATCATACTATTACCAGAATCAGAGTGGATAGCAATAGTCTCTATAAATAGACAACATTACAGTTTTAAACATCAATCCATGCTATATTTTAGTCTTTTCTTTTTGCATCTTTTATTTTTATCTTCTAACTAAATTAATTGATTGTCTTTACTGAACCAGATGTATGCTTTCCTGCATCAACAAATAAGTAGCCATCTGTATGCTGAGAATATGATCATACTACCATGAGTATAGTTGCGGTATTAAGAAGCAGCTGAAATTGTTGACAATTATTGTCAGAAAAGAAAGCTTGAACTCATAATTTGGAGCTAGAAGATACTTTAGAAATCACTTAGTTTAGCTCTCTCATTTTATAAATAAGGAAACTGAGGCCCAGAAAAATTGAGTTTCCTAGTTTCTTGCCTCCTTAAAAAACAAACAAAACAAAACTCATTGTTATTGAGTCCATTCCTACTCATAGCAACCCTATAGGACAGAGTAGAACCGACTGATAGGGTTTCCAAGGCAGTAATCTTTACGGAAGCAGACTGCCACATCTTTCTCCCACAGACAACTGGTGGGTTTGCTGACCTTTAAGTTAGCAGCCAAGTGCTTAACCATTCTGCCACCAGGACTCCTCTTCTTGCTTGCTACTACAAGATAATTTTTCATCAGAAAATGGTGACAAAATGGCCTGATCTATGCTCTGAAAAGCTCTGTTTCAATTGATTACCTATCCATGTTTTTGAACATATAGCTTTAGGATAAAGCTTAAAGTCAAGGGAAATTCACTTCCTTGAAGAACAGTTTTGATTCTATTGCACACAGTCAAGTATTTAACCCGTCAAGCTACCTGTTACATTAGCTACCAGAAAGCTCAGATATAAATTTTAACGTTCATTTCAGTACTTGCTTATCACCAGTTACTGGTATAGTTCTCTCTATTTTCTTTAGTTTGTTTCTAATCTCTTTCTCTTTTACACTTTTGTGTAGTTTATTTGTTGTCACAGGAGCCCTGGTGGTGCAGTGGTTAAGGGTTCAGTTGCTAACCAAAAGGTCGGCAGTTCCAATCCACCAGCTGCTCCTTGAAAACACTATGGGGCAGGTTCTGCTCTGTTCTGTAGGGTGGCTCTGAGTCAGAATTGCCTTGACAGCAACAGGTTTGGTTTGGTTTTTTGGTATCTGTTGTTGTAGTGAAGCACCAGTCTTACACTCTGTTAGGAGTGAAACTGAAGAGTTTTATTGGGAGAAGGGTTCACGAAACAAGGATGCATCATAATACCCAGGCAAGATATCATAGTGTTTCACGTTGCAGGGGGACAGTGAGGTTTTTATCAGGTGGAGTAAACAAGGGGCTGCACGCTCGCAGGCCTGAAGGGGTTACAGGGCAAAAGTTACAAGGGAGATCATTAAGCTACAAGCTTTCTAAACATTATCAATTCTATTCTCTAACCTCTGAGAACACTTTGACCAAGGCATTCTTCTTGGATCAAGCTGCATAAACATTTGTGACAAACATCTTTTTGACAAATAATTCCTAATACAAGCTAAAATCTTGACTTTTGCTCCTTTCTGTGCTATCAGCAGTTAAACTTTTACAAGAAGCTGAACAGTCTCCTCAGGGCAGCAGGAGTGAAGATTTCAGGCCTAGCTGCGGTTTTGATTCGAAATGGAGTTTTAATTTGTTCTGGGGCAGCTATCTTAGTTATGCCAAATACCTTGGTTTTGGGGTTTGCTTACACATGTCCCATTTTGATCAAGCCATGACTAGAGGGTGCAGATCACCCACAAATGTGTTATCTGTCTTTGGCAAGGATTTACTATCTTGGAGACGGATGCACTGTTTGAGCTTTTAAGACCCCAGATGCTATTCCTTCAGGCCTCATCTTCAGGGAGAGTTGGCTTTTGGTCTGGTTAAGTGTTGCAAACAAGGCCACATTGGAGGAACAATTTGGCATTCCCAAAAATGTCTGATCCCAGTGCTAAATTTCATTTTCCTTAGCAAAATTAGTTTCTTCTAAATACGTAATTCATCACATGGCTATGGCTAGATGTCTCAAGGGTTCGCTGTGGCAATGAGAAACATAGTGCATAATACATTTAACAAGCCCTGTAATGACAATTACAATGATTAAAAGGAGTAGGCAGGCTAGTAGAAAAGAGTGTATTCCAGATCCAATACTTTGAGGTAACCAGCTAAAAAATCAAAGAAGGAAGAAACAGTCATGGGAGGAATGATATGTAACCAGGAGGCCTTCTGGTGTATTTTAAAGACATCTTGTTCCACTTCTCCAGAGGTATTTATCCACGAACAGCAAGAGGTATTGGCAATAGCACAAACTCCTCCTTGCTAAACTAGGAGAAAATCACAAGTTTTTCTGTTATCTAAGACAACTTTAACAAGAGATTCTAAGGATCTCTTCTGAGCTGTCATTCCATCAGCAACACTATGTGCTATATGAACCATAGTGGCAGATAGATTGTGAATAAATTTTTCTAATTGTAATATACCAATAGTCAGAACAAGTACTCAAAGAAATGATCAGCCCCATCCAGGCCTATCAGCGATGGGATTATCTGAGAGGACATGTTCTCTTCTCTGTGGGGATATTAATTTCAAGTCACTGTTCCATTGTAAGCTGTCACTGTGTGAATGGACACTCATGGAAACCTGAAGATTATCTAAGGTGCACTGGCTCAACATATTACAACCGTCTAAACATGGAAAGGCCCAAGTATAGGGTGACTCATTGGACTTTTTTCTTAAAAAAAGGAAGATCTTTTTTTCTGATCCTCCACATAAAAAGACATATCCAGATAGGACACATAACAGACCTGCCCTGATTTGAATATTAGGAAATTGAATGGACTTATTGGCCCTTTCAAGCCAGTATGCAGTTCATGAATCCTCACAAATGGGTAACTCTCCAAGTTAAGGGGATCCCAGAGTTGGGCACAAACTGGGAGATTCTGATCATTTGTAAAACAGTTATCTGCTACTGCAGAATAATAGTAAGTGTCATTAATAAAAAGATTGTATATTGTGGAGAGAATAAATCATCCTCTCCAGGCACAAGTAAGATTGAAACAGGGACCTGACGGATAAGTGGATAATTCTGGAGGTAGCCATAATTTGACATAAATAGCCCATTTAAATGATCTCTCAAAATCAATAGTAAAATTAAATGTGAACCTCTAATCCAAGACTGGCACAGTGAGAAGATCAGTATGGTCTTGTGTAGACCAAGGGAGAGTGACATACTCAATATTCAGTCAAATTACTGGTGCTGGCTATTAACTGAGTTAATCTGATGAAAGCACTTTCATTCTAAGTGACAGTGATGGTTATAATAAACAGAAAGAAAATACTTATTAAAAACTTCATAACAGAGAAGAGGTTAGTTAAAAAAATTATTTTCTAGTAATGTACTAGGAGATGAATCTAAGATGGTAAAACAAAACTTGTTTCAAAGGCTATTAAACAATGTGAAACAATTTCAATCAACTCATTAGGTTAGGGTTAAAGATGTTCGATGATTACCAAAGCCGCTAAGAAATAATTTCGCAAGTAAGTAAAAAATAGTCCAAACTATTAAAATACCAATAGCTAAGAAACAGAGTCCAAAGACTTCAGCTGCTTGCACATAATCTCATTCTGTGGTCTCAGAGTCAGCAGCCTGCTTTTGAAGTCACTTGCTTCTGGTATCTAGGGTGCTTTAGTCTGAATTTCAAATCTACAGCTGGCTGACAAGTCCAGATAGGTGCTTTAACTTTCTTTAACTGTGATAAATGAATCCTAGGGTTAATTTCTTCCAATTTTACTGCACAAGGGTTAGTTAAAAGAACTAGATAAGGCTTTTCCAGCAAGGCTCTAAAGAATCCTTTAGTTGGTGTCTTTTCCAATAAACAATCTTTTGGGGAATATTAAGTAAAGGAAGATAACCAGGTTTTTGCTCCTCAAATGCTTCTTTAATCTGTGAAAAATACGTCTTAGAATATTGCGTTGGAGATTGACAATATTTCAATAATAAGAGTTGCACTAAGTTAGGGTTGGTAGAATCAATGTAAAGAAGGGTCATAGGCCTTCCAGTAACTATTTCGTAAGAAGTAAGTCTATGAGATCCAAAAGGAGTGCTTTTCAAATTTAAAAGAACCAAAGGGAGAACTTTAGTCCAACACAAGCCTAAGGATTCAGAAAACTTAGCAAATTGAGTATTTATTATACCAGTTGTTCTTTCTATGAGTCCAGAGGACTGAGGGTGATAAGCACAATGCAATGCCTACTATATGGGGGAAGACTATGCATAATTCTTGAATTACGTGTCCAGTAAAATGAGTTTCCTGATCACTACAAAGAATTTTCGGTGCTCCCCTGGTAGGTATTATGTTTTTGAGGAGCTTTTTGCTACAAAAGAAACAGTGGCACTTCGACAGGGGAAAGCCATCACCCAATGTGAAAATCTACAAATCATCATTAAGATATATTTATAACCATTTGACGGTGAGGCTGGGTAATATCTACTTGCCATTTAAGGGTACATCCAGAAAGCAAGGGTATTGACCAGGTAAACTCTTAAAGATGTTTCCTGGGGTTATAACAGGGACAAAAAGAACAATGAGTGGCCAAATGCTCAGCTGCTTCAGAAAATTTTCACCACCTGCATTTTTTATTTTATTTCAATCACTTTATCTCTCCCTACATGAGCATTCTTATGTAGAACCCTCATCATAAGGACATGCCAAAATTTAGGAAGAACAATTTTATCATCAGGCCTTAACCATAATTTGGTGTCAGGGTCTTGGTGACAGCCTGACTTTTTCCATGTTTCAATTTCACCTGATTGAGCCATTTGCTGATGTTTCAAAAGCTTTTCTTTGGTGGCTGCAAAAATACTAGTCATTTCATGAGAAGAGTTCTCCGTAAGTCCCTCCAGAGACCCCTCTATAAACTCTTCTGATATAATAGGGGCAAAAACAATTTGGGAAGAGACCTGTTTAACAGCTGCAACAGTGAGGTTATTTCCTCTAATTTCTTCGGTTTGGGGAACTCCTTTAGGCTGGACGGCCTGTATTTTAATTACAGTGATTTCAGAGGGGATCAACAAAGCATCCAAAATGTTTGCTACTAAAGCCCCATTTTTAATAATGTTACTAGAAGAAGTTAAAAGCCCTCTTTGTTTCCATAGCATACCAAAATCATGAATAACCACCATAGCATATATGGAATCTGTAAAAGATATTCACAGACTTCCCTTCAGCAAGTTTACAGGCTTTGGTAAGAGCTATTTTCAGCTTGCTGAGTTGAAGTGGCTTCAGGGAGAGCCTGACTTTCAAGGACTCCAGTAGAAGTTGTAACAGCATAACTAGACTGGTAATGAGAGTCAGGGTTTGGTTTCAAATAGGAGCCATCTACAAATATCACCATATCAGGGTTTGTCAAAGGAGTTTCCTTTGAATCACTAAGGGGAGTCAGAAGCTGTTCGGTTAAATCTAAACTATCATGGGAGAGACAATCATCTTTATCAGTTATAGGGAGAAGGGCAGCTGAGTTTAAAGTAGCCACCGTAAGTAGTCTAATATTTGAAGCCGCCAGAAGAAGAACTTCATAAGCGGTAAGTCTTCTGGTGGATAAGTGTTAGGTTAAAGCAGAATTAATGCAGACACAGCATGTGGTACATATATGTCTAAAATTTTTCCCAAAACTATGTCTGTAGTGGTTTCTATTAATTTTTTAGTAGCAGCTACACCCTTGAGGCAAGCAGGGTAGGCTCTAGCCACAAGATCAGCTGCAGGCTATAGTAACCAACAGGTCTATTTTTTCCTCTATGTTTCCATGTAAGAGCACCTAATGCATTACCAGAAACTTCATGTACAAAAAGAGAAACATTCAAATGTTAGTTAGGGAATCCTAAGGCAAGCGTGCTAGTCAAAGCTTCTTTCAATTTAATTATCACCCCTTGATCTTCTGGGGTAAGATAGAATGGATCAGGCTTAGAGGTTTCCAAATATTTGTATAAAGGCTGAGCCATGAGAGGAAAATTATGAATCCAGGCCCAAAAGTAGACACAGAGTCCTAAAAATCCCCTTATTTTTTTCTTTGTTTTAGGCAAAGGAAAAATTGCAATAGCTTCTATTCTCTTCGGGTCAATAGAAATGCCTTCTGCAGAAATCAAGTGACCCAAATATTTGACAGAAGGCTGAACTAGTTGTAACTTCTCTCTAGAAGCTTTATGTCCTCTGTTAGCTAAATGTTTTAGAAAAGTTATGCTGTCCTCCAGGCAAGCGTGCCAGGAGGTGGAGCATATGAGTAAATCATCAACATACTGTAACAAGGTAGATTCATTTGGAAATGCAAAGGTTGCAAGTCTGCATACAGAAATCTGAGAAAAATGTGTAGGAGATTCTGTGAAGTGTAACATTTATACAGAAAAGTAACAAATAACAAGCATACAACTAAATATATTTCCCAAAGTAAACATTCTTGTGTAACAGCGTTGAGTTTAAGAAACAAAACATTACCACAACCTTGGCAGCCCCGATTTCCCCTTCCAGTTACTATCCTCCCCTACCCTCCCCCAACTCAAAGGGAAATACTTTCCTGAATTCTGTCACCTAGATTAGTTTCATGGGATAACACAGTGTGTACACTTCTGTATCAGGCTTTTCTGCTCAACTTTATTTTTGTCAGATTCATTCATATTGTGGCATATAGTTGTAGGTCATTGATTGAATCTCATTATTTTTTATGATTCCATTGTGTAGATGTTGTCTTTAGGTGCCGTTAAGTTGATTCCAACTCATAGTGATCCTCTGTATAACAGAATGAACACTGCCTGGTCCTGCGCCACCCTCATAATCATTGATGTGTTTGAGCCCATTGTTGTAGCCACTGTGTCAATCCATCCTATTGAGGGTCTTCCTTTTTTTCACTGACCTCTACTTTACCAAGCATGAAGTCCATCTCCAGGGTCTGGTCCCTCCTGATAACATGTCCAATGTAGCGAAGTCTCACCATCTTCGCTTCTAAGGAGCATTCTGGCTATACTTCTTCCAAGACAGATTTGTTCATTCTTCTAGCGATTCATGGTATATTCAATATTCTTTGCCAGCACCATAATTAAAAGGCATCAATTCTTCTTTGGTCTTCCTTATTCATTGTACAGCTTTTGTGTGCATATGAGATGATTGACAACACCATGGCTTAGGTCAGGCACACCTTAGTCCTCAAAGTGACATCTTTGCTAACACTTTAAAGAGATCTTTTGCAGCAGATTTGGCCAATGGAATATGTTGTTTGATTTCTTGACTGCTGCTTCCATGGGTGCTGATTGTGGATCCAAGTAAAATGAAATCCTTGACAACTTCCAAATTTGTGTGAATGTACCCCCATTTATTTATGCATGCAACTGTTAATGGATATTTAAGTGATTTTCATTATTTTGGCTATTAGGAATTGTTCAGCTATGAATATAGATATAGAGATACAAAGATATACATGTACATACATATATATGTATATATATATGTGTGTATATCTATATAAACACACACATACATATATATAAATATATATATTTGTAACTATATGTAAACATTTCTTTTGGTAGGAATGGAATTGCTGGGTCATAAAGTATTCTCATGTTGAGATTTAGTAAATACTGTAAAACAATTTACAAAGTGGTTATACCAATAGCATACATACTTTTATATTGTAATGTGTCTCAATTTACTCTTTGGAAATAGAAAGGACATAAATATTCAATCATCATGGTAAAACTGCAACAATAATGACTGTTATGGATTTGAACTGTGTCCCCCAAAAATGTATGTCAACTTGGCTAGGCCATGATTCCCAGTATTGTGTGGTTGTCCACCATTTTGTGATCTGATGTGATTATCATACATGTTGTGAATCTTAACCTGTATGATGTTAGTGAGGCAGGATTAGAGGAAGTTATGTTAATGAGGCAGGACTCAATCTACAGGATTAGGTTGTATATTGAGTCAATCACTTTTGAGATATAAAAGAGAGAATTGAGTAGAGAGACAGAGAGACCTCATGCCACCAAGAAAGAAGTGCAGGGAGTAAAATGCATCCTTTGGACCCAGGATGCCTGCACCAGTAAGCTCCTAGACCAGGGGAAGATTGATAACAAAGTCCTTCCCTCAGAACCAACAAAGATAGAAAGCCTTCCCCTAGAGGTGAAGCCCTGAATTCAGATTTCTACTCTCCCGGACTGTGAGAGAATAAATTTCTGTTTGTGAAAGCCATCCACTTATGGTATTTCTATTATAGCAGCACTAGATAACTAATACAGTGACATCATCCAATATGACCCTCTTAATAATTCTCACTACCTGCAATATCAGTACAAATCAAGTCCAGGAAGGAGGACATGTATCAGAAGATGATATGTAAACGTGAGACAATTTATCAGTACTCCTGACTCATATGTACCATCTGCTCTTGCCAGGAACTAGAGGACTGACACCTAAGACCTTCTAATTAACAGGAGATCATGAACCCACTGGTCCCTTAAATTTAATTGTTCATCTCCACGTTAATTCAATGCTATCATGTTAATTCAATGCAACACTCTCCTTGCTGAACTTTGCCACTGAAACCACACTTTCCATCCTACACCACTTTCACTGGCTTTCAACCAGAGATGTGGAACTCAAGCTTTAGAAAAGATAGATTCTTGACTACCATGAGTGGAACACCAGGCTATGGCTCACTGGAAGTAGTTTAGGTGTGGAGAGCCATTCTGTGAACCACTACAACCTTAAAAATATACATGAATAACCATAAGAAAGGCTTTCTGGTGGACAACCTAAAGAATGATACAGCCATACTTGATCTCCCCCCAAAAAAGGAGTGGCTCAGAAAGATGTTACTAGGGTAGGCTTCATGGCTGTGCAACCTGTGCAGCTGTACAAGACTCTGCATTCAGAAGGGCCCCGTACTTGGTTTAATGCTCTGCTGTTGCCATCTTGAAATTCTTAGTAATTTTCTTTTTGAACTTGTGTTTTGTGAGTGAAGTCCAATGTGACAATGGAGCATGTGCATGAGCAAGGGATATACTGTGCAATGTGTATCCACCGCCATCCCTCACCACTCCATTCGCACATAGCTATGTGTATTCAGAACACACCTTGTGCTCAGGGCCCACACTGAGGAGGACCCTACACTTGGTTTTATCACAGCCTCAAAATTCTTAGTAATTTTATCTTTGAATCTGTGTTTTGTAACCATGCAAATTCAAGTCTGTTATACTTCACAAAATCTCCTACACATTTTTCTCAGATTTCTGCATGCAGACTCGCAAACTTTGCAATTTCCATTTCCAGCAAAGTTGACGCATAACCTTAACCATCACAGCCAGTGTTACTCTCACCTTGCACTTCAGCTTTTGTTACTACCAGATGTACGTTCGTTAATGTGCAAAATAGCCAGATAGTAGATTTTTTTACTTTTGTTGTGTATGTGAAATGTTGGATAACGAGATAGTAGATAAATGAGGAGTAGGTGGTGTAGTTGCAGACTTCAACAGAAGCACTATTTCCTCAAAATGGTTAGTTTTGCAGATATTTTCAGGATATATAAGTGTGACCAGCATGGCCAGTTTGGGGTACAAATATGATGATTCATTTTATATATTTCAACAGATCATGGTAGCTCCACATATTCATGTTAGCAGGAAATCCAGTGTTAAACTTCTTCGAACCCCATCTTCCCAAAGGGTCTAAGGTTCAAGAGAAGCTTGCTTGGTCTCAAGTGGTCTAACTTACTTACAAATGCCAGGCAGAGTGACCAGTCCACCAGTTGGCTCTGGTTTTCAGCTGCTGTGGCTTCTATTTCTGTGACACTGTGTTGCTTTTGAAGACTTGTTGCCTCCCTGATCCTGATTTAAGCACAGGTTTCAAGGTTACAAGTCATTTTTGTTTTTATTCACAAGCTCACATTCACGAGGTGGCTGAGTCTGCAGTTTTTAAGCCCTTCCCACATTGATCTCTATACTCCGCGTGAAACATGGATCACTCTTTCCATGATTCCTTAAACTAATTCATTTGGCTGATAATCTTAGGGGTGCACCTGGGTTAGAATGGAGATGACCACAGAGCAAGGAGATCCCACTGCCTATTCTTGATGTCACCCCATGTTCTCTGAATTGACTCCCTGGATCAGGTATTCAAGTCAACTTTCCCAGAAGCCTGGGTGCAATATTATAGCGGATGTTTTTCAGGCTTACAACTATTCCAACATATGGCACTGCCTAAGAAGCACCAGAAGATTGAAACATTCTGATTTCCGTGCTTTCACTGCATTTATTTGAATAGCTGAATTATAATACAAGAAATAAAACTTCCTTTAACACTACCAGAGTGTTAAGAAGAGCTAGACTGGTGTATATTTAGACCACTTTGTACCTGAATTTAAATTCAAACATTCTCTTTATAGGCAACTACCTTCATTGAGTGCATGATAAAGAACATGAATGTGAATGAATGTGTTTGAACTCAAATCTGTGGACCCATTCACATGTTTTTATTATGCAATATTTCAAACATTCAGAGAATAAATAATACAACAAACTCCTATATACACATTACCAAGATTTAACCCAATGTTGACATTTTGCGGTTTCTCTCTCTCTCTCCCTGTAACATTTCTTCTCTCCTTTCTGTTCTCCCTCCTTCTCTTGCTTTCTCTCTGTCATCATAAATAAAATGGACAAATACAACTGAGAATCTCTTTGTTTCCTCTCGCTATTTCTTCCCTCTCCCTCCAACAGGTAAACACTACTCTGGGGTTGTTGGGTATCCTTCCCATTCCTATTGAGAGACATATAGATTGTTTCTAGATTTTTCTTATCAAAAACAATGCTACAATTAATATTCTTATCTCTGTGTACAAGTGCTCATATGTCCTTAGACTTTTATACCTACAATTGGAATTTACAGGTCCTAGGGTGTGTACATCTTCAACATTGCCAAATCATTCTCCAAAGGGTCACCAATTTACCTTTCCACCAACAGCATATGAGAGTTCCTGTTTCTTCACCTCCTATCCAAAAACTCCACCACTCTTCTGTTTGTCATACTGCGATGACTTGCATGTTGCTGTGATGAGGGAAGCTATGCCTCTCTTATTTCACATACCAACAGGGTCACCCCTGGTGGAGAGGTTTCAGCAGAGCTTCCAGACTAAGACAGACTAGGAAGGAGGACTTGGAGGTCTATTTCTAAAAAAAGTTGGCCAGTGAAAACCTGATGAATAGCAGTGGAACATTGTCTCATATAGTGCCAGAAGATGAGCCCTTCAGGTTGGAAGACACTCAAAATATGACTGGGGAAGAGCTGATTCCTCAAAGTAGAATTGACCTTAATGACTTGGATGGAGTAAAACTTTCAGGGCCTTCATTTGCTGAGGTGGCACAACTCAAATGAGAAGACACTGCTGCAAACATCCATTAATAATCAGAACGTGGAATGTATGAAGTATGAACATAGGAAAATTGGAAGTTGTCAAAAATGAAATGGTATGCATAAAGATTGACAACCTTGGCATTAGTGAGCTGAAATGGACTTGTATTGGCCATTTTGAATCAGACAGTCCTATGGTCTACTATGCTGGGAATGACAAATTGAGGAGGAATGGCATCACATTCATAGTCAAAAAGAGCATTTCAAGCTCTATCCTGAAGTACAATGCTGTCTGTGATAGGATAATATCCATAGGCTTACAAGGAAGACTAGTTAATATGACTATTATTCAAATTTATGCACCAACCACTAACGCCAAAGATGAGAAAATTGAAGATTTTAACCAACTTCTAAAGTCTGAAATTGATCAAACATACAATCAAGATGCATTGATAATTACTAGTGATTGGAATGTGAAAGTTGGAAACAAAGAAGAAGGATCAGTAGTTGGAAAATATGGCCTTGGTGATAGAAATGACACTGGAGATTGCATGAAAGAATTTTGCAAGACCATTGACTTCGTCATTGCAAATACCTTTTTCCAACAACATAAACAGAGACTATACGTGTGGACCTCACCAGATGGAAGACACAGGAATCAAATCAACTACATTTGTGGAAAGAGATGATGGAGAAGCTCAATATCATAAGTTAGAACAAAGTCAGGGGCCAACGGTGGAACAGACCATCAGTTGCTCATATGCAAGTTTAAGTTGAAGCTGATGAAATTTAGAGAAAGTCCACAAAAGCCAAAATATGATCTTGAGTATATCCCACCTGAATTCTCAAGAATAGATTTGATGCATTGAACTCTACTGACCAAACACCAGATGAGTTGTGGAATGACATCATACATGAAGAAAGCAAAAGGTTATTAAAAAGACAGGAAAGAAAAGATGAAACAGATGTCAGAAAAGACTCTGAAACTTGCTCTTGAAAGTAGAGTATCTAAAGAAAACAGAAGAAATGATGAAGTAAAAGAGCTGAACAGAATGTTACAAAGGGTGGCTCGAGAAGACAAAGTAGCATATTACAATGAAATGTGCAAAGGCCTGAAGTTAGAAAAGCAAAAGGGAAGAACACACTCAGCATTTCTCAAGCTGAAAGAACTGAAGAAAAAATTCAAGCCTCAAGTTGCAATACTGAAAGATTCTACTACGAAAATATTGAGAGACGCAAGAAACATCAAAAGAAGATGGAAGGAACACAGAGAGTCACTGTGCCCAAAAGAATTGGCCAACGTTCAATCATTTCAGGAGGCAGCATACATAAAGAACTGATAGTATTGAAGGAAGAAGCCCAAGCTGCACTGAAGGCCTTGGCAAAAAACAAGGCTCCAGGCAT
Source organism: Trichechus manatus latirostris (assembly GCF_000243295.1). NCBI lineage: Eukaryota > Metazoa > Chordata > Mammalia > Sirenia > Trichechidae > Trichechus > Trichechus manatus. Next base: position 5,961,923 of record NW_004443957.1, on the reverse strand, counting down.
TGATGGAATACCAATTGAGATGTTTCAACAAATGGATGGAGTGCTGGAGGTGCTAACTTGTCTATGCCAAGAAATTTGGAAGAGAGCTACCTGGCCAACCAACTGGAGGAGACCCTTATTTGTGCCCATTCCAAATAAAGATGATCCAACTGAATGAGGAAATTATTGGACAATATCATTAATAATCACAGGCAAGTAAAATTTTGCTGAAGATCATTCAAAAGTGGTTGCAGCAGTACATCTACAGAGAACTGCCAGAAGTTCAGGCTGGAATCAGAAGAGGGTATGGAATGCGGGATATCATTGCTGATGTCAGATGGGTCTTGGCTGAAAGCAGAGAATATCAGAAAGATATTTACCTGTGTTTTATTGACTATGCAAGGCATTTGACTGTGTGGATCATAACAAATTATGAATAACATTGCAAAGAATGGGAATTCCAGAACACTCACTGTGCTCATGAGGAACCTGTATTTAGACCAAGAGGCAGTTGTTTGAACAGAACAAGGTGATAATGTGTGGTTTAAAGTTAAGAAAGGTGTGCATCAAGGTTATATCCTTTCACCATATTTATTCAATCTGTATGCTAAGCAATAATCTGAGAAACTGGACTATATGAAGAATGGGGCATCAGGATTGGAGGAAGACTCATTAACTACCTGTGTTATGCGGATGACACAACCTTACTTGCTGAAAGTGAAGAGAATTTGAAGCACTTACTGATGAAGCTCAGTGACCACAGCCTTCAGTATGGATTAAACCTCAACATATTGTAAACAAAAGTCCTTACAACTCCACCAATAGGTAGCATCATGATAAACGGAGAAAATATTGAAATTATGAAGGATTTCATTTTACTTGGATCCACAGTCAGCGCCTATGGAGGAAAAGTCAAGAAATAAAGGGCACACCTCATTGGGGATATCTGCTGCAAAAGATCTCCGTAAAGTATTAAAAGGCAAAGATGTCACTTTGAAGACTAAGGGGTGCCTGATCCAAGCCATGGTATTTTCAACTGAATAAGGAAGATCGAAGAAGAACTGATTCCTTTGAATTATGATGTTGGTGAAGAATATTGAACGTACCATGGACTGCCAGAAGAATGAATGAATCTGCCTTGGAAGAATTATAGCCAGAATGTTCCTTAGAAGCAAGGATGGTGAGACTTGTTTCACGTACTTTGGA
>NW_004443957.1:5958315-5959536 GCF_000243295.1 Trichechus manatus latirostris | reverse complement strand
CTTGTGTTATAATTAGGTAATTTATGCTTTTTGCTGATATTGTGAATAGACCTTTTAAAAATAAATTTTATGATTAGCTGTTGCTAGTGTATAAATGGGATCATGTTGATTTTTGTACATTGGTCTTGATTCCAGCAACCTTCCTGAACTCTTCTTTTTCATTATGGCTTGTTTGTCGATTATCTTGGCTTTTAAATATAGGCAATCCATATAAACGATGTGTAGGGATAACACTCTTATAACTCTTTTTTTTTTTTTTTTGGTGGGGGGTAGGGGCATATAGAGTTGGTAAGGACCTCTTCTTGTCTAATGTTAAACGAAGCAGTGATTAGGTGATCCTTGTCACATATGGTATTCACTTTAAGTGCGTGACAGATATGCTTTGCAAGCTGAAGGATATCACTTTTAATACTTAAGCTGGATTTTATTTGTTATTTGTGAATATATTGAATTTTAGCAAATATTTTTCTGTATCTAATGAGCTAAACATGATATTTCTTCTTTAACATAAAGAGCCCTGGTGGTGCACGGTTAAAGCACTCAGCTACTAACCGAAAGGTCGGCAGTTTGAACCCACCAGCCGCTCAGTGAGAGAAAGATATGACAATCACCTTCCATAAAGATTACAGCCTTGGAAACCCTATGGGGCAGTTCTACTCTCTATCAGAGTGGTGAATTAAGGTAGGAGACTTTCCAATGTTAAATCATCCTTGCATTCCTTTCTTAGTTCTGTACGTTCTTTTACATACATTGTTGAATTCACTTGCTAACATTTTATTTATAATTGCTCTTTCTTGCACTATCTTTATCTATTCATATCAAGGTTATAAACCAAAAAAAAAAAAAAACTCGTTGCCATCAAGTTGATTCCGACTCATAGTGACCCTACAGGACAGAGTAGAACTACCCCATAGAGTTTCTAAGTAGCGGCTGGTGGATTCAGACTGTCAACCTTTTGGTTAGCAGCTGAGCTCTTAACCAGTGTGCCACTGGGGCTCCTATCAAGGTTATAGGAGCCTTGAAAAATAAATTATAGAACTGTCTATTTCTCTTCTCTGGACTAGTTTGGATGAGATAAGAGTAAATCCATCTTTAAGTGTCGGTAAAACTTGCCTGTAAAATTATTTTAGCCTGATGTTTATTTGTGGTAGAATTTGCCACCTAGATTGTTTTGGAACCCAATTTTATGTGATTAAAAACAGCCAATGGATTGTTGTTTCC
>NW_004443957.1:5924133-5944352 GCF_000243295.1 Trichechus manatus latirostris | reverse complement strand
TGTGTACTACTGTTTCATGAGAAACTATTTGTTCTGTAAGCCTTCACCTGAAGTACAATAAAAAACAATAAAAATAAAAAAAACCACCTGGCTGATAATAACTTTCCGGCTTTAATCTACTGCACAAATCTGTCTTTTGAGTCCCAGACTCATATATCTGCCCAAAATATCAATTTGTATCTCACACGTGTATCAAACTTAATAGCTACCAAATATGATTTTTTACTCCCTTCTCCAGCAAAAAAAGTTTCCATCAGTTTTCTGTGTTGAAAATTCTCCCTTTGTGCTTTCTGACCCACTCTCTTTGTCTACCCATTCTGTGCCAGGATACTACCTCTATGAACTGCATCAATTGACAACTTTAGATCCTGGCTTCTGTTTTGGGTCGGTCAATGCAGGGAACTGGCAGCAGGTTGAACTCCAGAGGAGAAGGAAGTTGGGGTATTTAGTTCCCTGACTCCCTTCTTTCCAGCCTTGGGTTGGTAGTGCCTTCATTTCTGTACAGGGGCCACCGCTTTCATGGGGTATTCTTTGCCTACAGCTGTAGCTACAACTCTCTCTGAGTTCCAGGAACTGACCACTACCCTTTCCCTTTCAGGCCTAGAGATGGTGATGGCTCCTTGTGTTGCTGGTTCTGGGGTACTTCATTATCCCTTGTTGGTTTACTTTAACTCTGCCGAAACCTTCATAAATAGTTCCTTTCCTAAACCTTTCCTGTTTATCCTGCTTGAGTGTACGATCTATTTCCTGCCAAGATCCCAACTAGTATATCTTCCCAGTGTTAGTAAATACTGCTATCTATATGGTTGCTCAAACCAGAAAACTGGCATCATTTTCCCTTCTGTTCACCTTCCACCTCCAATCCATCAGCGAGTTCTGTAGACACTGCTACCTACATACATGTTGAAATTAGCCATTTTTCTCCTTGCCATTGCTAAGTAGTAGCCTTTTTACTGGTCTACCATTTTTACTCTCCACTGTAAGGCAGACAAAGTAATCTGTCTAGAAATAAGACTGTGTTACTTTCCAGCTTAAAACTCATTAATGAGTAAAATTTAAATTCCTTATCATTGACCTATAAAGCCCTGTATCATTAGATCTCTAGCAACCTCTCCAAATCCATCTCTTAAATATATCAACTTGCCCATGATGCTCCAGGCACACTGTCCTCCCTGTTGTTCCTTAAACATGGTGCACTCATTATCACCTCAGGGCCTTTGCTCATGCTGTTCCCTTTACAGAGAACCCTTGATCTCCTACATAGAACACTTAACACTTAAATGTACCGCCTCAGAGAGGCCTTCTGAGACAACCTTATCAAATTAGGTTCTCCCACCCCACTTTGACCACACCTCATTATTTTCTATCATTGCATCTTCTTGATTCTGTTATAGTTTATTACAAGTTATAATTATGCATATTAACATTTTTCTCTTTGTTTATGTTCTTTATATATTTATTTTCTGTCTTCTCTGCTAGGCTGCCGACTCTTTGAGGACAGAGACTTTTGCCTGTTTTTTTCACTACTATATACGCAGCCTTAAATACAGCTCTTAGTATGTTGGCAGACTAGGGTCATTCAATAAATATTTCTTTAATGCATAGATAGTTAAATATTTAAGTGGAGAAAAAAAGTAATGTTCCTTTAAAAAGTTCATAATAAATGGTAATGGAGACTGAAAAGATTATTTTCTTAACAACAACAACAACAAAAATGAGACATTCATATAAAATCATTTTTCCCCCTGAGGGAATGATCAACATTTAGATGTTCTTAGCCTGTTAAGGATCCAGAAGAAACCACTTAGCTGTAGAGGAAATTTCAATTACACAATGGAGATAAAAGTTTCAGCACTTAGGAATAATTACAAAGATGTTTTCCATTATATATGCCTAAGGAAAAAAACAAAGACAGACATGAAAACCCAACGGAAAAGCATTACAAATTGTAATCAAATCAAATTATTACCTTTACTGCAATCACAGGAAAATTGTTTGAAAGCCTCTGATCTAGGCCCGAAGATGCAAGAATTCTTGTGGAAATGCAAGAAGTCAAAAAAAAAAAAAAAAAAGCTAGGATTGAGCAAGAATATTAAACCATTGTGCTATTATTAGAATGATTAAATGAAGTATTGGAGTCTGGTTAACTGTTGAATCATACAGTAATGTTTCCTCCTCTGAGGTGCTATAACACTTGTTATTCATACAACTAATTTATCACTTGGTATTCTTATTCTTTAATTGCAATTATTTTTTTCATATATCTGTGGTTTATTCCTCATTGCTTTGTGATAAATTTTGTGGCTAGAGATGTGTTTCAAACTTCTTTTTTGTTGCCTAAATAGGGAACATTTATTAGTTTTGCTATTCATAATCCATTCAGTTTTCTTTGGATAAAGTAGATTACCACAATTTTCTTCTGTGAAATCGTTTCAACTCCTACTCTCGAGCAATGCAGTTTGAGAGCTTAATCTTACCTCTAGTTTGAAACAATAAGCATATTCCCTCTCCCAGGCTGCAATAATCTGACAGGCACTTGATTCCACATCAGGCAATATTTTTAAACTGTTCTAGAGGGAAAATTCTCTTTTCCTCCTGGGTCTAATGATGAAATATATTGGAAGCCTTTTTGGAAGCAATCATGAGGAGACAGCCTGCCCAGAGATGAAGCCAACAGTAAGAAATTGAAATAAAGAAACTGGTATATCTGAAAAGAGTTAATTCTTGGACTCTTAAATTCCATAATCTAGTAAATTCACTTCTTTAAAACAGAGAGGATTTTGCATTGGTAGGTCTGTGAGTTGCAACCAAAATCATTTTTGTACAAGTAGGCACTTGGTTGTTGTTTTGGTTAATTTTCCACAATTTGCTCTTTATTTCCAAGTCTCTTACAGAGATCTAAAAAGGTTCTCATGATTTCATTAAAATGGAAAAACAAAATCTTTGCCATGTTAAATGTTCTTATTTCTTTTGGGTCAATCATCTGTATTTGAAATAATAGAAATTATTAAGATATTGCTATTTCTAGGCCTTTCCTGGTGTCTGGGAAATTTACCTTTTGCTAGTTCTGAAAAACTAAGTAAATTTGAATTTTATATCCATTTTAAAACGAATCCTTTAGAAATTTCTTTGTTTTGTCTACAACTATGTTTCCAAAGTCAAGGTCAATTTAATTCTGTACCTCATAACGAATTCTAAAGCTATTTAAAAATTAGATTTTTTTAAAAATTTAAAAGTGATACACGCTTTTTGGTTAAAATTCAAATGATGCAGACTTGTAAACAGAACATGAAAATCACTTGTAATTCAATCCTCAGAGATAATCACTGACATTTTGAAGTATATGTTTCTAGATAATTTCCCTGTGTAAAATTTTATCGTTAAATTAGAAAATGAAATCATCCTATGTATACTGTCTATATACTTTTTTCATATTGTGGAAATCTTATCATATCAACATATACAAATATCCTTTTGAATGACTGCTTAGTATCGCCTGGATATACCATAGTGTTTTTTAAAACTAGGCCATTGTTGAAGAAGATTGAAGTTGATTCCCTAACTTTACTATTATAGATGAGGTTGATCTATTGCCACATATTTATATAATTTTTTTATAATAAATCCAAGAAGTGTAATAGCTGGCACATTTGAAAACTTGATACATATTGCCAAATTGCATTCCAAAAAGACGGTACATCCAGCTTTCCTCATAATCTGAAATCCTGTCTATGAATATTTTTGTTTATATTTGCTCTTCTCAAATGTGATAAATAGTCCTACTTTGCTGTTTTAGTTTTAATTTCTTTGATGCAATATGTCATTTGATTTTTTGACGGCCATTTCCATGGATGTTGATGGTTGATACAAGTAGAATGAAATCATGGACAATGTCAAGTTCTTCTTCATTTATCTTGATGTTGTTTGTTTATTTTTAAAAAGCAAAGATGTCACTTTGATGAGTAAGGTGCACCTGACCCAAGCCATGGTTTTTTCAATTGCTTCATATGCATGCAAAAGATGGACATAAGAAGACTCGATGCATTCTAACTGTGATGTTGGCAAAGAATATTGAATATACCATGGACTACCAGAAGAATGAACAAATAAATCTTGGAAGAAATACAACCAGAATGTTCCTTACAAACGAGGATGGCAAGATTTCAGCTTGCTTATTTTGGACACGTCATCAGGAAAGACCAATCACTAGAAAGGGACGTCATGGTTGGTCAGCAAAAATTATGAAAACCCTCAGTGAAACAGATTGACACAATAGCTGCAACAATGGACTCGAGCACACCAAGTGCTCATGATCATGAAGATGGCACAGGACTAGGCTACGTTTCATTCACCATGAGTCAGAGCTGACTCGGTGGCACCTAACAACAAAAATCAAAACTATCAGTTATTTATTGCTGTGTAAGAAACCCCCTCAAAACTTAGGGGCAACCATTCATTATTGCCCATGATTCCAAGGATAAGCTGTATGGTTCTGACGTGGCTGATGCCAGTTGAACTCACTCAGGAGTCTGCAGTTAATAGCAGGTAGGCTGGATGACTTTGCTTCTGAGGTTGGCTCTCATTCAGCTGGGCACCTTGGCTTTCTTCCACATGGTCTCTTCATCATTTAGCCCAAGCTAGTTCACACAGTAGCAACAAGGTCCCAAGAGAATAAACAGAATCCTACCAAGGTCTCTTGACACTAGGCTTGGAAATAGCACATTACATCAGCCACATTCTATTGGTCACAGCAAGTCACAAGGTCAGCAGAGATCCAAGGGGTGGGAAAAGAGACCCCACCTCTTGATGCAAGCATCTACAAAGACATATCACAAAGGGACGTGGATACAGGGAGAAACTAATTGAAGCTGTTTTTGCAAACAATCTATCTTACATTTTTTCTTTACATCAAGATATAATAAATAGACCAAAACTCCCATTTAACTCTTTTGAAACTAATTTATATATATTTTTTTAAATATTAAGATTTTCCCTCAATGTGAAGGATAGATCATGGTAGATCTATTTCTCCCATCTGTCTCTTGTTAATAAAAGCATCAATTTGATATCTTCTATTAGCTGTATCCTTTTTTCTGTCACACCAATTTTCATTTCAGGTTAATCAAAGTGTTGGTCCTCTACATCAGTTTTTTGCTTAGGCTCACTAAAATCAATCCATTAGCTCTGAATTTCTCCCTATACACACTTCAAAAGCTAGAATTACTGAAAGGAGTAGTTTTTCCATTGAAATGCACTTCGCTTCCTTTTTTCAGGCTCTAATAAGAACATACAGCCCAGTGGGAAATAGGTTATTCTTCAATTGAATTTTCCTGGCTCTATGTCTAGGAAATTTCCCCTTTAACCTTTTTTTTAGTGCTGAGAGCCTGGGGTTTAGAGTACTTTTATTTCAGAGAGGTATCTCATCCATAGCAAAAAGTCAGTCAGAATGAAAAATTAACTTAGATGTAAACAATCCAAAAATCTTATTTTGACTATGAGACTCTTCTTAGCAAAATTACAATTAGAAAAGATGATATAGACTACAACACTAGGCTAAATATTTTTTAATCTATACTGATGTCCTAAGTAATGTAGGGTACGTTGCAATTTTTCACTATTCCAGCTTGATTTAACTGTGGTATCTGACACTGATATTTCTCATAATCATGCTCATTTTTCTCAACAAATATACTTACTGTACAGACTTACTGTAACATCAAAAAAACAAACAAACAAACAAAAAAACACCAAACTCATTGCTGTCAAGTCGATTCTGACTCACAGCAACCCTGTAGGACAGACTAGATGCCCCCGAAGGGTTTCCAAGGAGCTACGTGCCAGGTATTTGATAACTACAAACTCAAAATTTATTAAGTTGGTCATGCAGAGACAATAATATTTCTAGTTTATAAATAAAATAAAATTATTTTTAACCCAATAAGAAAACCAAAATACTAGCAAAGAAAATGAATAAAAACGTATAATCAGTTATCAACAAACCCAAAACTATTTTCACCAGTATAGTTCACAATTTAAATTCCTGGGAGGTAGGAGTTGAGTGTGTAGGGTATTTCATGAGTAAATTTGCTTTTCAAATTCCCCCTTCCTGCTTCTTAATGGCTTCCCAGCCCCATTCCATAAGTGGTTCAGCTGTACACTTCAATCTCAACACCAACTGACTGCTCAGCATCTCTTCTCCACCCAGCACAGGCCAGGCTTCTTCTGGAAGGATTTGAAGTGAGTGGGAAAGGGATTTGTTCTTTCACTCCTCCCTACTCCTTCTTTTGATTCTAACTCTTCTGGATTAGAGTGAAGAAGGAAGAGATGTAAAAGCACAATTCTTTCTTACTTAATTGGTGCTGTTGTAGTCCTCCTTTGGCTGCCCCTGTTCCCTGGCTAGATGACCATCAGGGCCCACCGTACAGCAGGTATGCAAATGCTAGCTCTCAAGGTGTGCATGCATGAGTTCTTTGAGGGGCCTTGTTGGGTGAAGAAGACTTTCTAAATGCACATGGCCCTGACATCAGTTCAACGGTTACAAATTATCCCCTACAGTACATCCCTCCCTCTCTTGCTGTATGTATCCCTTGCCAAATGACCAGAGCTCTTGGTTTGCGCTACTACCAGAATGACTTCAAGCTCTGCAAGATTTCATCATTCCACCTGATCCATGGGCAATTCTTACATCCTTATCGTGCCAAGATGTGGGGATGCAGGTAGTTCTTTGGCCATACGCATCTCTGCTCTGCCATTTTCTGCTAATTCTTCTTTCCTATGCTTCTTGTTGCCATCAAGACAATTCCAACTCATGACGACCCTGTAAGTGCAGAGTAGAACTTCTCCGTAGTTTTCAAGGCTGTGACATTTCAGAAGCAGATCACCAGGTCTGTCTTTCAAGGTGTCTCTGGGTTAGTTCAAACCACCAAACTTGTGGCTAGTAGTCGAGTGCTTAACAGTTTGGGCCACCCAGAGACTGACTTGTATTTAGATAGGCACAGATGCCAATAGCATCAACGGATGTCCAACCAGAATGAAAGCCAGTCTCCACCTTTTGTCAGCAACCTCCATCTATGTAATGATTCTCCTACAGTAGGAGTCAGCAAACTTTTTCTGTAAAGATCCAGATAGTAACCATTTTCAGCTTTGTGAGCCATATGGACTCTGTTTTTACTATTCAACTCTGTCACTGTGATGAGAAAGCAGACATAGGCAATATAAAAACAAAAGTGCATGGCTGTGTTTCAACAAAACTTTATTTACAAAACGAGGTAAAGGGCCAGAGTTGGCCTGCTGGCTATAGCTTGCTGAGCCCTGTCCTAAAACATATCCCATTTGGTTTGACATAGGAGCTGAAGGAAGCACTCCATGGAGAGGATAGAGAAAAGTTCAACTTTCTGCACCAAGCCATGAACTTGGGACACAGATCCTTTTCTCCCCTCTTCTGCCACCATCTTCCCACCTTACCCCCATCCCCATTCTTCTGTTCATACAGAATAGGGAGGAGCATGGTAGTATGGGGGTTCCATGAGGGTAGCACAAATGATTGGGATATCTTTCAGCAAACCCTAACATAGATGTCCAGAGTCCTACTGTTTGCAATTCTCTTAAAAATGCTGCAGGAAAATTGAGTCTTCTTTGCCTCAGTTTTCAATCTTATTCTTGAGCATAAGAAAAAGCCTCACTCAACCTTCCTTTGCACTCTTTATTTATCAACACATTTTATTCTGTTTGTTAATGGCTTTAAGAAAGGACACAATTGACGAATATAGAAATACAATTTTAACTTGTCAGTGACACTTGCTTATTGACTTTGTCTCAATCTCACCTTGTCACATTCTTGACAAAATTTCAATATTTTCCATGTTCTAATGTTTCCTAAAATACTGATTTAAAAAAAAATGTAGTTGATGTATGTCATGGATTGAATTATGTTCCCCGAAAAGTGTGTGTTTCAATTTGACTGGGCCGTGATTCCCGGTATTGGGTGATTTTCCTATATGTTGTAAATCCTGCCTCTGTGATGTTAGATGCATTACACATTTAGGATTGCTATGTTTTCTTGATGAATTGATCCTTTTACCTTTATGAAATATCCCTCTTTATCTTTAGAGATATTTTTTGTCATGAAGCCTACTTTTTCTGATATTTATATAACTGCATCATCTTTCCTTTGATTATAGTTTATGAAGTCTATCTTTTTCCATTTTTTTACATTTAAAGTATCTACGTATTTGCGATTAAAGTATATATATTTTAACAGGTATAATTATTGATTTTTGCTCCAGTCTACCATTTCTGCTTTGTAATTGACATGTGTAGATCATGTATATTAATGTAATTATCAATTTGCTTACTTTAAATCTTGCCTTTTTTGTCTCTCTCTTTTTCCATCTATTTGTTGTCCTCCCTCCCCATTTTTCTGCCTTCTTTTGAATTCATTGAGTGTTTTTTCAGAGCTCCAATTACTGTCTCTATTTGTTTACCCTTTCTTTTATTTTCCTTATGAGTTTTCCCAGGGTTAACAATATGTATCTGTAACTCATCAAAGTATACCTTCAAATTCTAGTATACCACTTTGTTTAATGCAAGAATCTTACAACCAGTATACTCCTACTTCCTTCTTTAGGTCTTTTGTGCCTCTTGTCACACTTCTGTATATTTATAATCTCAACAATACATTGTTCTTATTTTAGCTCTGATTAGCTACTTATCATTTAAAGAAATTTAAAAACAAGAAAAAAGTCTTTTATCCACACACTTACTATTTTCCGTGATCTTTATTTTTGTGTAAGCCCCTGTTTCCATCTGATATTATTTTCCTTCTACCTGAAGAACTTCCTTTAATATTTTTTTGTAGTGAAGGTCTGCTGGGGCCAAACCTAGCTTTTGCTTTGCCTTAAAATATATTTTTTGTCTTAAATTTACATGGATAGTTTTTCTGGATATAGAATTCTAGGTTTACACTTTTTTTTCTTTCAACAATTTAATGTAGCCATTCAATTGTCTTTTGCTTGCTGACATTCCTAGCAATCATTCCTAGCTTTGTTCCCCTGTATACCATGTGCCCATTTTCCCCTGACTGCTTTTAAGATTTTTCTCTTTAACTGATTTTCACCAGTTTGATTATAGTGTGCATTGTTGTGGTTTTGTTTGTGGGTTTTTTTGTTTTTGTTTTGTCTTTTGGATTTTACTGAGCTTTTTGGATCTGTGGATACAAAGTTTTCATCAAATCTGGGGAAATTTTAGTCATTATTCCTTACTTTTTTTTTTTAACATCCCCTTCGTCTCCGTCTCAGATTCTAATTACAGATGTGTCGCACCATTCGATGATGTCCCACAGTTAATGAGGATCTGTTATTGCTTTTCAGCCTGTTTCTTTCTGCAGTGCAGTTGGATAGTTTCTATTCTTATGTTAAGTTCGCTGATCTTTTCTTCTGCAATCTCTAATTCTGTTAAATCTTTCAATTTTTTTTCATTTCTGAAATTTCCATTTAGTTCCAGTTTAGATATTTCATCTCTCTCCCCATTTGTTTTCCTTTATATTCTTGAACATACTTATAATAACCACTTAAAAACTTCTGACTGCTAGTTCTAGCATATCTGACATTTCTTAGCCTGTTCCTATGACTAAGTTTTCTTCCAGTTTGCGTTACATTTTCCTGCTGCTTGGCATGTCTGGCAGTTTTTGATAGGATGCTAGGTGATGAGGTCTGTTTTTTTTTTTTTTTTTTTCCCTTAATATTGAATTTTGTTTTGGCAGGGAGTTTACTTGTTTATGGACAAGCTTGATTCCTTTTGAAACTTATTTGTTGGTATAATTGTAGTGTAGTCTTTATTCTAGGGTTAGTTTTGTCTTAGTACTAAGGTGTAAGCTTCTGGGTCTATATTTAATGCCCTAGTTCTTTAAGAAAGTCTCTTCACTGTGGCTGAATAAAACTCAGACTGGTATAGCCTAAGACTGTGCAGGCCTACACTCCATTGCCACTTTGTTGGCATAACTTGGGGTGGAATGGGAGAATTGTTGGACTGAGTGATTTGTTTCTACAGTTGAGACTCTTCCAGATTCCAAACTGTCCTTATAGCCCACATTATTATCTAAGGCTCAGATGATTTCTCCTTCTCCCCTCAAAGTCCCCTTGCTTCTTTGTCTGCCCACTCCCAGATAAAGATGTTGCTACAGCTATTTGTTCACTTATGAAGTGCTTGTTTTTCTCTGGAATTCAGTTCATGTGGTCAAAGATATTCCAAGTTTTTCTACATCCTAATTGATTAGAGGTCTTCAATGTTCTCTTTTCAGTTTAGGTTATTATAATAATGGGTTGTAATCTCTGTCATAGCTGAATAGATGGTCACAAATACAAACACATTCAAATGGTGGCAGTGTACTGTTGGCTACATTCACAACATCATAATGTTTTCAAAAATCATTGGATGTTTTTTAATTCCACCTACCAGTTTATGGACGGTTTCTTGTCTTATATTTTATCTATGTTTTCTGATATGAATTTGTTTTCCTGTGAACTGATATGAAAGTATATACATTTCTGTAAGGTATATAGATAAGTGTGTATATAGACACACACACAAATATGCATGTGCAAGCACACATACACACACACACGTAAAAATAAATCTCTCCAAATGAATTGAATCTCTTCAAATGGAAGATACTTAAACAAACATGTCAGAAAACTCTGTATCCAATGAGGTGAGAGTTGTTATATGTGACACACATTTTCATAAACAAAATTACACAGCAATGGAAACATTTCAAAACATTCTTTTTTAAGACGCTTTTTCCAAGTAATAAATTTCTTTTGAAAAGAATCAGTTACTTTCTCTCTTTAAAAAAAAAAAATTCCTCTTTTTTTCCCCCCGAAGGGCAGATTGTTTTTTTTTCTTTATGAAATATTATCTGGCCTGCAATACTACAACAGTCTCAAAATTAATCTTACTTATATAAAGCTCTCTCCAATCTTCTCTCTACACTGTGTACAAAATAGTTTTACTTAAAACAAACCTGGAATTTAGCACCACCCCCCTGATTCAAAATCTCTACTACCTTGCCCTTGGCTTCAGGATGAGTGCTAAATTCCTTTATTTCCCAGTTGCTGTGGAGTAGCACGCTGAAAGTCCTTCACAGGTATTTAAGGTCATTTCCAAGCTGTGTACCATAGGTTCCAGCCTACCTTGTCCTTTTCACTATTCTCTAGAATAGCGTCCTTCCAGTCCTCTGCACATTTGCATATGCTTGTGCTCCTCTTTTTATCTAAGGTATTTCCTCATTCCTTCCAGATCCAGCTTACATGTCAATTTTTCTGAGAAACTTGCCCTGACTCATGGCCATAGCTGATATTTCCCACTATAGCAACTCACTCTTTCTACCTCAAATAAAGTCATATAATACTGTGCTCTAACGATCTGCTTATGTGTCTGTTTCCCCAACTGGACCGTGAGAAGCTTGGGCGGTCTTACTCACATTTACTCCCCACACTTACTAAAAGGCCTGGCACCAGTGAGAAACAATAAATGATGTCAAATGAAAAATGCAGCAGGCAAAAGATGGCATATACAAGCAAATATATCATAATTTAGAGTTTTTAAATGTTTTACTTAAATGGCTTTTAGTCATTTTATGATAAAGCCAATTCATCAAAGATTGGATAGTCCATTTTCATTCATGGATTTTCCCATCAAGAGAAAGACCACAGGTTCTCGTGTTAGCCCACAGCTGCTTTTAGGGTGAGTTGCCTTGTTTTCAGAAATATGATGATGATTAACTCCTAGAATTCACTGCTGAACCGTGAGATTAAGTGATGACTGAGGGCTGATTTAAATACACCGTCTTAAGTGAGGAAAAGATATTTCTTGCCAAAATTTGAGGGATTAATTATAGTGGTAGCAGTGATATAACTAGGAATAACAGAATAAAATTTAAAAAAACAAAAATTTTAAAGGAAGATAAGGAAGATTCTCTAGACAGTGAGATCTATTAGACTGTGAAATAAGCTTTCAAGTAAAGTGATGGAAATAAAATCCCTGGAGACATTTTAAATAAAGGGACAATGGACTAGAAAGTATTTTATAGAGAAGAATTCTGCATTGATAAGTGGAGCAAAACAGGGGCAGAGATACGAGATGATGACCAGATGTGGCCCATGCAGGTTGCCTACTGTAAAGGGAGGAAGATGGTATGAGAGCCAGGAATCCTGAGGAGAATTTGCTTAGGAAGAGAGAGACAAAGACAGTAATAGTCCTGGGAGGGATATAGGAGTCAGAATGAACATGGTACACAGAGGGGCATCTGCAGGTTAGGAGAAGAGGCCGGCTAGAACTTACAATGGAAACGAAGCTTGGATAGAGAGTCTAGGTATAGACTGAAGACGAGCTGCAAAGATTAGAAGAGTTTACTCCTGATATAGTGGGACAGTAGGGAGCAAGTACAGATTCCTGAACTGGGAATCCGCACTGCACACTATTCTGCTTGCACTCAGTCACAGTCTCACCTCCTAAGAGAGGAAAGGGGCAGAATAGAGCTGGGGACCAGTTGTTACTTTTTTTGTAAACCCAGCATCTGGCAGAGAATGAATATTTGTTGAATGAGTGAGAGAATGAATGGATGGGTTAAGACCTCTGGATCTTAATTTTGTGTTTCTGAAAATTCTTCAGCTTTCTTACAGATGTGTGGATGACAATGCAATGGGATCTCTAGTAATGGATCCACTAGGAAAGATGGACGTTATTCCAGGAAATAGTGAAAAGGACAGTATAGGCTGGAACCTATGGCACACAGCTAGGACTACTTGGAAAGCATAGTGGTAAAGAAGATTATCTTTTACAGTAATGTGCAGGACACAATACAAGAACGAGAAGACAGAGTTACGGCAACCATCAAGAAGCCTCTGAAAGCATGACACAGAGTAGTGGCTTTCAAACATTCTGACCAAGTAAGAAATACATGTGATGCTGTGACTCAGTGTACACATACACACACCACTCACACACATAAATATCACAAAACAACAAACATATACTAAGAATGACGTGGCTTGAAATTTTATTTCCTATTCAATTTCATTTTTTGTTTTTTAAAGCTAGCGAGGACCCACTAAATTGATTTCATGACCAGCTGATGCTAATGGGTCACAACCTGAAGTTTGAAAAACACTGATGTACAGATCAAATACCAACTGGTATAACTGAACGACACAATAAGCAGGATAAATTCTTGTAGAACATACTCAAGTACAGATTTTCTAAAGTGGGAAAGTCCCAGAGCAGACAGACTGGTCAGACCCTGGAGCTGAAGTCAATTATATGCAATAAACGAGTTGTCACCTTAGGCAAACAGTGAAAAATGTCCACTTACACCTGCTAGGGCCTTTGTTATACTCATATATCCTTCGCAACACAGAACTCAGAGCAGTTTCAGGGAATTTACTAGGGACTCTAGGTGTGGGAGTCAGTTAAATACCCAGTGGGTGGTTATAACAGATCAATACCAGCATACTTCAGAAAGTTAAAAAGAAAAAGCGTTTTATTTATTTATTTTTTTGGCAGAATATATATCATAGGTCTTGGAATTTAAGACAGTGTTGAATTGATTTTCATGGTTAAATATTAATCACACCAAACTTTTCATCTTCCAGATTTTTTTCTCAATGACACAAACTCTTCTTATTTTTACAATCGCTTCTAGTCCAAATCTCTTGGATAAATATGCTGACAGATTGTTCTAGTTTTCTGTTACTCTTACCATTGGAAGATAGAGAAAACGTTTTGCTATCTTAGCTTCCTAATAGGCCTGTTGATCTAATTCTCTATTCATTTACTAATAGGTTTGGAATGGTGCTCTCTGGTATTCATTTCTCTCCTGACAACAGTAAAAGGCCATCTTACTTCCCTTTATCCCTCTGGCTGACAATAATACATTATTTTCTTTTCTTGTCCTTAATTGACATTCTCTATACTCATAGGGCTCCTTTATCCCTCTTCCTTCCTGTTGGTTTACAGGAAAAACAAAACAAAACAAAAAAAAACACCTACCTTTGCACCTCATTTGTCTTCCAACACTCCCTTGTGAAGCCTTGCTGGCAGTCACTTGGTCCTCTGGAAGCTCTTTTTCAATCTTGGCCTCCCCTCTGGGTCTTAATTACGTGTTTTTGAAAATTCTGTAGCCTTCTGACAGAAGTGTGGATGACATTGCAGTGGGGTGTCTATTATTGGATCCTCTAGGAAAAAAGCCAAAGTGTTTGTATTTTAAAAGAAGCAAAGAAAAATATTCTTCATAAATCTTAGGTAACACTGTTGGTTTGCTTTATAGGCTCAAAGGAGATATAGTGTCCTTTGCTATCCTTCAAGAACAAGATAGTGCTTTTTGGATCCTTAAATTCATTGAACTGAAAGAGAATAAGTTCTGAGTTGGGAACACTTGGGTTATGATACTGAATCTGCAACTTACTTGTTTTGTGAAGTTGGACTGACTACTTAATCACTCTGAGTCTCACTTTTGCCATCTGTAAAATAACATAATAGTATTTACTAGAATTGCTGTAAGAATTCAGTGAGATAATATATATTAAGTATACTAGCACAATGGTTCTCAAACTCTGATGTGTATCATAATCACCTAGAAGCAAATAAAGTATGCAGAGCCCTAGGTACATTGAAGTAAGATAGGGTCTAGGCCTCTGTATTTTTACCTAGATTCCCAGATGATTCTGAAACACACCAAAGATTTAGAAACACTGGTCTAGCAGATTATAGACATTCAATATATGTTAGCTCTCTGCCTCATTTTTACCCTCAGAATAGTTGAAAAGTTATCTTACATAATTTAAAGGAAATTAATTTTGACATAACCTTGTGTTTCAAAGACCAGAGATCTGGAAAGGAAATGAGTTGTAGTGGAGGTAAATCTATTTTATGTCTCCCAACCTGCAGCGCAAGCACTGAGTTTTGGCCAGGTTTCTCAGCTTGAGGTTTCAATGCCTGGTCATTATCATTTTATGCTTGTTGATAGACGTACACTCTAGAAATATGTAGCTTTATGTATTTTTAAAATTAAAAGGTAAAATTAATCTTAACTTTTAAGAAGTTTATTTTTTTATTAGCCATTTTTTCTAAGCTTCTACTTTTCCCTACATTATAAAACCAAACCAAACCTGTTGTCTCTGAGTCAATTCTGACTCATAGCAACCCTATAGGACAGAGTAGAACTGCACCTTAGGGTTTCCAAGGAGTGACTGGTGGATTTGAACTGCTGAACTTTTGGTTAGCAGCTGAGTCTTAACCATCATGTCCCCAGGGCTTAGTGCATATTAAAATTTTTAGAACACAATCTCCATTTTCTGTTATTTTGTAACATATCAAAGCAGCCTATGTTATTTCTATCTTTGACAGCAGTTTTACTTTATTTTGTTTATCTCTCTGTTTATTTTATAGCCTACCTTATTCCAAAAAGATTGAAGAGACTTACAAATATACATATGGATTTCTGCCTCCTGCTTAGCATGTAGAAAGCTGGAAAGATCTGCTCCCACTCTTAAGCACAAGAAAATCAGATAACCTATGAAATTTTGACTTTCTTTGAATCCATCAGAGAGTTGATGTCACAGGGCCACCAACTGCCTGAAATATCTGGAAAGACAGGCACCTCCAAAGAAGTGACAGAACATGAGCCCTAGCTTACCTGGAACAGAGCATGAGAGGAAGGTGTAACTTCCATGGAAAAGGATAAACAGATTTCAGCTAAGGTTTTTTTAACAAATTGCTAAAGGCTAAGTATAAGCTAGCATGACTATAGAATCCCTGGGAGTCACAAGAGGAGTTTGTACCAACTCACCAGCTCTTCTCCATGGACTTCACTGTGCGCTCCTAAGAAAGATTCAGGGCAGAGCAGGAGACCACAGAAAGCTTCCTTTGGTAGAGCAGGACTGAGAGTGTGAAGGAGACATCATTGCAGCAAAGGCTTTAAGTGTTCCTCCCCTCAGCTCCTTCTTGTCCCTTTTCCCTGTGGAATAAGAGACCTAAGCCACTGTGGGAAGGACAAAATCTCTTGTCCCCAGGGAAAAAATGAAAACCCTTCCCAGCTGGAGGAAAGAAAGAAGACAAAATCTCTCTATACCTGCGAGAGAGGGAGGATGCGATCGTAGACTCAGATCATTAGAAATACTGTACCACTGGGAGTGGTGCTGGAAACACTTTCTGCATAAGATATGTCAAAAATACAAGACAGAGTTTGGCTGCCACAGGGAAGAGGGCCAGGATCACTAGGATGTTCCAACACTGAAACTAGTGACACAGGGCCTTCCTAATTCTGAAGAGGAACCAAGACAACAGAGAAGTCCCCTCCCCCATGGCCAGGCTGGCAAGAGTCAAGTAATAAGTAACAGCCATCTACCACTGGAGAAGGAGTGAGAGCGTGGAGTGAGACCTTCTCTGAGGTTCAGGCATACAGAGAAAGCTGAAGATGAGAGTGGAACAGAAACGTTGAGAAAAATCTTTCAACAGCCCAAACTGCACCCTAAACATTAGATAATATTAGAGGAATGTGAAGCCTGTGGTGCACTGATGGCAATCATAGCACCAACAAAACCCAGAGCCAGCACAACAACTGACTAGATTGTCTCAACTCCCAATGTATGTAAAGGCCTACCAGAAAGAGTGGCATACTCACTTCCAGGCATACATACTATGTACCTCAGTGTCTGTTGTTGTATAGATGATTTCTGGCTTTTGACCAAAAGTTACCATATACACACAAAAGCAAAAATAAAACAAACAAACAAGGAAAAAGCCTAACTTACTGTCAAGAGGCAAATAATCAACAGAACCAGATTTAGAGATGAACCAGATGTTGACACTATCAGACAGAATTTAAAATAACAGTGATTAACATGATAATCAATAATGCAGACAGCAGGCATTAACAGATGTGGAATTTCAGCAGAGTGATGGGAATTATAAACACATTACCACATGTTCTTAGAGATAAGAAATCTTTTTGTAACATACCATAATACGATTATAACACTTAAAAACATTAACAAAAGTTCCTTAGTATCATCTAAAATTCAATGTTTAAATTGCCCTGTTTGTCTCAGAAATGCTTTTTAACAATTGGTTTACTCAAATCAAGATCGAATGAAGTTTACTATTGCATTTGGATGCTATGTCTTTTAAATCTCTTTTAATTCGTAACTGTTTCCCCTTTGATTGTTTTTTTAATTGCTGTGTATTTGTTGAATGATCTGGATCATTTGTTCTATAGATTTTTGTATATACTAAATTTGTCTGCCTAAAACTTTTTTATTTCCACATACATTTTTTTAAAGATATCGTCCAAATAACATAAATTTACCTTTTAAAAGTGTATAATTGAGTAATTTTTAGTATATTCACAAATTTGCACAATCGTCACTCTATATAATTGCAGAATATTTTCATTACCCCAAAAAGAAACCTGGTACCATTAGCAGTCACTCTGCATCACATCTCCAGCAAATCCTAAAAAGAAAACCTGAACCACTTGCTGTTGATTTGATTCAGACTCATGGCGACCCCTGTTTTAGAGTAGAACTGTACTCCATGGAGTTTTCAATGGCTGTGATCTTTCAGAAGAAGCTTGCCAGACCTTTCTTCTGAGGCACCTCAGTGAATTCGAACCACCAATCTTTTGGTTAGTAGTTGAGCGCTTAACCATTTGCGCCACGCAGTGACCTTCCCCCCAAACTTAGACGAATCACTAATCTTTCTGTCTCTATATTGCCTATCTGGATATTTCACATAAATGGAATTACATACTGGTTATGACAGGCTTCTTTCACTCAGCGTGTTTTTTAAGAGTCATCTATGTTGTAGCATGTATCAGTCTTTCATTCCTTTCTATGGCTGAATAATCCATATTTTGTCTATCCATTCATCAATGAATGGATATTTGGGTTGTTTCCACTTAGTGGCTATTACATATAATGCTGCTATGAACATACATGGACAAGTTTGTGAGTGGAAATATGTTTCTTTCTTGGGAATATAACTAGGAGTAGACTTGCTGGGTCATATTGTAATCATATGTTTAACTTTATGAGGAATTGTCACACTGATCCATATATGGGTTCCAATTTCTTCACATCCTTGCCAACACTTATCGTCTATCTTTTTGATTATGGCTATACTGGTGGTTGTAAAGTGGTATCGCATTGTGGTTTTGGTTTGCATTTTCCAAATGACTAACGATGGTGAACATCTTTTCATGTGCTTATTGACCATTTGTATTTGGAAGAAATGTCTATTTAAGTCTTTGGTCATTTGTTTAATTGGGTTGATTGTCTTTTTGTTGTTGAGTTGTGGGTGTTCTTTACACATTCTGGATACAAGTCTGTCTTAGTTACCTAGTGCTGCTGTATCAGAAATACCACAAATGGATGGCTTTAACAAAGAAAGATTTATTCTCTCACAGTCTAGGAGGCTAGAAGTCCTAATTCAGGGTGCCAGGGGAAGGCTTTCAGTATTAAGATGTATACTAGCGAAAGAAGACATTCTTATCTTCTCCTAATCTTGGGGGAAAACACTCAGTGTTTCACCATTAAGTATGATATTGACTGTGTTTTTCACAGATAACCTCTGTTAGGTTGTCCTATACATTTGTCCATAGTATTCCCTTATAATCTTGTTTATTTCTATAAGATTGTTCATAATGTCCCTTTTTGTTTCTGATTTTAGTAATTTGATTTCTCTTTTTCTTGGTTAGTCTAGCTAAAAGTCTGTCAATTTTGTTTATCTTTTTAAAGAATCAACTGTTCGGTTGATTTTCTGTATTATTTTTCACTTCTCTATTTTGTTTATCTCCAATCTAATTGTTATTATTGACTTCTTTCTGATTGCTTTGTATTTAGCTTGCTCTTCCTTTTTTACTTTCTTAAGTGTAAGGTTAGGTTATCCACTTTAGATCTTCTTTTTTAGTATAGATATTGCAGCTATAAATTTCCCTCTAACCACTGCTTTTGCTGCATCTTATAAATTTTGATACATTAGTATGTTGTGTTTTCTTTTTCATTTATCTCAAAGCATTTCCAATTTCTCTTGTTATTTATTTATTTTTTTACTCAGTTATTTAGGACTATGGTGTTTTATTTCCAAATATTTGTGAATTCCTTAAATTTCTTTATATTATTTATTTCTAATTTAATTTCATGGTGGTCAAAGAACATACCTTGATTGATTTCAGTCATTTAAATTTATTGATACTTCTTGTATGGCCTTACATAAAGTATAGCCTGGAGGATGTTCCATGTGCTCTTGAGAAGAACATTATTCTGCTTTTGTTAGGTTGAGTATTCTATGTTGTTGTTAGTTGCTGTCAAGTCACTTCTGACTTATGGCAACCTATAGATATGTCTGTTGTGTCTAGTTGGTTTGTACCATTGTTCAAGTCTTCTGTTTCTTTGTTTATACTCTGTCTAGTTGTTCTACCCATTTTTGAAAGTAAGATATTGAAAGCTTCAACTATTATTGTTGCATTGTTTATTTCCCCTTTCAAGTCATTCAGTTTTTGCATTATTTATTTTGGGACTCTCTTGCTAGGTGCATATATATTTATAATTGTTATGCCTTCTTGATGGATTGGCTCTTTTATCATTAAAATATCCTCCTTTGTCTCTAGTAACAATTTATGTTGCCTCAGGCAACTGCGATGTTTAGCAATTGCTGCTGTTTTCAGAAAATGTCCCAGAAAAAAAAGCTATTTACAAGCTTTGAGTCAGGTCAAATAAGGACAATCTCTGTGAATGCGGTTTTCTAGAGTACTGCCAGAAGATCAGACAATAACAATTCTCTAGGATGGGGCTTCTGGGGAGCTCTAAACCTATTGTTCCCCCTCCAGTGACTGCTAGGCTGCTGGTTTTCATGTTACCTTGATTGAGATTCTGTTGGTTTTCAGTGCTCCTGAGGAGCTGGCAGAGGATTTTGGGAAAAGGACAAGTTAAAACGTCACAAAGATTACTGTTTTTATCAACATTCAGTCTTTTTATGTTTTTACAAACATTCAGATTGTTGCAAGCCTTTGATTAATTTCCAGAGCCCTGAAAAAGTTGATTTTAATATTTTCTTTCCCAGTGTTCTCATTGCTTTGATGGAGGTGAAGATTTTTCAATGTTTTTGCAATGTCGTTTACGCTGACTCCAATCTCAACCATTCATTTTAAATGTCATTGTGGGAAG
>NW_004443957.1:5921273-5923570 GCF_000243295.1 Trichechus manatus latirostris | reverse complement strand
ATACTTGAATACTTCCCTCCCATGTCTTGTATCTTACAACTCAACTGGAAAAGGGCATATCCCTGGGCCAAGAGTAGACTGTGCTGGGGTTAAATTCTGTGTCTCTCTAGTACATAGAAATACCAGGCAAACCATCAGTTACGTATAGAGATTTTACAGCCTCTGTAGTATTTGTTATAATCATGTATCTTTGCCTATGTCTAAATTAGTATAGATTTAGCTCAATTTGCTGAATCTCTGAAATGCAGATCTGCAATTATAACACTTTAATAATGACATAGAAATGCTTTTAAAGCTTGAAGTACATTCTGAAATATAAAAGATGGAGAAAACTATCTCTTTCAAGATAGTGTTATTGTATTAAAATTTATTGATAACTGTTAAACATACACTCTTATTTATTCATTTATTTAACAAATATTTATTGAGTACTCACTCTGTGCCAGGCACTACGCTAAATGCTGGCCATACGATGGTGACTAACACTGGCACGGTCACCTTCTCTCTTAGGAGTCTCTTGAATTCAGTACCTAATTGACAGCCATTCTGGGTAAATAGATGTTTAGTGCAGTAATATTACCGGAGCGTCTTTTGGCATTCAGCAAGTTCTTATGACAGGGTGAATATATTACTAAATAATTTCCCTGTGTTTCTCTTCTTTTTCTTGGTCACTTTGTATCTCATTCCTCCAAGAATTCTGATGTGAACTTATACACCTTCTGTAGACTCTTCACCTTCCCCAACTTTTGTGTTTATTTTGTTTTTCTCCATGCCCGCCAAGAAAAGCCTGATGGTATGTTTCCTTACTTCAGAGGTTTGTTTCCTTAAATGTGGAGTGGATCCATCCACCTATGGACAACTGATTTTTGACAAAGGGTCAAAGTCCATTCAGTGGGGAAGGAATAGTCTCCTCAATAAATGGTGCTGCAAAAATTGGATACTCACATGCAGAAAAATGAAACAGGGGCCATACCTCACACCGTACACAAAAACTAACTCAAAATGGATCAAGGACCTAGATGTTAAAGCTAAAACCATGAAGTTCTTGGAAAAAACTTAGGGGCAAAACTATGAGACCTAGTTTTTTTTTTTAAGGATTGTTTATGAAACACAGCTACAAATGCAAGAGCAGCAGAAGACGAAATAGATTAACTATAAAACTTATAAAAAATAAATACTCGTGCTTATAGAAAGACTTAATCAAAAGAGTGAAAGAACAACCTACAGACCGGGAAAAAATCTTTGGGAATGATATATCTCATAAGGGTCTAATCTCTAAAATACTTGGAAAATGTCAACAAGTCAACAACAAAAAGATAAACAACTCAATTGAAAAATGGATGGACACTTCACCAAAGAGAATATTCAAGCAGCCAACAAACACGTGAAAAGATGTCCACGATCATTAGCCATTAGAGAGATGCAAATCAAAATTACAATGGAATAACATCTCATCCCTGCTAAAATGGCACTGATTAAAAAGAACACACACACAAAACCACAAATGCAAGCGAGGATGTGGGAAGATTGGAATTCTTACCCACTGCTGGTGGGATTGTAAAATTATACAACCACCATGGAAAATGGTGTAGCACTTCCTCAAAAAACTAGAAATAGAACTACCTTATGATCCAGTGATCCCACTTCTAAGTATAGGCCCTGGAGAACCAATAGTAAAGACACAAACAAACATATGCACACCTATGTTCATTGTAGCACCATTCACAATAGCAAAAAGACAGAAACAACCTAAGTGCCCATCAATGGATGAATGTATAAACAAAATGTGGAATATACATACAATGGAATACTATATAGCCATAAAGAATAATGATGAGTTCTCAAAACATAATGTGGATGAATCTGGAGGACATTATGCTGGGTGAAATAAGTTAATCACAAAAGGAAAAATAGTGTATGATCTCAATTTTATATAAAAAGAAAAGAATAGGTATACAAGAAGAGACCAAAATTCATTAGTGGGTACCAGGGAAGGGGGTGAGGGAGAGGAAGGATCACTTACTGGATAGTAGACACCTATTTTATATATATCTTCCCCCCTCCTTTGGTGATGGAAAAGTTAGCATCAAATGTGAGTGAAGAGTCTACAGCTTGACCAAGGTAAATGAGATTGCTAAGAAGTACACAAGAAAAAAGAACTTTTTTGATAAAGGATATGACATATATAATCTTGCAATAACACCAACAGCAACCAAAAAAATATGTGTGTGGTTACATATGTATGTATATATGCATATATGAGTATGAGTATATATGCGTTTGTACATAACAGATAG
>NW_004443957.1:5914164-5921101 GCF_000243295.1 Trichechus manatus latirostris | reverse complement strand
GGTCCAAAGGACACACTCTGCTCCCAGCACTGCTTTCTTGGTTGTATGAGATCTCCTTGTCTCTCTGCTCGCTTCTCTCTTTATATCTCAAAAGAGATTGCTTCAAGACACAATCCAGTCTTGTAGGTTGAGTCCTGCTTCACTAACACAACTGCCACCCATCCCCCCTCATTAATATCACAGAGGCAGGATTTACAACATATAGGAAAATCACATTAGATGACACAATGGTAGACAATCACACAATACCAGGAATCATGGCCCAGCCAAATTGATACATCTATTTTTTGGGGGACATAATTCAATCCATGCAGAAGAATGAACAAATCTGCCTTGGAAGAAGCACAGCCAGAATGCTCCTTAGAATCAAGGATGGCGAGACTTTGTCTCACATACTTTGGACATGTTATCAGGAGGGACAGTCACTGGAGAAGAATATCGTGCTTGGTAAAGTAGAAGGTCAGAAGAAGACCCTCAAAGAGATGGATTGACATAGTGGCTGCAACAATGGGCTCAAGCATAACAACAGTGATGAGGACCAGGCAGTGTTTCATTCTGTTGTACATAGGGTTGCTATGAGCTGAAACTGACTCGAGGACACCTAAAAACAACAACATACATATATGTGTATGCATGCAGGCACATCCATACGTATAATAAACCACATAGGGGACACCGTTACGGACACTTTTTGACATAACCAAACACTTCGCAAGATTGGTTTTCTGGCTTTGAAGGCTTAGGATCATAGTCTCGTGGGACTACTCAGACAATTGGCATTATATGGATCATAAAGTTTGTGCTCTAAATCCTAGTTTGGTGAGTAGTGTCTGGGGTCTTAAAAGCTTGCACGTGGCCATCTAAGGTACTACAGCCTCTACTCGTCTTGAGCAAAAGAGAAAGAAAGAAACCAAAGACTCAGTGAAGAAATTATTCTAAGGCAGTATACACTAACCATGGCTTCATCTACCCTGAGACCAGAAGAACTAGATGGTACCTGGCTACCACTACTGACCACTCCAATCAGAGCCACAATAGATGGGTCCTGATAGAATGGGAGAAAAATATGGAACAGAATACAAATTCTTAAAAAGTCCAGGCTTACTGGACTGGTTGAGACTAGAGGACTCCCCAAGACTATCGCCCTGAGATATTCATTAGACCTTGAACCGAAACTATCCACTGAGGTCACCTTTTAGCTAAATAATAGATTGGCTCATAAAATAAAGAATATCACCCGTGAGTACTACACACCTTTAAAAAGTCATCTATATGAGATCAAAGGGTCAACAATTACTTTAAAACAAAGATGGAAGTGTAAGGGAACAGGGAAACTAGATTACTGGAAACAGAACATCCAGAACGGATTTAACGAGAATGTTGATACATTATGAAAAATGTAGCCCATGTTGCTGAATAATTTGTGTAGTAATTGTTAAATGGGAACCTAATTTGCTGTGTAAATTTTCATGAAAACACGATAAAATATTATTAAAAATAGCACGGAGTGGAGGATATGACGTAGGAGTATGTAAACAAGTTCACTGAGAGGATGATATAATTTCAGGGCCTGACAGACATCCCTAATTAATCAATGCCTGACATTTCATAATTACAGATTCTTGTTTCAGAAAACTGTAGACACCGGCTAAAATGCAAATACTTCTGGGAAAATTGTTTTAACCCTTCTCAGTCATTTCTATGTTGGGCTGAATGAGTTTATTTAAACCTTTTATGAGAACAGGTTTTGAGTAGGAAAGATAAAAAGATAAATGTAAGCAGTAGGTAACTGAAAGCATAGAGGGAAGAGTTACAGGTGGGAAGTTGAGGATACCATGATTACAAAGGAGAATAAACTCTGCTTTTCAAGTTGAACGCAAATCATTGTACTTTCATGACTATATTGCTAAGTTCCTTTGAAATGCTTTCTGAAACATTACATTAACAATTAAAATTAGCCTAATGACAAGTATTCAAATTCCATTGACTATAACCCTTAGGACAGAATGGCACTGGGGTTATATGAAAAGAGTAGGCATTCTTCTGTGCATATTCAGTGCCTCTGATGTCTTTCTTCCTGCAAACCTCTTCCCACCCTAATCTTAAATTTGAGGATTTTTCTTAGCATTCTGAGTACCAAGTACTGAATAATAAATCAATGAACTCAAAATTAAGATTAAATGGGATTTTAGAAAGATCAAAAGAGCATTGCAATTTACAGACAGAACAGAAATTAACCAATCACTTTGCAGATGAAAATATAGGCTGAGGTTTGCTTAGATGACTTGTTAAAATATGATACACTCCGTATATACTCTGTTCTTCTCCTGTACCAATATATGCCTCACACACACACACAAAACGAGATGTTTCTATACAAATATTCTCACTCTCCTCTAGAACACAGCTCAGGTTATAATCACTCATTATTCTTTTGGTTTCAGTAAGACTGTTTAATCTTTTTTTTTTTTTCCCAATTTTAATTGATTAATGTTAATGATGGATTTTACAATCATTCTAAACAATGTTTTTAATATGAAAGAAATGTCTTAAGTGAACCCAGCACTTAAAATGAAAGCAGTTGTGTGAAATTGTGTGTGATACCATCCAATATAAAATATGTGGCCATAACAATTACAGACCATCTGTTAAACTGGCATCTTGCTGGTACAGGAATGAAATTTCTATTAAGTTTTATTATCAGGAAGTGTAGATGACAGATTCCATATGAAAGTCCACAGCCAGTAAACTGTCTAAATAAAGAGTGGGATGCCACACAGTTAATGAGTTGGATCAGGTTCCCTGATTACATACTTTGTAAATAATGTGCTTATTTACCAGCTCTTAAAATAAGTAGCGCTTGTAAGGGTGGTGGTTGTTTTTAAAGTGGTGCCCATATGGGAGGTAAACTGGAATGGTCACAAGACACGGTCCAGAGTCTTCTGGTTAATGTATGATTCACCACTTCAGCTGGAGAGACGGAAATCATATATGACAAAAGGATGACTTGAAAGGGGGAAAATGAAAATTAAATCTTAAAAGTAATGAATTTTGATTTGTGGAAGCCACATTCTTGTGGCCTAAAGACTAATTCACAACTCCAAAGAATTGAGGTCATGATCCAACAGTGTTTCAGCTGTGGTTTTGAATCATCGCAGGAAGGAGAATGTCTAACATTATCAGCAAGTCTCAGAACAAGGATTGGGATTATTAATGGGAGAACACACGGGTTTAGAGTTTGTCATAATTCGTTGAACAAGTGACCCTGTAGGACAGAGTAGAACTGCCCCATAGGGTTTACAAGGCTGTAATCTTTACGGAAGCAGACTGCCACATCTTTCTTCCGTGGAGCTGTTGGTGGGTTCAAACCACAGACCTTTTAGTTAGCAGCTGGGCGCTTAACCACTATACCACCAGGGCTCCTTGATTTACTAATCTGCCACCGTTATCAATAATCTATTATTGTTGGGGATATCCAGGAAAAAAGAAATAATACCAAAATTCTAATTGTTCAAGTAGTAACTTGGAGAGTTGTCAAAAAGAAACCTAATTCAAATTCACATAAAATAAGCGAAAAATAATCTGGAGCCTTTTCTCTTTAGTGCCTTCTGAACAATCTATAATTAAGTAGAGCTCTAATTCATCATAGAAAGCATAATCCACAGCTGTAGACCCTTGGAAAGTTGTTCAAACTCTTCCAGGACTTTTGCTGAGTAATGTCTGTGGGATTCAGTAGCCAGGACCCAGCACTAAAAAGGGTTTTCCAGAGACATCTGCAAGCTGGGTGATCTGCCCTGATACTTCCACATTTCCAGTTACTGGATGCATATTATTATATCTCAGAAAGTGAATTCCTCAATGGAATTCTACTTTTAGGTCAGCTCTAACAACTTCTAAGAGAGATAGCTTTTTTTATTTTTGTTATTGTCTTTTGAAAAAAGAATGGGTGGATGACAAGACCAAGAAATGCAAGCTTTTAAGTGAATTGAGATTGTGAAAATCCAAATCATTTTTCGGAACTCGGGTAGGAAAAGGAGCGTGCTATGGAGTACTTGGCACTAAGACCATGACAAGCATCGGGGTGCACCAGAACAGCAAGCAAATATAAAGATTGCAGGTGAGCTTTGAGTTAATTTTTAAGACTTTCTTTTATGAAGATGCAATTTACAAGTAGTGAAATGCACAGACGTTAAACGTAGAGTTCATATAGTTTTGACAAATGAATAATCAAAAACCAAACCTGTTACTGTTGAGTTGATTCCGACTCATACTGACCCTTGAATACACTCATGTAATTCACACCCCTAGTGGTGCCGTGATTAAAAGCTTGGCTGCTAACCAAAAGGTCATTAGTTCAAATCCACCAGCTGCTCTTTGGAAACCCTGTGGGGCAGTTCTACTCTGTACTATGGAGTCGCTATGAGTCGCAATTGACTCGACAGCAATGGGATCATTATACAGAACATTCCATCACACCAGAAAGTTTTTGTGTGCTCCTTCCCAATCAATCCTTCTGCTCGCCTCCTTCCAAGCAACCCCTGATCTGATTTGATCACCACAGATTCCTACTGTGTACTCTAGAATCTCATATAAACGTAATCATACTGTATGTACCCTTTGGTATAAGACTTCTTTTCACACAGTATGATTGATGTTTTAGAGAAGATTCATCCATACAGTACGTAGTATGTATCAGTAGTTGAATCGTTTTTATTGATGAGGAGTATATTCTCTTATGTGTGTGTGCGTACTTCAATCTTTTCTCCGTTTATCATGATGTTGCTTATTGGTCCAGTTATGAGGATTTTTGTTTTCTTTATGTTGAGGTGTAATCCATGCTAAGGCTGTAGTCTTTCATCTTCATCCGTAAGTGCTTCAAATCCTTTTCGCTTTCAACAAGCAAGGTTGTGTCACATGCATATCACAGGTTTAATGAATCTTCCTCCAATCCTGATGCTGTATTCATCTTCATATAATCCAGCTTCTCGAATTATTTGCTCAGCAAACAGATTGAATAAGTATGGTGAAAGGATACAACCCTGACACACAGTTTTCCTGATTTTAAACAACACAGTATCCCCCTGTTCTGTCTGACTGCCTCTTGGTCTATGTACAGATTTCTCATGAGCACACTTAAGCATTCTGGAATTCCTGTTCTTTCTTTGCAAAGTTTTCCATAATTTGTTATGACCCACACAGTCAAACGTCTTTGCATAGTCAATAAAACAACACAGGTAAACATCTTTTCTGGTATTCTCTGCCTTCAGCCAAGATCCATCTGACATCAGCAATGATATCTCTTGTTCCATGAAAATATACAAATAGTCAATAAGCACATGAAAAGATTCTCTATATCACTTGTCATTAGGGAAATGCAAATCAAACTGCAACGAAATACCACTTCATACCCACTAACCAAACCCAGGAAACCCTGGTGGCGTAGTGATTAAGAACTACAGCTGCTAACCAAAAGGTTGGCAGTTTGAATCCACCAGGTGCTCCTTGGAAACTGTATGGGGCAGTTCTACTTTGTCCTGTAGGGTTGCTATGAGTCGGAATCCACTCAACGGTAATGGGTTTTTTTAACCAAACCCACAGCAGCCTTGCTGATTCCAGCTCATAGAGACCTTATAGGACAGAGTAGAAATGCCCCATAGGGCTTCCAAGGCTGTAATCTTTATGGAAGCAGTCTGCCATATCTTTTCTCCACGCACAGTGGCTGGTCAAACTGCCACCCTTTGGGTTAGCAGCCAAGAGCTTAACCACTTGCACTACCAAGGCTCTTTCACACCCACTACTATGTCTAAAAGAAAAAAGACAGACAATAACAAGTGTTGGCAAGAATGTGGAGAAATTGAAACCCTTATACGTTGCTAGTGGGAATGTAAAACGATGCAGCCACTGTAGAAAACAGTTTGAGTTCCTCAAAAAGTTAAATAAGTTACCGTATGACCCAAAAATTCCACTCCTAGGTATATACCCAAGGCAATTGAAAGCAATTTGCTCACGCAAAAACCTGTACACAAATATTCATAGCAGCATTATTCATTATAGGCAAAGTGTAGAAACCATCCAAATGTCCATCAGCTGAGGAATGGATAAATAAAATGTGATATATCCATACAATGGAATATCCTCTGGCAATAAAAAGAAATGAAGTACTGATACATCCTATAAGATGGATGAACCTTGAAAATATTTTGTTAAGTAAAACAAGCCAGGCACAAAGGGCCACATGTTGTATGATTTCACTCATATGAAATGTAAAAAATAAGTACATCTATAGATATAGAAAATAGATTAGTGATTGCCTAGGTAGAGGCTGAGGATGGGGTTGAGGATTGGAGAGTGACTGCTAACAGTTACACAGTTTCTTTCTGAAGAAATGAAAGTATTCAAAAATTGATTGTGCTGATGAATGTACAACTCTGAATATACTAAGGGCTATTGAATTGTGCACTTTAAATTGGTGAATTGTATGGTATGTGAATTATATCTCAATAAATCTTCTTAGAATGAAATAAACTTTGCTTTAAGATCTTGGGATGGGTTGTGGGGGTGAAGACGGGCATAATAACAGTGATTTCATTCCTCTCAAACCTAAATTCCCAGGACAATAGTGCCTGTCTACCCTGGCTTCAGTCGCATCCTGCCCTTGGCCAGAATAGAGCAGAGCTCCTTGGCCAGCAGTTCCTTCAAGGCTACATACATGGTGTAGAAGGTGTTCTTTAAAGAAAAATCAGAAAGGAAAGGTACAGTGAATGGGAAAATGTAGTTAAGGATCTAAGTTGAAATGATGAGGGTAAGAAAGGGACAACTCTTTCTTTGAGGGATGTCTTTGAACATCAGGAAGGGATGAATTGGAAGAAATAGTAATTAAGATATAATCAGTTTTTTCTTGTTTCATTCACTAATTTTTTTTTCCAGTTGCCATCAA
>NW_004443957.1:5768885-5903560 GCF_000243295.1 Trichechus manatus latirostris | reverse complement strand
ACCACTAAAAAAACAGATAAATAAAAACTATTTACAAACAAGATTTTTTTTTAAAGTAGAGGCAGCTCAGTACAAATATATAAAAATAAGTAAATACAAGAAAGGAGGATATGGTAGGGTTCAGGCTGAGTGGCTGAGAAATGCTCACATTTTGTCCAATGTGGGAAAGAGGGATAGAGCATCACTTTTTCCAACACACTGAGCCCAGAGAGACAACAAAAGAGCTGGAATGCTGTCAAGCTTCCTTGAATAGAGAGGATCTCTAAGAAGCATCAAACTGCAGAGGTCAGAGGTTCCTTCAGAAAAGATCTTGAGAGTCTCATCATCTCCAAAGAACTCTAACAAATCTAAAGGCAAGAAAAACTTTGAAGAAACAGGACTTCTCCACATGACAGCAATGGCTGCAAGCTACAGCAGATAATGTTTTTCATGTAGGAGGCAATGAGGAGGGTCATGGAGTGAACCTCAGCAAGAAAAACTTTTAGTAATAGAACGGATTTCAGTGACTGCAATCTTCAAAAAGCGTCTTTTTAGTATTGCATGAGACATATTTATACTAAAAAGGTATTTATAATTTATTAGAAATTCAAATTTAACCGGGCATCCTGTACTTTCATTTACTAAATATGGCAACCTTTATTCCCAGTACCTTTCTAGCAATATTACCTAAAATGCTAATCTGGAAAGTAAGGAATGGCAGAGCCCTGGAACCACATCCATCTGGGCACCCAGAGGAGCTAAATCAGCTAAATGTGCTTTAAAATGGTGGTCTGATGGGAAAGGCAGAGTGCCCACCAGGTAGAGCTGTCATTTTTCACTGTAAGTGAAAGTTTGAAATGCTATCCAAAATTCGTGATAACATTTCCTAATAAGGTGTCACAACAGGGTGGGTACTCTGGCGTGGACAGGACATAGAAGTCTTCCTGCTTGGCAATCAGTGCATAGAACACCTGTTGATAGGTGCAGGGCTCTGGTTCCAGGGAGAGGCTCTGGCAAGATGCAGGTAGAAAACCAGAACTAGCAGTATGCTGGGATCTTAGATGGGAGCCCAAGTAAGTAAGGCCCAAGATAGAAGCTTGGTTAGAGAAACTGGGGTATCACATTAGGTGAAACAAGCAGCAAGTGCCTTGTATGCTATGTCTCTAATCTATCATTTATCTATCTGCCTGTCTGTTCATCTGTCCGTCCATCCATCTCATCTATCATCTGTCTATCCATCCATCCATCCATCCATCCAATTTATTCTATCTGGTTGGATAAAATTTTATGATTCTTATTTGGCAGTTTGTATAATGAAAAATTAATGTTTTGTTTCTTCTCGCTAATATCCCAAAAGTGCAAAAATCCAATGACGCCAAAGGTCAACAGAAAAAGTCTATTGTACTAAGCCTTGTTCTAACTATGATTGGTGAACCACTTGGCAGAATTTGTCTTCTCTGCAGAATGGTAGAAGGTTGATTTTTCTTCAAGAAGCAAGGGGAGTTTACTCAAGTGTCCAATCAATACATTTTCTATTAAGGAATGATATTCTTCCAAAAAGCCTAATCTTCATTTAATTTATAATTACTTAATATTTATAGATTTATAGGAGCCCAAGAATTCTGTTTCCCTTCCACTGAATGCAGATTCTTGTTACTAGCCAATCTGCAGAAGCGTTAGAGGCTTGAGTCCTAAAAATAGTGGAAAGGAAATTTAATAGCGGTGTATGGTCTTTACAATTTCCAGCTGAATATATTTAAGCAACAACTTCCTTCCTGGCTCTCTGTGAAGCTAGGATAGAACTGAGGGTCCTTGATTTGCTAACTTCTGCATAAAATATAATAGGGCTTGATCATTTAGGCAGCAACTGTAGGGCCTCTAAATCTCTATATCCATGATGGCTTTTAAATTGTGTCTGTATCATTCTCCCCAAACAAGTTATCTCAATATAAACCATCACTTTGAAGGGTTAACCAAATCAGTTGTTTGGTATAAAGGTAGAACAGTAACACTGATTGAAGTTTTCTACTGAATGAAATGTCTTGAAGAGTATATGAGATTTCTATATAGGCCTGTCTTTGTAATAGAATAGAATGGTATTTATCATATTAGATCTCATTAGCAACTTTGATACCTTTGACCTCCATCTAGGTAGTTAAACATTAGAGATCCGCTTGAGGTAAATTTCTTCTAAAGCAGTACCTATCTTTAAGAAGATGTAGAATGGTACAGTTGTATTCTTCTTTGAAATGATCAACTGGTATCTGAAGTTGTATACTGGGTATATCACAACATACGTTGACCCCAACCTCCTTGAACATAAACCAGCAGAAGAGATGGGCAGCCTAAGGCTTAGGAAAGCATTACTATAATCAGGACAAAGATGACCTCAGAATTAAGTGAGAACCCTCAACCATTGAATTCCCTTATCCTTTCTTTCATTTTTATAGTATACCTTCAAGGAAAAATTTATTGATTATTTGTTTTACTTCTTTCATAATTGAACTACCAAGAAAGC
Organism: Trichechus manatus latirostris; assembly: GCF_000243295.1. Taxonomy (NCBI): domain Eukaryota; kingdom Metazoa; phylum Chordata; class Mammalia; order Sirenia; family Trichechidae; genus Trichechus; species Trichechus manatus. The sequence goes on along the minus strand of NW_004443957.1, from coordinate 5,901,063 downwards.
AAATTCTGACAACATTAGAAACCACCATGTTAGTTTATTGTGAGTATTCATCATTGTATAAGCAAATTTACTAGGGTGCTGTAGCTGCCAAATTGTCTGATCTCCAGATTTGCTCAGCATTTCCCATCTGCTCACACAATAGTCATAAGACTTGTGCTTTTCTGGATCTAGAATAATGCTTCAAAAATGCCTGAGGGCATCTCCTCACCCAAGCTCTTTTAATAAGGTTAGGTATATAGCACATTCATCTCACAAGATATATGCACATATGCCATGATATCATTAGTCACAAAAATGGACATTTAATTATCCTGGTCTCTAAGGTCCGTGTTCATGGTTAGAATATGAAGGACTCATATGAAGGAGTTCAGTTACTCATCAATGACAGCATTTTAACCTAGTGCACAGGCTTTTCTCCATGTTGTCACGCTATTTTATTTGTCTATCCATCTTGTAAATGGTTATTCCTGTTGTCCATCATCTCAACATATTTGGAGGCAGATGGCCCTCTGGCATTCTAAATAATACCCTTAACCATCTCCTCGTAGGCTCTCACATGTTCTTAAGCACCTACACCTAACGTTAAAATTCTATTCTTTCTTCATAGAGAGCCAGAAAGGAAGTTGTTGCTTAAATATCTGCAATAAAAAGATCATGTACTGTTGATTAGAATCCTACTAGCCACTATTTCTAGAATCAAAAGCTGTAGCCCTGCTACACATTGGCCAGTGATAGAAAAACTGCGTTCTATGTAAGGGAAAAAAGAATCTTTGGGCTACTGAAAGGCTATACCATAATTTTTCTCTCATGCTTTCCTATTGAAAGTCATCACCCAGAATTGGTACTTAATGGAAAGAGAATACATGAATCCATAATTAAGATTACATATGCCTAGAAGCAGAGTGTTTACCTTTTTGAAATAATTTAAATCAGCATATGTATTAAACAGTACATGAATATTCCTACTACAGATAATATTATCATACTCCTACTTAGATCTGTGTCTGTCTATATTTCTATCTATGCATATATATCTCAAAAGATACCTACCTAAATATTAAAAGTAGTTCTCTCTAGGTAGTATAATGATAGCTGGAAATATTTGGTATTTCCTTGCTTTTTTGTAGTTTAAAATTTTTTGACCAAGAATATGCTTTACTTGTGTAATAATAATAAAAAAAATTAAAACAACACTTTCTAAACTGAAAACAGGTTCTTTGTGTTAGTATAAATTATGTATGTCTAGCCCAGTTATAAAAGTCATGGGAATCCAAAGACAGCCTTATGTCTGTCTCTCCCAAGGTGTATATGACAATAATGCATGGATGTATTCATCTTGCACTGCTTCGCTGCTTCCCTGAAGAGCCTCAGCTCACACAAAGAAGACTACAGCACTCAGGAAGGAATAGCATTGGGGTCAGATGGAGTAATTGCAATCTTCTACTGTGATTATCTGAGAAAATAGCGGTGGGCAGAAATGCAGTATAAAAAAGAGAGTGAGAAGAAACGAATGTTTAGTAAGTGACTATTTATGTCCTAGGTATTTGATGTGTTTCTTGTCTCATATTTTCTTCATAATTTTATATCCTCCCTGTTTGAAGATACAGAAACTGAAGCTTGAAGAGGTCACTTGCTCATGGTGACTAACTAATCAATGGCAGTGCCAGGGTTTGAACTGACTCTAAAAATCAAGCATCTTTCTCCTCTACCCCACTTCCTTATCTTTTCCAATTTCTAGAAAAATTAGGCAGACCAATGCAGCGCAGACGCATGTCAGTCGCCTGGAATAACAATGCATCTCTAACGCTTCCCTATCATGATTTCTCTCAACACTGGCATAAAAATGTGCCAAAGCTACCTTTTCATTAACCTGTTGGTTGTGAACTCACCGTATTAATAAAATCCATTTGCATCGTCAATAACAAAACCCTTGCATATAACATTATTGAAGTTTCAATGTATACCATATGTTATGGATTGAATTGTGTCCCCCAGAAAGATATCCTGAAGTCCCAATCTTTGCACTGATGAATGTGATCTTGTTTCCAGAAAGAGGAATTTTCTTTGAAGATGTTATCACTTAAGTTAATGAATTCATATGGGAGTAGGTTGGATTCTAATCCTAATCACTTTTGAGTGGTGTTTCATAAAAGAGGAAGATGGACATAGAAACAGAGTCACACATGAGGGAAGACAGACACCATGTGATGACATAGGCAGAAACATCTACAAGCAACAAAGGAACACCAAGGATTGCTGGAAGCCACCAGAAACCAGGATAAAGGCATGGATCAGTTCCTCTCTCAATGCTTTTAGAACGAATCAACACAGCCAAGATCCTAGTTTGTACTTCTAGCCTTCAGAACTCTGCTGTATTTTGTTATGGCAGCCCTGGGAAACTAAGACACCATAGTATAATATATGATTAAGAACTGATGGTACTGAAGGAAAAAGTCCAAGATGCACTGCAGGCATTGGCAAAAAACAAGTCTCCAGGAATTGACAGAATACCAACTGAGATACTTCAATGAATGGACTAACGCTGGAAGCACTCACTCATCTATACCAAGAAATTTGGAAGACAGCTACCTGGCCAACCAACTGGAAGAGATCCATATTTATGCCCATTCCAAAGAAAAGTGATCCAACTGAATGTGAAAATTATCGAATACTATCATTAATACTATATGCAAGCAAAATTTTGCTGAAGATAATTAAAACATGGCTGCAGTCATACATTGACAGGAAACTTCCAGAAATTCAAGCAGGATTCACAAAAGGACCCAGAATGAGGAATAACGTTGCTGATGTCGGATGAATCTTGGCTGAAAGCAGAGAATACCAGAAAGATATTTGTTTGCTTATGCAAAGGCATTCAACTATGTGGATCATAACAAATTGTGGATAACATTGCGAAGAATGGCAATTCCAGAACCACTCGATTGTTCTCATGCTGAAGCTGTGCATAGACCAAGAGGCAGTCATTCGAACAGAACAGGGGGATACTGCCAGGTTTAAAATCAGGAAAGGTGTGCATCAAGGTTGTATCCTTTCACTATACTTATTCAATCTGTATGCTGAGCAAATAATACAAAAGCTAGACTATATGAAGAAGAATGCAGCATCAGGATTGGAGGAAGACTCATTAACAACCTGTGTTACAATTCACTTGCTGAAAGTGAAGAGGACTTGGAGCACTTACTGATGAAGATCAAAAACCACAGCCTCAGTATGGATTACACCTCAACATAAAGAGAATAAAAATCCACACAACTGGATCAAAAAGCAATATCATGATAAACAGAGAAAATATTGAAATTGTCGAGGATTTCATTTTACTTGGATTAATAATCAAGGCCCATGGAAACAGCAGTCAAGAAACCAAATGACGTATTGTACTGGGTAAATCTGCTGCAAAAGACCTCTTCAAAGTGTTAAAAAGCAAAGATGTTACTTTTATGACTAAGATGTGTCTGACCCAAGCCATGGTATTTTCAATCACCTCATATGCATGTGAAAGTTGAACATTGAAAAAGGAAGATCAAAGAAGAATTGACTCGTCTGAATTGTTATATTGACAAAGAATATTGAATACACCATGGATTCCCAGAAGAGCAAACAAATCAGTCTTGGAGGAAGTATAGCTAAAATACTTCTTAGAAGTGAGAATGGTAAGACTTCATCCTGCTTAAGACATGTTATCAGGAGGGACCAATCCCTGGAAAAAGACATCATGCTTAGAAAAGTAGAGCGTCAGCAAAAAAGAAGACCTTCGACGCAATGGTTTGACACAGTGGTTGCAAAAATGGGATCAAACATACTTGCTCTTGTAAGGATGGTGTAGGACCAGCCAACACTTTGCTCTGTTATACATAGGGTCACTATGAGTTAGAGACAACTCGATGGCACCTAACACACACACACACACACACACACAAACACACAGTTTACTCTCAAAGTGAAAATAACTATTTGGGCAAGTCATGAAACCTTGAAATGAAACCATTGATAAATCCTCTAATACTCCTTTCCTGACATTCCTCACCATAAGTTGAATGTATAAATATGGAATGAATCTTAATCCATGTTCCAGTTGTACAACTTTATTTTGATCCCCCCACACTAAATGTGAAGTTTGACTTGGAAGGAACTCTAGAAAGAGACTGTTGCAACCACCCATGCAACAGCCTTGACTATCAACTGAAAGTTGTCATTTTAGGTCAGTCACCCAGAAGTTGACAGTAGACAACAGTAGTTTCCTAGTGCTACCATAACAAAGTATACCATAAGTGGGTGGCTTTAAAGAATAGAAATTTATCGTCTCTCAGTTTTGGAGACTAGAAGTCCATATCAGGCATCAGCTCTCGGGGAGGGCCTTTCTTTATCAGTAGCCACAAGCGTTCTTTGGCGTTCTTTGGTTTGTAGACAGTTCTCCACATGATGTCTTCTCCCTGTCTGTCTCTCTCTGTCTGTACTCCCCTTTAACAAGATACCACTTGGAATGGATTAGGTTTAGGACCCACCCTACTCTGGTATGACCTCTTTAGCAAAACAAAAGAAAAACCTCATTTCCAAACAGGATCACAGACAGAGGTACAGAGGCCAGGACTTCAGTACATATTTTTGGGGACACAGTTCAATCCACAACAATAATTTGAAGTGGTTGAAACCTCTTATTGGATTTCCCTGCAACATTGTCTCTTCACCGGGTTAAACATTTGGTTTCTTTAAACCTACCTGTGTTAATTGTTACTGAGTGCTTACTATATGTTCTCTTTGCAGCATCTCTTTCATTTCACATATCCCTATGTGGAAGGAATAATGGTTTCCAGAGTCCTCTCCATCCAGGTAAACCTCTTTAAAATATATTATACTCCGTCAAAACTTCTCTTACTGTATGGGAACTATAATGTAAAGTTAACCAAGGAAAGGTTATTAATCTCCCCTATCTCATCTTTTTCCCCTCCAATTTCACCTGAAGATACTACTTTGGTCCTTATCCTTCCACAACTTTCTCTGTGTGTGTGTGTGTGTGTGTGTGTGTGTGTGTGTGTGTGTGTATCTATATGTATACGTATCTATATGTGTATCTATATGTATCTATATGTGTATCTATGTATCTATACATATAGATACACACACACAGAGGAAGTAATATGTGTGTATATATATATACGTATATATATAATGTTTATTGTTGTTGTTAGTTGTTGTGGAGCTGGCTCTGACTCATGGTGACCTCACGTACAACAGAATGCAGAAGGAAACTTTGTCTGGTCGTGTGCTGTCTTCATGATTGTTGGTATGTTTGAGCCCATTGTTGCAGCTATCATGTCAATCCATCTCATGGAGGTTTTCCCTTGTTTTCAGTGGTCCTCTACTTTACCAAACAAGGTGTCCTTTTCCTAGCAATTGGTCTTTCCTGAGAGTTGATGCCTCACCAATCTTGCTTCTAAGGAACATTCTGATTGTATTTCTTCTAAGACTGATTTGTTTGTTCTTTTAGCAGTCCACAGTATATTCGATATAGTGTATATATATTACTATATACTATATGGAGCCCTGGTGGCACGGTGGTAAGGAGCATGGTTGTTAACCAAAAAGTCGGCAGTTTGAATCCACCAGCCGCTCCTTGGAAATCCTGTGGGGCAGTTCTGCTGTGTCCTATAGGGTCGCTGTGAGTCGGAATGGACTCGACGGCAGTGTTTGGTTTTGGTTTATGCGCTATATATTTGACTGTTTATAAAGTTTTTGTTTCTCTATTGGATCATTTGTCTTTTTCTTACCATTGTTTAGGAGGTTTCTGACTATTAGGAGTGTCATCTCCTTGGTTGCCATATGTGTTAAATATTTTTCCCCAATTTTGGCTTTATTTATAACATCTTTAACTATATAAAATATTTTAATTTTATACGGTCACATATGTCTATTTTTTCCTTTATGAATCTTGGGTTTCCTATCTTGCTTAAAATATTTCATTCACCCTAGAGTTATACAAATGTTCACCTACTTTTTTTACATTTTTACTGTTTTGATTTTTACATTGACATCTTTAATCCATCTGAAGCTTGTTTTTGCACGTGGTTTGAAGTAGAATTCAACTTTATTTTATTCCTGATTAATAAACAATTAACTATTCTTTTCTTACTGAGAATGAGTGTCACTTTTATCATTTATTCTTTCTTATCTCTCTATTCTAGTCCATTAACCTAATTGCCAATTCCTTTGCCAATACCTCATTGCTTTGATTAGCTTTATTGTAGGTTTATTGTCTGATAAAATATGGCCCTTTTCAACTGGTTCCAGAAAACAAATGCATTGGAATTCTGGTTAAGATTACCTTAAATTTACATACTAATTAGGGAAGGTTATCTTTTTCATGACAATGTGGTCTCCCATCAGGCACATTGTAAATCTCCCAGTTCGTTTTGGCTCACTTTGTGCCTTTCAACAAGATTTTATAGCTTGTGTCCCTCGGTCCTGTCCCTTTTCTGTTAAATTTTAAAACTATATTTAAAGTTAAAAATAGTCTTTAAAGAGTTTGTTCTGATCTAACATTCCAGACTATCATTTTCAGACTAGTATTTCTCAAACAATAGCACAGAATCACGTGATAGCGTGCTTGTGAAAATGCAGATCCCTGGGCCCTCAACATCCTGAATTAGAATCTTTGGGGTGCATCAGAAACCTATATTTTAATGAATTTCTACAGGCAGTACCTGTAGACACTGGTTTATACTCTTTGTCTATTGGATCAAACATGCGATTGTCCCACTTGCGCACCTCTGTCTAACTCAGGCAGAATACCTCAGGCTCCAAAGCCTTCTACCCACTTGTGTTCTCTAACCAGCCCAGGCCACTTTCTCCGGACTGTGAGGAGCGACATGTGCATCTCACATTTTCAAGATATGTTTTTTAAATGAGCCAGTATGGCTAAGCCCTTCCCTGTTTATTCTGGCAAAGCTGAAAATAGCAGCAACCAGCAGATGTCTTGCCCTTCATGTGGCTTCTTGTAGCATTGCAGCTGTTGCCTCATCTTGTGAAATAGCCAGACCTGAGGGGAAACAAACACTTAATTAGGTTGGGGTGAGCTCCAAAAGCTTGGGAGCAGGCACAGCAGTAATGCCCACCATGCTTTCTCTCTGAGAACACACAATGTGAGTTAAGAAATAATTATGCCCAGCCAGGGCAGCCATAGTTACTTTTCTTCCTGTCCATCCCTATTTTGTATGTTTTGTTTGGGTTCTATGACCCGATAGATGTTTAATCATCCAGGGAAAGCAGTGGCACCATTTCCCTTCAACCATGCAACCAAGGCCAACACTGGCCTCTTGCATTCAAGTCAGATCCTGTGCGTGTGCCGTTGTTGTTGTTAGGTGCTGTCAAGTCAGTTCCGACTCATAGCGACCCTGTGTACAACAAAATGAAATACTGCCCAGTCCTGTGCCATCCTCACAATCGTTGTTATACCTGAGCTCATTGTTGCAGCCACTGTGTCAATCCATCTTGTTGAGAGTCTTCCTATTTTTCGCTGGCCCTCTACTTTACCAAGCATGATGTCCTTGTCCAGGGACTGATCCCCCTGATAACATGTCCAAAGTATGTGAGACATAGTCCCACCATCCTTGCTTCTAAGGAGCACTCTGGTTGTACTTCCTCCAAGTCAGATTTGTTTGTTCTTTTGGCATTCTATGGTGTATTCAATATTCTTATCCAACACCACGATTCAAAGGTATCAATTCTTCTTTGGTCTTCCTTATTCATCATCCAGCTTTTGCATGCATATAAGGCAATTGAATACACAATGGCTTAGGTCAGGCGCACCTTTGTCTTCAAGGTGACATCTTTGCTTTTCAACACTTTAAAGAAGTCTTTGCAGCAGATTTACCCAATGCAATGAGTCTTTTGATTTCGTGACTGATGCTTCCATGGGTGTTGATCGTGTATCCAAGTAAAATGAAATCCTTGACAACTTCAGTCTTTTCTCTGGTTATCGTGATGTTGCTTATTGGTCCAGTTGTGAGGATTTTTGTTTTTTTAATGTTGAGGCGTAATCCATACTGAAGACTGTGGTCTTTGATCCTCATCAGTAAGTGCTTCAAGTCCTCTTCACTTTCAGCAAGCAAGGTTGTGTCGTCTGCATATCGCAGTTTGTTAATGACTCTTCCCCCAATCCTGATGCCCGGTTCTTCTTCATATAGTCCAGCTTCTCAGAGTATTTGCTCAGCACACAGATTGAATAGGCACAGTGAAAGGATACAACATTGACACCCACCTTTCCTGACTTTAAATCACGCAGTATCCCCTTGTTCTGTTCGAATGACTGCCTCTTGATCTGTGTACAGGTTCCTCATGAGCACAATTAAGTGTTCTGTAATTCCCATTCTTCTCAATGTTATCCATCATTTATTATGATCCACACAGTTGAATGCCTTTGCATAGTCAATAAAACACAGGTAAACATCTTTCTGGTATTCTCTGCTTTTGGCTAGGATCCTCCTGACATCAGCAATGATATCCCTGGTTCCACAACCTCTTTTGAATCTGGCTTGAATTTCTAGCAGTTCCCTATCGATATACTGCTCTAGAAGCTTTTGAATGATCTTCAGTAAAATTTTACTGGTGTGTGATATTAATGATATTGTTGGATAATTTCTGCATTCGGTTGGATCACCTTTCTTGGGAATAGGCATAAATATGGATCTCTTCCAGTCTATTGGCCAGGTAGCTGTCTTCCAAATTTCTTGGCATAGACAAGTGAGCACTTCCAGTGCTGCATCTGTTTGTTGAAACATCTCAGTTGGTATTCTGTCAATTCCTGGAGGCCTTGTTTTTTGCCAATGCTATTAAACACCTGGAATTCAGTGTTGATCCTTTGTTGAGAGTGTCAGCACGAGCCTGAGTTGCAACATCCCTTGGTATAAGGTATAATGGTATAAGAATGGTATAAGAAAATGGTATAAGAAAAATGGTATAAGAAAAATGGTCCATCCCTGCTCTAGGCAGAAAAATCAAGACCAATGGGCTCCAACCAGAAAGAGATAACAGTTTTCTGAGAAAAACTCTGCTTGGTAGGTCAGACCATGCATAGCCACTGTGGACATTTTCGATATGTCTGATATATATTTTCTTGGTTGTTATGCAAAATGACAACTATCTGCTATCTACAGGCAATGATCCCAGATAGATGAACTGGAGTCAGCAATGATTTTTTTGACCTCTAAGAGTGCCAACACAGCAGCACTTCCACTCCTTCACTTCAGCCACAAATTCAGGGGACCCTTTTCCTTTAAGGATCAAAGAAATTGGATTACACAAGTTCATGTGTGCATACACATTCATTTCTTTTTAGACTCCTTTCATTTTGGGAGTCCCATTGCTTTGTGTTATTTCCTGTCTTGTTTTGGGTGTTCATATTATTATCATCATTATTTTTTAACTATGCTGTTATGAGGCTTTATGGTGTGTCAACTTGGCTTACATTCCCCAGAATTCCCTTTCTAGTATGTGGGAAGGGTGGGATACAAGAGATAATCTCTCCTGAGGGGTGGAAAAGGGAAGTAGCATCCATTTTGTATCATACACACACCTTCTTCAAATTATTCAATCAAACACTAATCTAGGTGCTGCTGTGATGTAATTAAAGTCTGTAATCATTTGTTTTTAAATTAGGGAGATTTTTTCCTAGGGGGCTTTACTTAATCAGTTAGAAAGGAGATTATGCTGGGCGAGCCTGATTTAATCAGTTGGAAGGCCTTAAAAGAGGATATAGACCTTCCCTGGAGAGAGAGAAAAGGATTAGGCCTTCCCTACGGGGAGTGAAAGAGAGAAATTCCTGCCTATGGACAATGGTTTAGCTTTGTGCCCTTTGGCTTCCAGCCTGCTTATGATCTTCTCTTCCTAAGTGCCTGCCCTACAAACTCTGGATTTGCTTAACTAACTCCCACAATTCTATAAGCTAATTCCTTGTAATAAATCTATCATCCATCCATCCATCCATCTATCTATCTATCTAATCATCTATTCTTCTAGTATTTCTGCTTCTCTGGTTGAACTCTGATTGATACAGCTGTCAACTTCTCAAGGACAAGAACTATGTCTCATTTTTTTTTTTCAATTCACCATATCACATAGCTCAGTGTGCTGTAAATAAATAAAAAAGTGTATTTACTTGTGTGACTTATCAACTAAATATTTATGGATCATTCTCTGAGATTGTTGCAATTTTTCTGTGTTTATTGAGCACCTGTCAAAGGGAATAGTATAGTGTGTGTGTGTGTGTGTGTGTGTGTACTAGACCAGAGATAACACTGGATTCAGTTTTAGGACCTATTCCAGATGAAAGCAGATCCCAAGCTTTCCTGTTTCACTCCCAAGCTGCGTTTTGGTGAAGACAGCAGTAGCGCAGATTTGAGGTTGCTTGATCTGATGTTTTGTTATTCATCTGGTGTTCAATCTACCAGTCATTCTACTTTCCCAGTCATTGTGGCATAAATTGCAAACCTATCCGTGTACAAACATTCATCGAATTCAATAGATCTTGAAATATTTGATCCACTCAGGTCATCACCTAATACTGCTACCACAATGTTAGACTGCTTGTGAAAGAGTTATATCACATGTTAAAACCACCAGGGGAAGAGCTGTCTGTCAGGACTGAATTCTGAGTAATAACCACTGTGGAGGAAGCTTATCTGTTCAATGGAGACTGAAGAAGGAAGCCTAAATTTAAGGGGAAGGTTGACAAAATGGCCAGGTGGTCATCCAATCTAATCTAAGTAGTTTGTGAGCCACCATTCCTAAAATGGCATTCTGCAGAAATGAGTAGCCTATGAACCTCCAAGAAAACACTCAGGCTGCTCTCTGGGCTTGCTGGAACTTGCTACTGGAGGAAAAGTCTTCACGTCCCATGTATCTAGATATGTGAAAGAAAGGCTCTCTTCCATGACAGCTAACCACATAATAGGGACATTTTTTCTAGACAATAAAGTAATGTTGGCCAAATATTTTCATCTCCTAGGAAGAAAGGAGATGTGCAGATATAGACATGGATTAACAATCACAGGGAGCCGATCCCTGCTTCTCAGATCTGACTTGACTAACTCATTAAATATCGTGATGTAACTGCTGGCTCCCAGTCATAAGACACAGATCCCAGTCAACATTGCACAGTAAGCTAATTCTTTTTATTATGATATGATCTTTGAAATGAGTTTTTAATTATTATTGTTACAAAGTATCTGCAGATGTTCAGCCTATGCAATTGACTCATTAACCAAGCAATCCAAGCTGGAATTTCTATTTTTATTATTATTTGCTAGAGGGAATAGTACCTTCTTCACTACGTATTTCAACAAGAAATTCTTTTGATTCTGCTTAAGTGCATTTTCTTTTCTCCTTTCCTTCCTTCCTACCTTCAGCTAAAATCATTACAAATCCAGATAAGACTGCCTTCTCCACCCCACATTAATAGCTGTGATCTCATATCATTTGTCTCCCAACTGGAGGGAGTCAGTTTCTGCCTGTTGAGGCAGCTCTCTGGGTCATTATGCTGGAAGCACAATGCTACTCATTTAGTTGGAAGATGGGTCTGACTTTAGGTGGGCTGGCCTCCATTCTGTGGCACGGCATTCCGCAGAGAACTAGAGGAGGTGAGATGGCTGGTGATGGTACCCCCGGCATGGTAAAACTGAATTCATTTGTTCATGCATCTTTCTGTCTTTTGATGGTTCTTGAAGGAAAGAAGGAATAAAGAGCAGGTGTGTTCTGGGGCTATAGGTCCCTGGAGGAAGACAGCACTGTAGGGACAATTTAATGGTGGACTGAGAGTTGTGACTTTATACATCCCCCCCTCACCGGACCCGCCACAAGGCTGCTGCTGTGACTCTTTCTGAAAACCAGCAGGTGTCTGCAGACATAACTTAAAATGCCAACATAACATTTGAGGATTGAGGAGAGAGGAAAATCACAATAACTCCTTGTGGGGTTTAACCCACAGGTTGCAAACTGGCACCCTGGGGGCTTAATGTGTCCACAGACATAAGTTGGTTCTCTCCCACAAAGTAGAACATCATTTTTTTTTTTTGAATATTAAATTTTGTGTCATCATTTAAAAGTAGATTTCTCACAACTCATGGGATTCGTTTACTGGGTTAGAAGGTTTAGGACCATAGTCTCATGGGGCAACTTAGTCAATCGGCATAACATAGTTCATAAAGATAATGTTCTACGTCCTAGTTTGATGAATAGCTCCTGGGGTCTTAAAAGCTTATGAGAGGCCATCTAAGATACAACTGTTGGTCTCTACTTATCTGGAGCAAAAGAGAATGAAAGGAACCAAAAACTCGAAGAAGAAACTAATTCACGGGACTAATAGCCCACACGAACCACTGCCTCTTCTAACCTGAGAACAGAAGAACCAGATGGTTCCCAGCTACCACTACCAAACATTCTGACCAGGGACACAATAGAAGGTCCCAGGTAGAGTGGGAGAAAAATGTAGAACAAATTCCTAAAAAAGGCCAGACCTATTGGATTGATGGAGACTAGATATCACCCTTAAGATACCCTTTGTACTTGGAACTGACGCTATTTCTGGAAGTCACCTTTCAGCCAAATAATAGATTGGCTTGTAAAACCTGTCAGTAATGTGTTCCCTTAAACAATCAACTATATGAGACCAAATGGTCAACATTTACCCCAGAACAAAGATGAGAAGGTAAGGAGGAGAAGGGAAGATAGATCAAAGGAAACAGAACAAACAGAATGGAAATAACCAGAATGCCTACACATTGTGAAAATTGTAACCAATGTCACAGAACAATCTGTATAAAAATTGTTAAATGGGAATCTAATTTGCTGTGTAAACTTTCACCTAAAGCACAATAAAATACTGTTTTCAAAAAAGTAAATTTCACACAAAATTTCCACTTTCCAGCTTATCATGAAGAATCAGAAAATGCGGTCACCCTGTGCCCAGGTTTCCACCAGCAATGGCCAGCAGGACCTGAGCTTCAGCTGTCCCCTTCTGATGGGACTGGAGCTCTCCAGCGGGTACAAATTCATGACTCTATTGTTTCCCCAACACCAAGGCCAAGTGCCAGTCTTTATTTACTACTGCATGAGCACTATTACTTGTTTTACAGTGAAAACAGAGCAGAGTCATCATATGGAAGTGATGAGTAATCATACATATTTAATATGCAAACAGAGAATGTTGGAAGAATACAACTTAAGGAACTTTTATGAGACAAATTTGACAACTCTACCCATGTGTGTTACCACCACCGCCTCCCTCCTCACCCCAGCCTTGTTGGTATTTAAGTTTGTTAACCATATTGTAAATTAGTTTTGGGAACATTTTGAAAGAATGGCATGGAAGACAGGTACACTTTGACAGAGGAAGAGGTTCTGGAAAGTTCCAGACAGAAGCACTGCCTGGGAAGGACCCTGGCCGTCTGGGAAAGGGCAAGTTTCTGAGCCCTTCTGAAGAGGGTTCTAGAATCAAGGAAGAGGTACGGTGATCAGCTGTCCTGGTTTGCACAGGTCTGAAGGGCTTCCAGAGACATGGGATCTTCAGTGCTAAAACCAGGGAAGTCTTAGGTAAACTGGGATGGTCAGTCACCCTAGGAAGAGTCTCAGCAAATACGGTAAAGGAGCCACCAAAACAAGGCCCACCTTCTTCATAACTTTGCCCTTTACACTCTCCTGAGCCTGGAACTGCCCAGCTTATCTTCACCAGGTCGTTTCACTCCCACTGAGGACTGAGCATGGATCAGAGGTGCCTACTTCCCTGAGTGGTCCATGGAACAAACTAGTCCTCTAGCTTAGGCTTGGAGTTCCTTTGAGAAACTCTCAAATTGCTAGTCAATACAATTTGCTTCTACCTCATACCCACACTCTAGTCTCTCCTAGAGATAAAGAAGTGCTAGAAGCCACTTGGCTGGCACTTGGCTGGAGAGGGCACCAATGACAGTGAAATAAAGCTGTTTGGCCTGGAATGTTGTTCATCTGGTTTTCAGTTTACCAGTTGATTTATTCGAGTATAGAATTCAAGTCAGCCCAGAAGAAATGTCTGCTTTATACAGAGTAAAGAATATGTTCCCCGATGTCATTTTAAAGAGAAAATTGCTAGCCATTCTTGCCAGAAGAGGATTTGTAGTACTGCCTCTCCCCAGGGTCAGTTTCTCTATGTAGAATGGATAGCCCCCAAGCTCACTTTGGCCAATCCGTGTCCCTCCCTCTTTTGACTCAGCACAGCATTTCCCTCGCTCGTCATTCTTTCTCTCCCAGCTCCACCTGATCCGGTCACCATCATCAGCCCAGCCCCCTGGGCTCTCCCTGTATCCTGATGGCCTGTCACCATATGCACATGAAATTCAGATTATACTAATTTGGAATTCCTAATAATTCAATCTCCTGGGCTGAGTTTTAGTGTGGCTTATATTTTATGAAGAAAAGTTTTCCCGAAACAAATGAATACTGACAACAAGATTACATAGTTATTTAGTTTAATAATGAAAACAACCTGCCAAAATTCTATCTACGCTTTGAGGTCTCATTCAAATCCCTGGATAAATGTAAAATGTCTGGCACATGATATGCGCTGGCTTCTTCTCTTTTCTCCTCTCAAAACCTTCTCTCATCACCCAGGCCTTACTGACCTCTTCTTCCTCAGACCCACATAGCAGTTTCGTGCATATCACTTCTTTTAACCTCTATGTGCTATTTCTGTAGTAAATTCTCTTAACCTGTGTCTATCAGACACTTCCAAGCCATGGTCTTTTCTATTGACTCAGATGCATACGAAAGCTGGACAATGAAAAAGAAAGAAACAAAGAAGAACTGATGCATTCGAACTGTGGTGTTGGTCAAGAATATTGAATATACCGTGAACTGCCAGAAAAACAAACAAATCTGTTTTGGAAGAAGTATAGCCACAGCGCTCCCAAGAAGTGAGGATGGTGGGACTTCATCTTACTTAGTTTGGATACATCATTAGGAAAGACCATTCACTAGAAAGGGACATGTTTAGTAGACAGTCACAAAAACAAGGGAAACCCTCCATGAAATGCACTGACAGCAGTAGCCACAACAAAGGACTCAAACATACCAACAATCATGAAGATAGTGCAAGACTGGGCAAAGTTTCATTCTGTTATACATAAGGTTGCTATCAGTTGGAGCTGACTAGAGGGCAACTGACAACAACAACAATCAGACGTTTCAGGTTGTCTTGGCCCCATCTGCTTCTGGGGCCTTTGACACTGTTTTGGGTCAGTTACAGTGTGGTGGCCAGTGTGGGCTCTGATGGCCCACGGTGCCTCTCCCCCATGCCGGTGCTCTGTGTTTCCTTCCTGGTTGTTACTGACCATGAGACGCTGCATGGCCCACTGGGATGCAACACCTCCTCAACCTGGAGCATGGGGGAGTTCACACCTGTGGGGAAAATCTTGACCAACAGGAGACAAGAGCCCCCTCCTCTCTCCTGGACAGACTGCTCTCAGACACATTCATTCTGACAGCTTCAGGTAAGATGGCCCCATGTGACAAGTCATCCGAAGAGGTTGATTGCTAATGCATCCTAGCTTGGACTCTCCATCTTCCCTTCCTCGCTCCCTTTTTCTCTCCCGCTTGCTTCCCTAGTTTTATAATCCCTGACAAAACAGTTACATATTAACTTTGGCCTCAGGCTATGTTTTCCAGGGAACTCGGGCTAAGACATCATGGATTTGTCTTATTCTTCATCTGTCAGTTCCTACCTACCTTGCCTGGTAGAGTCAGGGAGCTAAGCCAAGAGGGAAACTCAGGGATCAGCTGCAGGTACTGGTAGCTGGACAACAGGTCGAGTGTGGGTCTGGCTGTTGGCTCAGGAGGAAGAACCATGAGTGAAGCATCAAGCAAGCATCTGGACTGGATAAGGCATTGGTGGATTTCCTCACAAGATGGCACTTACAGAATCTTTGTTTTCATTTGCATTCTTGATGTACCGTGATCACTTCTTCATTGTTGCCGAATAAATAGAGCACATAAATTTGATTTCCCAATATATTATGTATTATTCATGTACTTTTCCTTTTTCTGTGAGAGCTTAAGAGTGTAAAGATCATGCAGTGGAGGGTCCTGGTAATATCAGTTGAGTGCCTACTCCAAGACGTAACTCTAGCAGCCCTATCCTTAGGATTTTTAGTTAAATGAGAAACTACATGTCATGGATTGAATTGTGTCCACTCAAAATATGTGTCAACTTGAATAGGTCACATTCCTAGTATTGTGCGGTTGTCCATTTTGTGATCTGACGTGATTGTGCTATGTGTTGTAAATCCTACCCTCTATGATGTTAATGAGGCAAGATAAGAGACGGTTATGTTAATGAGGCAGGACTCAATCTACAGGATTAGGTTGTGTCTTGAGTCAATCTCTTTTGAGATATAAAAGAGAGAATTGAGCAGAGAGGAGAGGGACCTCCTACCAAGAAGAAGAACCAGGAGTGGAGTGCATCATTTGGACCCAGAGTTCTTGCACTGAGAAGCTCCTAGATCAGGGGAAGATTGATGACAAGGACCTTCCCCCAGAGCTGACACAGAGAGAAAGCCTTCCCCTGGAGCTGGCACCCTGAATTCAGACTTCTAGCCTTCTAGACTGTGAGAGAATAAATCTCTCTTTGTTAAAGCCATCCACTTGTGTTATTTCTGTTATAGCAGCACTAGTAACTAAGACAATACATGATCTTTCATATTTCTGAAGTTAAGCAGGGCCACAAGTTTTAGTCCTTGCAACTGAAGGAATCCTAACTGTTACATAGATTCTGTGGGAACATTTTGCTACTAGTCTGCAAACTTAAAAGTAAAAAAATGAATCTTTTAAGATATTTTTTAATTCTGGTTATTCAAATAGGTTATACATCAATTAATCTAAAAAGGTTTTATATTTACAAAATATCTCCATAGGATTTTCAATAGCTGATTTTTCAGAAGTGGATATCCAGGCCTCTCTTTCGAGACACCTTCTGGTTAGTAGCCGAGTGCACTAACTGTTTGTAGAAAAGGAACTGTGAATTATGAGATCTGTTCCATTTACTTGAGGATTAACTTCTTATACAGAAATTGACTTTTCTTAACACTTTCTCTACCAATTCCTACCTGGACCCCTCTCAAGCCAGGAAGAAAACTGGAGACTCAAGACTGTAATATTGAATATAGAAATGCCACACCCCACACCCAGGCTCTTCGAATCATATCCAGACTTGTGCCTTCCTTCCTACTCTTCAAAGGCTACAGATATGGGCCCCTTGCTGTTCTTCCACACATGAAAATAAGACAAATCTGTGGTATCTTTGCCTCATGCTTCCTAAAGCATGTCCCACTGGCCAAAGCTAGTCAGATGGCCAAGCCCAAAGTCTGTGTGGGAAGGGCAATACTACTGAGCGCATGGTTCACTGGGGGCTCCAGAGTAGCAGTTTACCAAAATGTCATGCCTCTAGTTCCTGGGGAGACTCTCCTTCCTTACCCAACATGCACCACATTCCAGGTCACTCTGCAAAGTGGTGATAAAGTTAATAGACATGATTTATCTGTCAACACACACCTTGGCCTAGCCAGAGCCCTGCTGATGTGGTATTAATAGTATCATGTGGGTGGAGCACACCGCCTGCACGGCTCTTTTCATTTAACAACCACAATCCTTTAGATTTTCACGGTGTTGACTTCCAAGGATAACATTACGAAGAATGGGAATTCCAGAACCCTTAATTGTGCTCACATGGAACCTGTACATAGATCAAGAGGCAGTTGTTTGAACATAGAAAGGAGATACTGGGTGGTTTAAAGTCAGGAAAGGGGTGCGTCAAGGTAGTATCCTTACACCATACTTTTCGATCTGTATGCTGAGCAAATAATCCAAGAAGCGGGACTATGTGAAAAAGAACGTGGCATCAAGACTGGAGGAAGTCTCATTAACAGTCTGTAATATGCAGACAACACAACCTTGCTTGCTGAAAGTGAAGAGAACTTGAAGCACTTATTGATGAAGATCAAAAACTACAGCCTTCAGTATGGATTACATCTTAACATAAAGAAAACAAAAATCCTCACAACTGGACTAATAAGCAACCTCATGATAAATGGAGAAAAGATTGAAGTTGTCAAGGATTTCATTTTACTTGGATCCACAATCAACGTCTATGGAAGCAGCAGTCAAGAAATCAAACAATGCATTGCATTGAGCAAATCTGCTGCAAAAGACCTCTTTAGAGTGTAAAAAAACAAAGATGTCACTTTAAGAACTGAGGTGCACCTCACCCAAGCCATGATGCTTTCAATCTCCTCATATGCATATGAAAGCTGGACAACGAATAAGGAAGACAAAAGAGGAATTGATGCCTTTGGATGATGGTACTGGGGAAGAGTATTGAATATACTATGGACTACCAGAAGAATGAACAAACGTGTCTTGGAAGAAGTATAGCCAGAATGCTCATTAGAAGCAAGGATGGCAAGACTTCATGTCATATACTTTGGACATGTTATCAGGAGGGACCAGTCCCTGGAGAAGGACATCATGCTTGGTAAAGTAGAGGGTCAATGAAAAGAGGATGACCCTCAATGAGATGGATTGACATAGTGGCCGCAACAATGGGATCAAACATAACGATTGTGAGGATGGCGCACCACCCAGCAGAGTTTCATTCTGTTGTGCATATGGTTGTCATGAGTCGGAACCGACCTGACAGCACCTAATGACAACAACAATGTCTTCCAAGGAGCCCCAAAACTCCACGTAATCACACTCTTTAGTTTTCATACCCATGAGAGACAAGTAGGAGACAGTTACTCTGACATATTTTTCAAATGGAAGGTCACATCTCTACCTGGGGTGATCTACATAGCACTATTGGGCAAAGAAAAGTTTTCATCTTTTCTAGAATATTTCAGTCATGGACAGTTTGTCGTTCATAATAGTGTTAAAGTAAGCTTGGAGGGCAAAAATGAAAGTCCATCAACTAGAAAGAATATTTTGGAATTAACAGCATGTAATCTAATATGAGCTGGAGTCACTCAGTGAGAATGGCAAATGGATTGAGAGCCATTTTAGCTAATACGTTCTCTTTGAGAGCTAAAGCCAGATCCAGGAAAGAGTCAAGTGCTTCTTAGCCCAGTAATGGTGGGGGAGTGGGAGGAGGTTGTCTCACAAGGGGCATAGCCATGACCACAGTAATGAAGAAATGTTTTTTCTGTTGTAAAATTAGACTGTGCTGTCTCCCAGAGAGTTACTGCTCGCTGTGCTGCATGCGTTGGCTTCTTAGACAAGGAGGAAGTCGGCCTCCAGACTTGCTGGTCGGGAGCAGATGTTGAGTTGGTACCTCTGCCTTTGCTCTAGCTCCTGGGCCTAGAGCTCCTTCTCCCTTCCCCACCTCGCCCTGAAAAGAGGAGAGAATTCAATGCATCAAACCTGAGGCTCTGGGTGGACTTCAGCCCCCAACCTTTCACTTACCAGCCAAGTACATTAATCATTTACGCCAGTCAGGACTCCTTTGTAGACATTTCGTTGGCAAAAATAATGAAATGCCTCAAAAATTCCTTCCCATTAAGAAAGCAAAATACTGAGTCTAATTGCCTTTCACTCTCCTTGCCCAGCCCTCCACACTGACGCTAAGAGCACAGTGGTCTCTGATAAGCCCACATGTCCTGGGCTGTGTGAACACTCGTCTCTGTGGTACCTCAGGGGAGCAGAGGGGGCTGCTGTGCACATCCTTGTGATCCTCCGTCTGCCCGCCAGGTGGAAAAGACCGGAGGGAAACACTCTCTATTTCTTTAAAAATTCAGGTATCTCAATTTTTGAGTGCTTTCAAATTCAGATGATAGAATCAAAGAAACACACAGCATGGCTTTTTTAAAAAAAAAAATCCAGCTGAGATGATTTATGTATAACTTTATGTAATTTAATGCAATGCAACTTTTGAACAAATACTGATTTTAAAAGGAGGAAATAAAGCAGGAAAAGCAGGATAGTAGAAAGGAAATGTTTGTTCCCCAGATTGGAAGGAGTTTTGCGGATTTGCAGAGCCTCCTGAGTGTGTGTGGAGGGGCTGCCACATCCAAGGCTCCAGAAAAGGAGCAAAAGAGTAGAACTGCATTGTGGCAGTGCATAGGGGGAAGCCTTGAAAGTTGGATTGCCAGAGTTAGCAAATAAAAATACAGATTGCTCAGTTAAACTTGAAGTGGATTTCTAATAAATGAAACATTTTTTTTAGCATAAATATTTCCCATCCAGTATTTGGGACATACTTATTCTAAAAGTTTATTTATTGTTCATCTGAAATTCAAATTTAACTTGATGCCCTATATTTTACCTGGATATCTTACTTGGAAGACCATTAGTTTTTCCTCTCAACCTGTAATCAAGAGAAGCAGGATAAGAAAGGAGGTGGATAAGGAAGAATGCAGGAAAAATCAATGCCTTCTTTCTGCATAGTTGAAGGTAAGGAATTAAAAAGGCATTGAGTGATAAAGCTAACTAAAAAAAGAAGAAGACTCAGCTGAGTCAAGTGTGAATCCAGTGGACTTTTCAGCATGAATGTGGTTCAGATTAAATTGAAAGCTATTTTCTTAAAATAATACCAGAATTACATTAAGCTGTGATTAAAAAAATTAAAAAACAGCAGTTGCCATTGAGTCAATTCCAACTTATGTTGACCCCTTGTGTTTCAGAGGAGAACAGTGCTCCATTGGGTTTTCAATGGCTGTGACATTTTGAAAGTAAATCACCAGGCCTTTCTTCTAAGGTGCCTCTCAGTGGATTCGAACCACCAACTTTTGGTTAGTAGTTGAGCACTTCACCACTTGTGCCATCCAGATTAGAAACATTAAATTTAGGGAGGAAGCTCCCCAGTATCCTAAATTCCTTCCTTCCTCCCTTCCTCTCACTTTCATCTTTTCTTCCTCTTTATTTTCCTCATTCTTTCCTTTTCTCACTTTGTTCTTTCATTGACTAAATATTTATTGGTGATCAATTCTGTCTCAGTCATCTAGTGTTGCTATAACAGAAATATCACAAGTGGATGGCTTTAACGAAGAGAAATTTATTATCTCACAGTCTAGTAGGCTACAAGCCCAAATTCAGGGCGTCAGCTCCAGGGGAAGGCTTTCTCTCTCTCTCTGTTGGCTCTGAAGGGAGGTCCTTGTTATCAATCTTCCCCTGGACTAGGAGCTTCTCTGAGCAGGAACCCCAAGTCCAAAGGAGGTGCTCTGCTCTCAGTGTTGCTTTCTTGGTGGTATGAGGTCCCCAACTCTCTGCTTGTTTCCCTTTCCTTTTATCTCTTGTAAGATAAAAGGTGGTGCAGACCACACCCCAGGGAAACTCCCTTTACGCTGGATCAGGGATGTGACCTTAGTAAGGGTGTTATAATCTCACCCTAATCCTCTTTAACATAAAATTACAATCACAAAATGGAAGACAACCACACAATACTGGGAATCATGGCCCAGCCAAATTGATGCATACATTTTTTGTGGGACATAATTCAATCTATGACAAATTCTATGCAAATTTCAAAAATGTTTGTATGCATCTTTACTCTTATTCTGATTTTATCTTTCTTTAAGAATTGTTAAAAAACGAGTATTAATCACTTGTAAATAAATTTCTAAAATTTTGATAGAAACGTATAACCTCAGAAAAGATGATTACTTTCATTGCAAAAAAAAAAAAAAGATTCCGTTGGACTGGGGAACAAGACAATAGAAATAAACAGGCCAATTTTGTTGATTCATACCAGCCAGGAGCAAGTTATAAACTTGCTGTACCTGTAGCAAATCTACAGGAAAAGATTCCTGCCAATCAGGAAATGAGCAGATGCAATTCTTTTAAAAGTAAACATTTAAAATGTCCTAAGCTATTTCTAAACCTGTCTTTGAAATCACTGTAACAAAAATGAAAAGCAACTACTCTAGGTCATCGAAGAGACAAAATCCCCCAAAACAGGGAAATACAGGGGGTTTCTATAATTAATTATGCAGATATTACCTTCAGAAATAGTTTCTAATCAACACCCTAATCTTGCTAATTATAAGAGAAATAAAACTAGGTGTAGAAGGAAAATAATAAACTCTGCTTTGATTTCCTTGTTTTTCAAAATCCCTGTCCAGGTGATTGCCCAGGTGAGTTCTGATTCACGAGCTTCCCCATGGGACACTGAGAGACAACCTAACTGGGTTGCTTCAATAAACAGTCTGTAAACATTCATTCAATTAACATTTATTGTGCATTTCTATCAACTGAATTCCCAAACCACTTAAGTTCCATATTACTACTTAAGTTCCGCCTCTGTATCTCTGTGTATTGGGCTCGGACTCTTATTTTCCATGGAGTTTGAGTTTGCTGGCTCTCCCTTTAGTGCATGTACAAACAAATGTCAGTCCTCTCCCCAGGCTCATCCTTCCTGCCTTTCTCATCCTGTCAGAGAGCTATCACCATAGGCAGCCTTTAATTCACAGCCTGCCTCTCTGGGCTGTCTCTGGGTTGATCCGCCCAAGCTTTGTACTTGTGCCCATCACTCTGCACGAGCGCACGTTCCCGAGAAAGAGTTCATTCCCACCTTTTGTCCCTTTCTTCAACTGGAAATGAGTTGTTATGAAATCATTGGTTGACATGTAATTTGCTCTTGCTGTGATCTCTGTAGACAATTGTACACTAAAAGAAAGCCTTGAATACAGTGGCACCCAAGCTGAAATCCTCCAGTTATTTCTGAAAGAGAAGGACAAAAAGCAAAAGTTATCATAAAATATTGAGGACAAATGGAAGATTTTCATTAGTGTTGGATGGCCAACTCAGTGCTGTGGGAATTCCCATGACTATAATTTAACTCCATGCTCAGTCAATAGCATAAAATTCTTCCCTTTTGGCCCACTTTCATGGCCAGGGTGTTTGCCTCCTATGTGTATTGTGTTTGATTTTGCATCAAATCAGCTGGCTGCCATTTTGTTCCAATTCACAATGTTTTTTGGCTCAAAGATGCATTGTGAGTCCAAAGGGAGACATTAAAAGCCATTGTGGTTGAATGATAGTTGTTTGCACACTCCTCTGCTCCAGCTATGAGGTTTGTAGTAGATGTGACAACTTTTCATTCTTTGCACATGCCTTTGAGGATTTATACATAGCCAGGACTTTCAGTTGGTGGAACTCCTATTTATTTCATGGGTTAGTCATATTTACTAGTCAGAATACTTCTTGGAACCACAAAATGTTAGCACTGAAAGAAACATTAAGGGTTGCCTAATCTAATTGCTTTTTTTTTATATTAGGAAACTAAAGCCTAGAAAAAGAATTCAATCCAGGTCACATACCTCCCTTTTTTGTTTTAATCGAGTGTTCTTATCATTATGTTCCAATTGCTTATCAGGACAGGTATTGTGTTTTATACTTTGTTGTACACTGACAGAGGGCAGCATGGAAGATGGCCATACTGTATTGTGTACATGTAAAGATTTTGGGATTAAATAATAATAATAATAGCTGCTATTTGTTGAACTCTGGTCATGAGAAGTGGTTTTTATATCATTATTAATCCTTATAACAACTCCACCATGTACATAAAAAATACATTTTGTAGATGAAGAAACTGAGGTTGAGAGAGCTTAAATAACTAGCCAAAGGTCACAAGTAATAAATCATCAAGATGAGATTTCAGTTCAGTTCTTTCAGATTCAAAAGCACATGTTTCTTCCCTAACATCATCCTGACTCACAAGCAGTATATGTTTTAAAGATACATGCTATGGATTGAATTGTGTCCCCCCAAAATATGTGTTGAAATCGTAACTCCTGTACCTGTAGATGTGATCCTGTTTGGAAATAGGGGCTTTCTTTTGTTATGTTAGTTAGATCATACCAGTGTAGAGTGGATCCTAAATCTAATCACTTTATTTAAAAAGAGCGGAATAGATGCAGGCACAAACACAGGGGAAAAAAGAAGACAGATTTTGGAGACAGATGCACCTACAAGGATTTCTGGCAGCTACTAGAATCTGAAATAGACAAGGAAGGACTTCCTCTTAGAATTACACCTGGATTTAGACTTCCAGTCTCCTGAACAGTGAGAAAATAAATTTTTTTCTTTAAAACCATCCACTTGTGGTACATGTTTTATGGCAGCACTAGGTAATTAAGACGATGCAGTTAGAATTCCTAGGGTTTCAGGAGCAGCAACCTGGTTCAATTTGTGTCACTCTACTGACACTTACGTGTTCTGGGATCTAATACTAGCTTGAGAATGTTAAAGACTCACAGCTTGTAATAGCTTGCAACAAGCTGGATCAAAAAATTATGTTTGCAAGTCTTGGGGCTAAAGGATTCTGAGGCTTGGAGGAATATATTTTTTCTGTATACTTGCTCTATCACTAAAGTTACCTTAGAATATGGAAATCAGGATTATAGCAGCTAAATCAGCCAAGGGTCTTGAAGGCTTACTGATGTCTGTCCCAGCATAATTTCAGTGAAGAAAAAGGGGTTCTTGGAACAAGGGCATGGTTTTCCTGGTATGGTGGGAAGAAAAATGGCCCCCAAAGATATCCATGCCCTAATCCCCAGAACCTGTGAAAGTTAGGTTACATGGCAAAGGGGAATTAAGTTTACAGATGGAGTTAAGGTTGATAATCAGTTGACCTTGAGATGGGAAGATTATCTTGGGTTATCATGTGGGCGCAATACAGTCCAAGGGTCCCTAGAAGTGGAAGAGGAAGGCAGAAGGGAGAGAATCAGAGAGGGAAGTGTGATGACAGAATCGAGGTTGGAGCGATGCATTGTGAAGATTCAGCCCTCCATTGCTGGCTTTGAAGATGGAAGGGGGCCATGAGCCAAGGAATGTGGGCGGTCTCCAGAAAAGTGAAAAAGTAAGGAAACTTATTCTCCCCTAGAGTCTCCAGAAGGAACTTAGCAATGTCAACAACTTGTTGGTAGGACCTCTGACTTCCAGAATTATAAGAGAAGTTTGTGCTGTTTTAAGCCACTAGGTTTGCAGTGATTTGTTACAGCAGCAATAGGAAACTAATACATTCAGTCTCCCTACTTACTCATAAAACTGATATTAAATATGAGACACTGCTGTGTTAGTTAGGGTATTGGTTTACTGACAGAGATAAAAATATCAGTGCTTAAATAGATAAAAGTTTCTTTCTCTCATGTAGAAGTCCAAACTGATAGGTAGTCCTGCAAGTAGCACTACTTTGCTCCATGAAGCCCTCCAGACATCCAGGCTCCTCTTGTCTTGTTGCTCTACTGTTCCTTCAGAAGTCTGTCCTCATATGCATGGGAGAAGGTGGCTCACCTCTATATGTCTGGATCCTAACAGGTAAGGGTGGAAAGGGAAGGTGTACTTCCTTTTAAGAGCAGGAAGAGAAGGGAGAGGCCAAGCAGGGAAACATCAGGCAACCCCATATCTGAAAATGGGCAACCAGAGTTGGGTTCCCAGAGCTCATAGGATTATCCTTGCCCTGTCTTTCTGGATCAGCCTGATGAAACAAGAACCAGATGACTAAGAGATTCCTGGAATCACTGCGACTGTCCTGGAAAATGAAGCCATACACAGCCCCCAAATTGTCTCCATTAATGCTTAAGCTGGAGGGCAATCAGATGGCTGAATTGCAGCCAGGACTAGGAAAAATTTGCACTGCACAGCCAGTCCCTCAGAACCCAGCCAGCTCTCAGCTCAGGCGCTCCTCATCATTTCATTAACCTTGCAAAAATGTTAGCCTGCTTTCCATGTGACTGAAGTTTTTTGAATCTCACTTACCGTGAAACAGCAAGCTTTTACTGTTGTATCTCCTTTAATCCTCACAATGACCCTACAAAGCAGACACTATTATTATTCCTATTTTACAAATGAGGAAACTCAGGTATAGAAATATTTAGTAACTTACCCAAGTATATACAGCTAATCAACAGTGGAATGAGATTTTAATCCCAGCTACTCTGGCTCCAGCCCCTGAAAAGGGAAGAACTGATCTGGGAGGACAATTAGCAGTTTCTGTCACAAAGTCTTGGACTGATGAGAACAAAGGAGACTGCAATCCCATGCAATTTTTGCAACAAAGAAAGCGTAAACTCAGCAAGGGTTGTTTCACTTGTTCAGAGCTGAAAGCCAGTACTTAAACTCTACTGAAATTTTGTGCTATCACATGAGCCCCTGACTGACAAAGAAAGGAAATAAAATAATTAAAATCGTGTTTAAAAATTACTTATTTGTGCCAGACAGCAGGCTAGACACTTCCAATGCTTCAGTGAAGACAGCCAGGGTATACTTTAGGATGTGGTTAATAAATTCATGCTAGAATATTCCTTTCCATTCTAGAGCCTGGATATGTTAATCAGTTGACTTTTTCTATGTAATAAATCACTCCAAAACTTAGTGGTTTAGACAATAACTATTTATTAATCCATGATTTTGTGGAGTGCTGATTTGAACTGGGCTCAGCTGGTTGGTTGTTCTCTGCTGGATTCGACTGGGCTCTGTCACATGTCTGGTCAACTGCCATTCAGTCAGTAGGATTTGTTTCTGGTGGGCTGCTATTAGATGGGCAACAGGAATGAAGGGCCTACACCCACAACATCCCTCATCATCCAGCAGGCTAGCCTGGGCTTATTCACCTGGTACAGAAAGGTCCTAAGTGCAGCAACAGGGCAAACTCCTGTTGGCAAGCACTTTTCAAGTCTTTTCTTACATCACATTTGCTACTGTCCCACAATCTAAAGAAGGCCACATGGCCAACCCAGATATAAGGAGCACAGGAAGACTCTACCTCTTGATGTGAGGAGTTACAAAGCCACATACAAGAGTATGGATTATAGGAAAGAGAAGATCTGTGACCATTTGCACAGTCTACTGCACATTGAAAGTGAAAATAGCTGTGGCCCAAGAAAAAAGAATGTTCTTTGGCAATATTCTGCATTGAAGGTGAATTTCATCAATTGAAAATAAAAATAGTATTTTAAAATACTATCCAAAGCATCTGTGACTAAAAATCCTGCTATATGAAAGAGAAGAGCAGAGAGAATGACTACATTATCATTTCACTGAAGAGAACTTTATCCCTATTTACGACGGAATGCTGAGATGTTCTCGAAATGAAACAATGGATAACGGTAACTTTGAAATCAAGGTCTCTATTCTTACTATCTCTCCCCTCCTTTAACTTTTAGATCCACTCTTAAAAGCCTAGGGTCATGATGATACATTTTGAAAACCCTCTTCCATGGGCAGGGTTACTTGGTAAAGGTGTTGACAACACCAGCCTTTCCCAGGCTCAGGCTGCAGCAATCCTGTTTGGCAAGACTCACCAACTCCGTTTTTAATCTCCTAGCCCCTATGGCTGAAGGTGCCAGGTGTCACAGAGGCACTCCACTGTTAAGAGGAAGAGTGCTTTCCAGGAAACCCTGACTGCCAAGCGCTGAATGGTAGGTTAGGTTGAACGAGAAAAATAATTGCCTGTCAAAACATTTAATTGCATTTGAGAAACCTTGTGGCCATCTCTCTTCTTGACAGGTGTCCACAGAATTCTATTCCTAGATCCAGGACTCTCAGCTAATGCTGGCTTCAACCCATGTGACCGATGGACAAGCTGTCACTACCCATTAGATTTCGGAGGGTGCCTAGGGACTGTCCTAGGTCCTAGGAAAGTTGGCAATGAAAAAAGGAGCATCTGAAAAAGGAATAGTCAGTGAAGTTCTTGAGTGGGTTAATTTTTATTTATTTATACAATATCTTATTCCCCACAAAAAGGGGCTTTAGCTGACATCTCAGGAGAAGTGCATTTACTCTTACTGTAAACGGTTAGCACACTGGGTGCTAACCGACAAGTTGGAGGTTCAAGCCCACCCAGAGGTGCCTTGGAAGAAAGGCCTGGTGATCTACTTCTGAAAAATCAGCCATTGAAAACCCTATGGAGCACAGTTTTACTCTGACACACGTGGTGTCATGGATTCAATTGTGTCCCCAAAAAATGTCTGTCAACTTGGCTAGGTCATGATTCCCAGTATTGTATGAGTGTCTACCATTTTATCATCTAATGTGATTTCCCTATGTGTTGTAAATGCTATCACTACGATGTAATAAGATGGATTAGCAGCAGTTATACTGATGAGGTCTACAAGATTAGGTAGTGTCTTAAGCCAATCTCTTTTGAGATATAAAAGAGAGAAGTAAGCAGAGAGACATGAGAACCTCATACCACCAAGAAAGCAGTGCCGGGAGCAGAGCGCATCCTTTGGACCTGAGGTTCCTGCACAGAGAAGCTTCTGGTCCAGGGAAAGACTGATGACTACGAAGACCTTCCTCCAGAGCCAACAGAGGGAGAAAGCCTTCCCTTCGAGGTGACACCCTAAATTTGGACTTCTAGCCTACTGGACTGTGAGAGAATAAACTTCTCTTTGTTAAAGCCATCCACTTGTGGTATTTCTGTTAGAGCAGCACTAGATGACCAAGACACATGGAATCGCCATGAGTTGGAATTGACTCCACAGCAACTGGTATTAAGCCTTGAAACATGTTTCTTCGGAGGGTCCTTATGGAGAGAGAATACCCTGTAATGTTGGGATCAGGTTCCTCACAACATCCTGATGTAAATATCGGGACCAGCTTCATAGGGCCAAGAAGTCAGGAACCCTTGAGGGTCAGACAAGAGCCCATTGGGCTTGAATATGCTGGCCTATTTCAGGGGGGCATTAAAGGATCATCACCAAAGGTTGTGATTGCCTGTGGACTTCTGAGGCTTTGTGTCTGCATTCCAGATAGGTAGAAGGCAAAAAAGACAAAAATCTGCTTCCGTGGCTTTATTATTTTCTCCAGGAAGGAAAGAAACTTCAGCCTATATCTCGTTAGACAGAGGTATGCCACACAGTCATCCCTAGCTGCAAGGAAAGATGGGAAGATTGCTGTTTTTGCTCCTTAGCTTTATGGTAGAGGAAAGCAAGGGAAAAGGGATTTGGGAAGCCATTTCACATTGTGTGTCCCACTGTCTGTCCCAAGCCAATGACATCATTTATGTCCAAGAGTTTTCGAGAGGATTAAATGCATTTAAAGCATTTAGCCCACCCAGTACGTGGAACACAAAAATTACACATAAATATTACTATTCTTCATGCCACAGGGCAGATCCCCAAAAACATGGTCTTAGCTAGCTGGACCTTAGGGAGTTGTCAACCAATTGTCCCAGATTTTTCAGGTCAGTCACAATTCAAGCTATTCATAGTCTGCACACATATTAGATCATGAATCCTGATTTTCAGCCCAGAAAATATGATCAGTATGCTGAGAAGTAGCTCTGGTGACAGGGGTTAGAGTAAAAGTTAATTGATATGGTTTTCAGGGAATCAACATACAAGCCTTGGAAATGGAAGAAATGCATCCATAAGGTATCTCTTGATAAAAACGCAGCAACATAGTAACTGTGCTCTGAATAAACAGAGAAGTTAAATCTCTCAGGAAAATCTAGGCTTTTAGGAAGACTAGGGTGTTTTTTCTCCCCCAGTGAAAATGACAGAGGAAGAAGAAGGATTTTTCTTGTGGAACTTAATACTGGAGCTCTGACCCGGCCCCCCTTCCCCTGCCCAAGGAGATTGGATGCATACCCCCAGGGCTTGCATATTGAAGAGCACTTAGAATGTACCCCCTGAGCGGATGGGGGGGTGGTCACAGATAGTCAGGGAGCCCTGGGTGATCTTCCTGAAGCCCCCTCCCTGTGGTCTGGAGAAAGTGCACTGAGAGCTGCCTTTCCTGGAGGAGGAAGCTGAAACTAAAAAACCCACTGCTGTAGAGTCGATTCTGACTCATAGCAACCCTGTAGGACAGAGCAGAACAGCCCCATAGAGTTTCCCAGGCTGTAAATCTTCCGGAAGCAGACTGCCACATCTTTCTCCTGTGGGTTCCAACTGTAGGCGAGTGCTTAACCACTGTGCCACCAGGGCTTCTGAGAAGGAAGCAAGGGTAGGTAAAGTTTCTATCACTCACTTACAGATAGTGTTCGCTGCCAGCTCTACAGTGGCTCTGTGCAGCATGTGAGCTTCAAATGAGAGCGACCTGTTACCAAGTACTATGCCAAGACTGGACGCTCCAGAACCTCTGTATTAAGGCCAAGTCGCTGTTCAACTTGGAACCTTGATCTATTTTCTTACTGCTGGAACAGGGTCCTTTTCAGTTCTAAGTGGAATTCCAGGTCCACTCTGCTAATTTAGAAAGCTGAGGGAGGACGAGGGCTGCTCCCATAGCCTGTATATAGCGCACATAGACTAATTAAGGAACAAACCCACAAGATATTGAGGGATGTTTGATTGTTTGAGCCAGCCAAAGGGCATAGAGCCAAAGGCTTCCGCGAATTGGGAGAGTTTATCTCTGGTGGTCCACAGCCTAGAAGCTGCTCTTTTTCTGTCAAAAACAAGAGCAGCCATGTCGTCTTCCAGCTGTTAAAAGCATGCAAAGAGAGAGAG
Organism: Trichechus manatus latirostris; assembly: GCF_000243295.1. Taxonomy (NCBI): domain Eukaryota; kingdom Metazoa; phylum Chordata; class Mammalia; order Sirenia; family Trichechidae; genus Trichechus; species Trichechus manatus. The sequence goes on along the minus strand of NW_004443957.1, from coordinate 5,870,590 downwards.
CACAGAAAGCCCGATATCATTCCTAGTAATAAGCAATTGCAGCTTTCACTTTAGAGAATGCACAGGAGAAAAACAAATCTTAAATTACAGGATTGTATGGCCTCTAAACTACTAATTTAGGAATAGAAGTAGCCATAATCTGTCTTTTCTGGTATCCTTTAAGCCAGCCCTCCCCATCGAGCCATTGTACCCTGCATGCCCCTAAAGGTGAGGTTGGGGCTAAAAAATGTCCCTTTAAAAACATCACAGCTGCCATTCCCTTCTGCCTTGGCAATACAGGGAAATGTCATTTCAGTGCTCACCTGCATGGGCATGGGTGCCCAACATGACTCAGGGGAGAATCACAGAAGAGCCAGACTGGGATGAGGAGACAATAGGATCTTGGAAGGGCTGAGCTGGACTTCATCACGCCTTGCTAGAGCTCTCAGTGATTCCTAAGTGAGGAGGTGATGCAGGGTCTGCTAACTGTCCCCTTCTTCCTTTAGTAATGTTGACCCCAACTCATGACAACCTCCTGTGTGCAGAGTAGAACTGTGTTCCACAGGATTTTCAGTGGTTGATTTTTTGCAAGTAGATTGCCAGGCCTTTCTTGCAAGGTGCCTCTGGGTGGACTCAACCTCTAACCTTTCAGTTAACAGCTGAACGTGTTCGCTGTTTGCACCACCCAGGGACTCTTCCTTTAGTAACAGAGCCCCTGAATTTTAACTTAGCCCACATGGCTGCACAGAGTGAAGGCTATATTTCCCCATGTCCTTTGCAGTGAGGGATGGCCACACGACTAAATTCCAACCAATGCGATATACACAAGAGTGGTATGTACAATTTTTGGAAAGGGGCCTGAAATGCCCTTCTTCGTTCCTTTGTCCTTGCTGGCTGGAATGAACGTGCGATGCTGTGATGATGAGCTGCAGCAGCAATATCAGACCATGAAGTGATTTTGGAATTGAAGGTCACATTTAACATAGTGGCAAAAGAGAAGTCTGGTCCCTGAGGATTTTAGGAAGTAGGGGAAACATAGCCGATCTGCATTGCCTACTTGGAGATTTAATGAGAGAGAGAAATAAACTTCTGCTTTATTTAAGTTATTCTTATTTTGGAGTTTTGCTGTGCTTGTGGTTGAATCTATTCCTAACTAATATAGAAGCAGAGTAGGCTTTATGCTAAAGTCACAGTGTATAATAGTTGCAATTTGTTGTATGTGTGTGTGTATATCTACATACAGGTATATAATTAATAATACTTGGAAAATTTCTTTAACTTAAACCTCTATAAACAACAAAATGCTTTACTGAACTCACCATACATAGCCTTTATGGACATATATATACAGTTAAGTGCTCAACTGCTACAAGAAAAGTTGGCAGTTCGAACCCACCCAGGGCGGCCTTGGAAGACAGGCCTGGCAATCTAGTTCCGAAAAGTCACAGCCTTGAAAACCCCATGGAGCACAGTTCTACTTTGACACATGTGGTCGCCATGAGTTGGAATCAAATTGTTGACAATGGGTTTGGTTCTTTGTTGTTATTAGCTGCAAACTCAGCATCTATTTTCTCTTTCTTACTTCCAATCAGAACTTTTTGCTCAGATATCTATCCCTTTGCCACTCAGCCTCGATCCTAGGAGAAGCAGTCCCGACTCCAGCTCCAAAAAAAGGCTAGTTTAGTATAAGGGCGATTTCATTTCCTGTTGTCAGGGGTTGATTCAGAAGTGGGTATGTGACCCAAGTTCGGTCAATGAGGAATAAGGAAAAGATCTCTAGGAGGTTCTCCCTCCTAAGACAGAAATGGCAGAGAGATGGTAGCTCCTTTTCTTCTGGGTGCGGCTGGTTTTGGATATGATGTCTGGAACAGCTGCAGCCATGTGGCTACCAGCGTGAAGGGCACAAAGAGGAGGAAGAATATAATTTTGGTATAAATGAGCTGCTAAGTCAAATGATTCTGAAACACCCCTCCCCACCCTTCCTCCATACATACACCACACATGCACCCCTTTGGGCTTCCTGGTAAATGAGAAAATAAATGGCCTTCTAGATTATATGAGTGCAAGTTAGGGCTTCTGCCAGAAGCATTCTTAGTGCATATTTTTTTGACTACCTGATAAAGTGAAAAATATTTTATTTAAATGTATTCCTCTTTTCTGTGATGAAGTGCAGCATAGATGGTAACAGACACAAGATGGCTGGAGGGAGAAGCCACAGCAGCTCGAGGGAAGGGCAGAGGGATAGGCATACAGTTCCCGGAGCTGCTGCAGCCAACGTTGCTCAGAGCATATGACATAGCGGCCACCATGAAGATGAGGGAAGGGGAAAATTGCTCTGTTGTATCAATCCCTGCCATCTTGTTCACTCTTAGGAAGAGCAATATGCCTGTCTTCAGCATCTGTGCTCGCCAAAGACCCACTAACACCTCAGATGGTGCCACTTCCACAGGGCCTTCTGAGAAACTCATGTCACAAGCAATCTCTCTCCCCTACTGCACTTTTATTTCCTTGAAAGTCTGTATCACTGTTTGTTTATGGTCATTTATACACTTGTTTTACCATTCGTCTCTCAGTTTGTCATACTGTGGTGGCTTGTATGTTGCTATGATGCTGGAAGCTATGCCACCAGTATTTCAAATACCAGCAGGGTCAGCCATGGTGGACAGGTTTCAGTGGAGCTTTCTGACAAAGACAGACTAGGAGAAATGCCTGGCAATCTACTTCCAAAAATTAGCCAATGAAAACCCTGTGGGTCACAACAGAACATTGACTTGCTTGCTTTCGACTCATCATCAAGAGGGATCAGTCGCTGGAGAAAGACATCATGTTTGGTAAAGTAGAGGGCCAGAGACGGTGAAGGAGATCTTCGGTGAGATGGGTTGTCACAATAGCCACAAGGATGGACTCGAACATGACAGTGATTGTGAGAATGGCATCAACCGGGCACCATTTCATTCTGTTGCACATGAGGTTGCCATGAGTTGGAGTCAACTTAAGGGCAGCTATCTATCTAGTAATACGTTTGTTGGTCTTCCTTCCACTCAGCGGATGCCTATAGAATTGATGAACACCCAGATCCAGTGGCATGAAGCGTGTGGAACGGACTTGCACATTGCAAGGGTTTGTGCCTGACTTCTTTACTGTGGTGAATTTCCAAGGGAACTTTCAAGCATTTGTTACCAGACAGTAATGGAGAGGTAAGATAAGTTGTTCTATTTATTCTTGTTACACCTAAAATGCCCTGCACTCTCTGGGGATGGTAAGTTCACTTAGATAACTTTCAGACTAGGATTTCTTGTTCTTTGTTAAAGTTGAGTTATTTGTATTTCAGGAATCTGCGTTTAAATTGATGAAAACCACGACTTAATTTGAAACAAACCTGGGTAGAAGCAGCACCCTCTTAAAAAAAAAAAAAAATCTGGGAGAAGGATCATTCTGTGGAAAATCTAGTCACAAATTGGATTTTCTTTTTTCTGGTACTTCAATTTTCTCCTACCATGATTTTGTTATTTGATTTAAAAAGCAGATTTAAACAGTGAAAATAGTGCCTACAAATTAAATACTTTCTTTCCTCTCAATAGTATTAATCATGATGACAATTGCAATGTAGCTATTTCACTAGTAAATTAAATGATTTCTAATAATTCAGGATGAATCAATTTTCCAACAGCAATTTTATTATCTCTGTATTTTTTCTTTGCAGTTCTAAAAAGTTTTCGTCCCTAATCGAACTGATTAACTTGCATTTTCTCCTCTCTCTCTCCCTCTCTGTCTTTCTTTCTCCGTTACTCAAAATAAACATTCTCAAATGCCCTAAATTTCAGGTCTCAGTAACGAATAAAAGGATATATTATCCAAGATACCTTTTCTAAAACTGTAATTTCAAACTTGTTTCGTGTGTTCTAGATTACAGCCAGTGGTGGTTAGTAGGTCCAGAGTGACAAGATCATGTCTCTGTAGTCTTTTTTTTTTTTTTTAATGGTGCCTTTTAAATCTCCAACTAAATTTGTCATTGAGGTTTTAATATAGGGAGCAGTTGAAGCTTTATTTCTCCATAAGACATAAAGTGAAATCTCCTGTCCTCCAGAATAACCAACCAGGAGCAAAATGAGGAGAAAAGACCAAAGATTATTTTATTTTTTTCTCTCTCTATTTTTCTTTTCCTCTTGGCTTTCAAAGGCAAATGACCCTCCAAGCACTATGAAGAGTTTTCCTGACTGTTCCAATATTCTAGCTTACCGTTGGCATGTATTGGTTAAGCAGTAAAGCGCTAAGCTACTGCACCGGGGCATTTGTTACATTTAAAAAAAAAAAAAAATGATGGCACTATGATTGGGGACCTCTTTTTAGCATGGACGCTGGGCAGGAAGTGTGTAGTAGAAGACATTCAGTAAATGCTTATTGAATTTAATTATTAAATTGACTCTTCCTTCCATCATAACAGCACAGGACAGAAAGAAAGAGAGATCTGTCATATCACACTACAATTCCCATTAACTTGTAAAACATACAGCAGCATTTTGCAAAGTACATTTGAGAGGAGAACTTTCTGGAAATCTTCAGCTGGTAAAGGCTCAGTATATAATGACTTTATTTTCAATAAAGGTAGAAGCAAAGAAGGTACTGAAGCAACGATTAGGCCTCCCAGGGCCAACCCTGTACAGCAGGGACCTCACGGGACATGCAGAGATGACCCTTCCATTCTTCACTCTCAGCTCTTGTCCTTGGTTGATATTTCCCTGAGAAAATGGAAACATCAGAAGAGAACTTCCACACCTTCCCACCATCAAATCTCCCTCTCTGCCTGCCTTTGTCTCCATTCTGCATATCCTGGGTGCAAACATCTGGCCTCTCTGTGTGCTCCTCTAAGTTCACTGGATCTCAGCCCTGCTCATTTACTCAAAGACAGCATTGCATCAATGGCCTTCCTTCTCCCTTGTGCCTTTAATTTCTCCCTCTCCAGGTATCAGTACTCTCAGCATATAAACATGTTGTAATAGCTCTCAGATTAACAATAACCACAGCAACAGTGATAACAAAATTCTTTTTATCCCACATCCTGTTCCCATGACTGCATCTTTTCTTTGCTTCCTTTTCCTGCTACATTCCTGAAGAAATATCAACACCTGCCTGCTCCATGTTTTCTCCATTGTCTCATAAACCCATTACTACTAAGATTTGGCCCTTCCCAGTCCTCTAACTATGCTCTTGTCAAGATAATCAGTGGCCTGTGCATTGATAACGGAACCCTGGTCGTGCAGTGGTTAAATTGATCAGCTGCTAACTGAAAGGTCAGCAGTTAAAAACCACCAGTGCTTCCATGGGAGAAAATATGTGGCTGTCTGCTTCCATAGAGATTTACAGCCTTGGAAACCCTATAAGGTCACTATGAGTTGGAATTGACTCAACAGCAGTGGGTTTGGGAACATCGATAATTCCTTCTAACTAGTCTCTCTGACTACCACTCCGTCTATCAATTTGTGATACTGTGGTGGCTCACATGTTGCTGTGATGCTGGAAGCTATGCCACCAGTATTTCAAATACCAGCAGGGTTACCCATAGTGTACAGTTTTCAATGGAACTTCCAGACTAAGACAGACTAGGAAGAAAGAGCTGACAATCTACTTTCCAAAATCAGCCAATGGAACACTATGGATCACAACAGACTATTGTCCAATATAGTGCTGGAAGATGAGCACCCAAAGTTGGAAGACAGTCAAAATACACAGTGGCTGCAACAATGAACTCGAGCATACCGATGATCACGAAGATGTTGCAGATCCTGGCAACATTTCATTCGGTTGTATATAGGGTCACTGTGAGTTAGATGGCATCTAGCAACACCAGTAGTCTTCCTGATTCCATCTTTGCCCCACCCCAATCTGTTCCCCAGAGCGGCACTTGTTCTCAGCCAACGCTGATCAGAGAGTTAAGTCTCTAGCTGAGTTTAATGAGGATGCCGTAATAGGGGAGTTGAAAGGGTAATTCCTAGAAGGCCAGAAACAAATCCACGTACTTCTGTTGGTACTGGGGGTAGCAGACCTTGATAAAAATGCTTCTTGTTAAAGCAATATTCTGCAAGAAGTGCTGCTTACCCGGTTTTGTCCACACTGGGTGTTAGAATCACAAGAGTAAGAGTCACAAGGTGGCCCCAGGTAATTCCTGACTGCCATACCAAGAAGAAAGCCAACGATGGTGAACTTCCCTGCTACAAATGGCACAAATTCTAGTTTCTTCTTCTTTCCTACTTTTGGGTCTCTGGCCTACCAATGGATGAAATAATTGGATGAAAGCTTTCCAAACAAGAGAAAGACTCAGACAGTAGTATCAAAAGGCTTACTGAGTACCAGAGAAAAAGAAAAGAGACTAATACTTAGTCTTGGATAAGGGAAAAGTTTCAATTTCAAACATAAAGTGAAAATGTTTAGATATCGAGGCAGGAATACCTAAGGAAATACAGAAAACAAAAAAAAATCTACTTGCAAAGAAATGAAGATTACACAATCTCAGACTTCACTTCAGCATTCCATTTCAGAATAATGGAACTATGATGGAATGCTGTGTCCAGACAAACTGTCATTTATACGTTAGGTTAACAGAAAGACATTCTTAAACTATGCAAGGACCAATAAAGTACATGGCCCTTATACTCTCCCTGTAACAATTATCTCTTTCTACATACGAGCCAATTGATTAATGAATTAAAATGACCTCAAAAAAAAGAATTGTATTAAGCACAATACTAATGATATGTAGAGTGTTAGTTAAGTCCAACTAATTCTTCTGATTATGTTATAATATGATCTAAATGGCAACATTTGCAAAAGTAATCTAAATTTATTTTAACAATTTTGATTGGTCGTATTATATTCCTCAGAGCCCTGGTGGCACGATGGTTAAGAGCTCGGCTGCTGACCAGCAGGTTGGCAGTTCGAATCCACCAGTTGCTCCTTGGAAGCTCTGTGGGGCAGTTCTACTCTGTCCTATAGGGTCACTATGAGTTGGAATCGTCTTGATGACAATGGGAGTTGGTTCATTATATTCCTTAGACTGTATTCTGAAGAAGTAGAGAGAAATACAAGGGCAGGAAGTGTGGCTAGGCCTAGGAAAAAAAAAAATCTACGCCCAGTTAGCTCTACCCAGAGGGCAGGGTAATGTAGTAGATGGCTGCAGTGGTCCCATTCCTTGGAGGAGCGTAGTTGTCAGTTCTCAGAGAAAAGAAGTTTAGGAAAGGAAGAAACCTCAAAACATAATAACTGCAGAGGAGCTACAAGATACAGTTTTATTCCAGATGTTGGTAATAGGGAAAAAGTAGTTTCTAAACTCTGGTGGTGTAATGGTTAAGCGTTCAACTGCCAACCAAAAGGCCAGCAGTTCGAACCCACCACCCACTCTGCAGGAGAAAGATGTGGCAGTTTGCTTCCATAAAGATTTACAGCCTTAGAAACCTTATGGGGCAGTTCTACTCTGTCCTATAGGGTTGCTACAAGTAGCAATCGACTCGACAGCACACAACAACAACAAATATACTTCTTAAATGTTACCAGTAGTAGATGAAAGATGAGATGCAGAGTTTATAAATTTCTAGCTAAAAAGATTAAAAAAAAAAACTACATGAAAGGCAGAAAAAAATTCAGTCATTTTCCAGGAACCTTTTGTTGATTTCAGAATTACTGAAGTTGGGAACCCTTTTGAATACCGTTAACATGGACACCTGCCTTGTGAGGCCACTTTGTGACTCTTACTTTCATGATTCCAACACCCAGTGTGGACAAAACCAGGTAATCAGGAACCCTTGCAGAATATTGCTTTAAGGAGATGTATTTCTATCACAGTCTGCTACCTACTGTGCGATGTTGGGCCCAGTATGAACAGAAGTAAGCGGATTTGTTTCTGGCCCTCTAGGGCAAGCATTTCCCAACTCTCTGGAAATTGCAACATCCTGTTGTTTATTTGATTTCCTAACTTCCTCTCCAATTCTCTCCACCCAAATTAAATGTGGTTTATTTATTTAATTTTTAACGGATGGAAATTTAAATTGTTATTGTTTTGAAAAATTTAGAGACTTTTACAATATCCGTTTACATAATGGGAGTTATTACTGTGTGCTAAGAACCATTGCTTTAAATTAATACCCAAAGGGATGAACACGTACGTATGGAATACAGAGCCAGAAGGGGGCAAAATAAATCAACAGAGGACGAATGTGACATAGAATCAGGAGGGGGAAAAAATCAACAGAGGACTAATTAGTAACAGACAATGGAATTCCGGAATGTTACCCTCAGAACATGAGAGGGGTGTGATTTTTATATTCATGTAACCGCCAAGGGGACTAAGTTTACTCAGTCCATTAATTCACAAAGAAATATTTCAGAGAACTTGTTATGTTATCAGGAATTTGGTAGGCATTGAAGGAAAAAAATAAAGATGAGTAAAATTATAGTTATTCCCTTGAGGAACTCCAAACCTTTGAGGGGTAAGAAAGAATGGTCAGCTGAGTCAGAGAGAAATTAACAACTCTGTTCATTTAGACAGGACCAGAACCCAGGTGTTTTGAGTCTCACTTTCACTCTTTCCATCAAAATTGGGCTTCGTCTCTTGTTATCAATACTATTGGGTGACAGAAGAACAGCTGCCCTATTAATTAACCTTGTTATACCAAACAGCTTGGGAATTGCTCATTAAATAAAATCCCTCAAGGAATGAACAAAGAATACCTAAGGAAGGTATTTTGGTACATCTACATTTATCTAGTAAAGAGCTTGTCTAAAAGCTGTGGGTGTTGAGTGTATAGCATGTGCAGGCAAAGGAGAAGCACACAGTTGGGAAGGTGGAAGCAAAGGAAAAGATGGATTCTCACTATCTCATAGTTTATAGCCTCATGGCAGATCCTTATGGCAGTAGATGAGACATGGCAGGGTCAGGAGGGGATTCAAAAGAAAGTTGAGAGCTAGGTTTTAAAGTTGCCCCTAGATCTCATTTGTCTTCACTCTCCCTGCACTCAACACAATGTCTACCTAGTAGCTGGTACTCAGAAGTGTTGAATGGCTGGATGGCTGTCTGGATGGATGGGCATGAGAGCCTTCTGCTAGTCAGTTCAGATGTGGGTTAGTAAGTAAATCAGTTGTCTTCTCAAGGAGAATTGTATAGCCTGAGTCCTCCAGAAGCTACTGCATCAGGCATATTGCCAGACAGGGAAAAAAATGCCCCTAAGGAAAAACTCTAACCCTAACCTTCTTATGAAGGAACTCTGGTGGTAAAACAGTTAAACGCTTGGCTGCTAACCCAAAGTTTGGCAACTCGAACCCACCTACCGCTCGAGGGAAAAAGACCTAGTGATCTTCTCCTGTAAAGATTACAGCCTAGAAAACCCTATGGGACAGTTTACCCTGTCACATGAGATCACTATGAGTCAAAATATATTCAATGGCACCTAACAACAACAACAACAGCAACCCTTTTAGGTAGACCCTTACCTGTATCTTAAGCTATTTCATACTGGTAGTTCACCTTCTTTTTTAACGATTCCTTCTGGTGGAAGAGACCACTTCCGTACCTTACATGGGCTTAAGCTTCCACCTGCCAGTGGGACAGAGCCTGTCCCCAGGCTTTCTCCTATCTGGCTGTATCTCTTTCTTGCTACAACTACTGCTGGTAGTAAGACTACCTATTGCTGTCAAGTCGATTCCGACTCATAGAGATCCTATAGGATAGAGTAGAACTACCCCTAGGGTTTCCAAAGCTGTAATCTTTATGGAAGCAGACTGCCACATCTTTCTCTCGTGGAGCTGCTGGTGGGTTTGAACCTCTGACCTTTTGGTTAGCAGCCCAGCGCTTAGCCACTGAGCAACCAGGATTTGTTTATTTCTGTTAAGACTATAACTAAGTAATCTTTCCCAGTAATCTCTCCACTCCATAATAACCATTATCACTTTTGTGTATTCTCTTCCATAGGCCAACATTTTACATAGTTGTAATCATAGTGCTCATGGCTGCTTGTACTCAACCTTTAATTAAGATCAACATTATAACTGACCATACTTTAAAATGTCAAATTGTTCTATGAAAGAAAAACAGCAGTCTTCTCTCAAGCTCCTCACCATCTCCAATTTCCACTTCTCAAAGGCAACCATCTTTAACTTTTTAGTTCTTTCTTACACTGCCAAAATATGACTGGAGAAGAGCTGCCACCTTGAAATAGAGACAATATTGATGATATGGATGGAGTAAAGCTTTCGGGACCTTCATTTGCTGATGGGGCATGACTCAAAATGAGAAGAAATAGCTGTAAACATCCATTAATAATCAGAAAGCTGAATGTATGAAGTATGAATCTAGGAAAATTGGAAGTTGTTAAAAATGAAGTGGAACGCTTGAAGATCAATATCCTATGCATTAGTGAGTTGAAATGGACTGATACTGGCCATTTTGAATCAATCATATGGTCTGCTATGCTGGGAATGACAAATTGAAGAGGAACGATGTTGTATTCATTGTAAAAAAGAACACTTCAATATCTATCCTAAACTACAATGCTGTCAGTGATAGAGTAATATCCATATGCTTACAAGAAAGACTAGTTAATACAACTATTATTCAAATTCATGCACCAAGCACTGAGGCTAAAGATGAAGAAATTGAAGATTTTTACCAACTTCTGCAGTCTGAAATTGATCAACCATGCAATCAAGATGCATTGATAATTACTGGTGATTGGAAGGAGAAATTGGAAACAAAGAAGAAGGATCAGTACTCGGAAAATATGACCTTAGTGATAGAAACAATGGGGGAGGTCACATGATAGAATTTTGTAAGACCAACAACCTATTCATTGGAAATGCCTTTTTCAACAACATAAATGGGGACTATACATGTGGACCTCACAATAAGGAATACACAGAATCACATCAACTACATTTGTGGAAAGGGATGATGGGGAAACTCAATATCATCAGTCAGAACAAGGCCAGGGGCCAACTGTGTAACACACCATCGATTGCTAATATGTAAGTTCAAGAAACTGAAGAAGATTAAAATAAGTCCGCAAGAGCCAAAGAACAACCTTGAGTATAATCCATCCGAATTTAGAGACCATCTTAACAATAGATTTGATACATTGAAACTAAGGACCAAAGACCAGATGAGTCGTGGGATGACATCAAGGACATCATATATGAAGAAAGCGAAAGGTTATTAAAGAGACAGGAAAGAAAGAAAAGACCAAACTGGATGTCAGAAGGGACTCTGAAACTTGTTCTTGAACGTTGAGTAGATAAAGCGAAAGGAAGAAATGATGAAGTAAAGAGCCAAACAGAAGATTTCAAAGGGCAGCACAAGAAGGCAAAGTAGTATAATGAAATGTGCAAAGACCTGGAGATAGAAAACCAAAGGGGAAGGACACGCTTGGCATTTGTCAAGCTGAAAAAACTGAAGAAAGAATTCAAACTTGGAGTTGCAATATTGAAGGATTCTATGGGCAAAATATTGAACTGCTTGGGAAGCATCAAAAGAAGATGGAAGCAATACACAGAGTCACTGTACCAAAAAGAATTGGTTGACATTCAACCATTTCAGAAGGCAGCATATAATCATAGGGGTACTGAAGGAAGAAGTCCAAGATGCACTGAAGGCATTGGCAAAAAACAAGGCTCCAGGAATTGACAGAATATTGGTTGAGATGATTCAACAAACAGATGCAACACTGGATGAGTCAACTTGTCTATGCCAAGAATTTGGAAGACAGCTACCTGGACAACTGACTGGAAGAAATCCATGTTGTGCCCATTCCAAAGAAAGGTCATCTAACACAATGTGGAAATTGTTGAACAATATCATTAATATCACATACAAGTAAAATTTTGCTGAAGATAATTCAAAAATGGTTGTAGCAGTACATCGACAGGGAACTACCAGAAATTCAAGCTGGATTCAGAAGAGGATGTGGAATGAGAGATATCATTCCTGATATCAGATGGATCTTGGCTGAAAGCAGAGAATACCAGAAAGATGTTTACTTGTGTTTTATTGACTATGCAAAGACATTTGACGGTGTGGATCATAATAAATTTTGGATAACATTGCAAAGAATGGGAATTTCAGAACACTTAATTGTGCTCATGAGGAACCTGTACATAGATGAAGAGGCAGTAGAGAAGCAGAGTGCCATGGAGGGATAGCTGGTGTCAGAATTAGTAAAAGGATTGGAAAGTGGAGGTATGTCTGATCTCCATGTCGTAAGAATCAGTTTTGGGCTGATGCTCATGCTGATCCTCCCCCTCACTCCCTGAAGTTAGAAGAGGTCTGATGCTACCCCATTTTTACAGGGGTTTAATGATTCTTATGACGAACTATAAAATCTCTTTGTTTCCTTTACTAAAATAGAATTTTATATACACATATAGGGAAGAGATGCAAAGAGATTTTCACTCATACGCCAACTCTGATAAAATGGTCATGACTCCCTGGAGCACTCCAGTATGGGAAGGACTCTGAGATGCAATTGAGTTCAGAGGGAAAAAGATCAGTTATGATGTCCTTGGGCATGGGAGGTCAACTGCAGCATATGTGCCTCATTTTTGCCATCCCCAAAAATCTGTTTGTCATCTTAAAAAGAACTGAATAAACTTGATTTTGAAAGCTAGTGCCTTGGCTGTGTTAGTGCTTGGGATGGAAGTGTTGTTACTCCCTATAATAATATCCCTAGTAACTGATTATGGCCATTTGTATTGCTCCAACATTACATTAGCATAAATGTAAATGAAAGCTTGGGTGTTGTTTACTGCAGTTTTCCCATGATTTATGTTTGGAGTTGACCTACTTACATCTCATTGTGAATGGCTGAGATCTCAAGAATTATTTTTCCACGGGAGGAGAAAAAGAAGGGGAAAAACACAACATGATGACTCACGTCCATGTATGTTTCATGTCACAATGCTTTTGTTCCATTATTAAAGCTATTTATCAAAAGAGAAGAAAATATTTATGGTATTTCCAACAAAGGAGTCAATTAGACAATGAAATAGTATTACTTATTAAAGCCATAGGAAACTAGCAAAAGAGAAGAATTGTTATGCATTCACAAAGTTGAAGGAAAAGAGTGGTGATGTGGTAAAGATTGTCACTGACTGCCAATTAACTAACTTGCTTATAACTGTCACTTTCTTGCAATAAAATCCAGACACAGCTTTAGAGTCCTTTCCTGGGTGTGGAATATTGTAGTAAAATCTTGAGATCAGCTATTAAATTTCTCAGAAAGTGAAAAAACATTTTAAGACACCTTACTACACTCCTCCAGCTGTATTAGAAGCTGTGGAGTTTAAAAACTAAGTCAAGTATATGGGCCCTGACTTCAAAAATTCGGAATTTTACTGGAGATATTGATAAATGAGATATTTAATTCTCACAGGAATTTTGTGTATGTCTATACAGGAGTATTAATTTGATAATTTTGAATAAATTTTCCTGATGATTTACTTAGTTAAATAAAAAGTTAATGATGTTATATTGCCTAATTTGACTGGTCATAGACACAATTGACCGAAGGAATTCAATTATGTTGCAGGGATCTTGTTAAAATGTAGATTCCAATTCAGTATATCTGAGGTAGAAAAGCAAATTCTCAGCAGGAGTTCTAACCGGAATGAACCGCTTTGAAGCCCTGTTGGCCTAATGTTGACAAGGTGGTTCAGTGGTAAAATTCTCACCTTCCATGAGAGAGACCCAGGGTCAGTTCTTGGTCAATGTACCTCATGCACAGCCATCACCCATCTGTCAGTAGAGGTTTGCATGTTGCTTTGATGGTGAACAGGTTTCACTGAAGCTTCCAGGCCAAGACAGACTAAGAAAGGCCTGGTGATCTACTTCCAAAAAGCAGCTAATGAAAATCCTATGGATCACACAGTCTAATCTGAAACCAATCATGGGGATGGCACAGGACCAGGCAGTGGTTTTGTTCTGCTGTGCATGGGGTCACCATGAATCAGGGGCCAACTCTACCAGGGGCATCACTAGGTGGGTGTGAGGGGTGCAGACCACACTGGTGACACTGTCACAGGGAGTGACACCAAAATGACTGTCTATAAAATTTTTGCACAGTGTTTCAGCAGAAATTTATTTTTTTTTTGTAAAAATATCCCTGTAGTTCTTTATAACAACAAAAACTTTTTTTGTAAGCCCAGCTGACATGTATCGATATACCTTCAGGGCTAAAACTCTGCGCTAATTTACTTTTTGAAACTTCTAATGTGTAGAAGGTTCAAAATGTGCTCTGGTCAGAGCTGTCATTATTACCCAATTACAGTGACACTTCGAATCACTTGGTTTCACGTGCAGTAAGTACACGTTGCACATAATAAAAGCACACGTTGTTTTCGTTGCTGCTAGTATTTTTATAGGCACTGATTTTGTCAAATTTTCTGGTGTTTTAGCTACAATGTTGAGGTAATTAACATGGGGGGATGACACCATGAGTTACCACACTGGGTGACACCAACCCTAGTGAAGCCACTGAACTCTACAGCAGCTGACAACAATAGCAATGTTGGCAAATGTCCAAGGATGTATCATACATTCCATTTGTACTTCAAGCAAGGTGCATATAGCCCTCTAAGACTATTTGCTTTTCTTTCTTGAAAATCGATGTCTTCCTCAGTAATAAGTGGATGCTGAGGAAACTTTTATTTCAAACAATGCTACATTCAAAAAAATGTTGAAAGCACTTGACAGATCTTGCATCAGATTCTCCTAGTGTGGAAGGCTGAACCAGGAATTAGCATCAAGCGATGTCACGTGCTCATTAACTCTTGCGACTGCTCTTCTAGTCCCACTTAGTAAATTGCTACTTCAGCCCCTTGGGCTCAGCGGAGAACCTGACTCACTCAGTTTTAATCATCCACTAAGTGTGGCCAGCAGGCCTGGAGCAAGGGCAAGTCAGGACATACCACCACTCCCATGGCAAAGGGAATAGTCTTGCCCTTCTCCTCTACCCTAAGGTTACCTAGCCATGCTGAGTTGGTGCCTCATTTCGCAGGTGTGACTGTAAAGGGAGGAAAGGTGGCATTCATTGTCAGACTAGGGTAAAGGTGGACAAACGCTTCCCCAAAAGAGGAGTGGCTTCTAGTGACTTCTAGTGATGAGATTTCATGACTGATTGAAGCCACTGTGTTAAGTTATGCACAGATATGGCCTCATGTATCACTAGAGACCAACCCAAGGGTGTACCATATTGCCCTCTCTTTTTTCCGTTGTAGGCTGGGTTACATCTACCACTTCAGTATCTGGAAGCTGGTGGTGGTAAGGTTTGAGTTTTGGGAAAGTAGAGGTCCCCAGAGGCTGTTAAACTGGCTTATGAAAGTGCTCTGCATGGGGAGTTAGGGGCAGGTATGAGGTTAACAGTAAAGTGGCACCTTGTTTCCACTTGCCGTTATAATTTGTTTGAGCATGGCTCTTAGGAAACTATAGTTTGGGACAAAAATCCAGCACTCCTGGGTCTCTTAGCCTATGAACAGCTACATACAGTTACTTCTCATTATTTGTGGTAGTTATGCTCCATAAAGTCTATTCAGACACTGAATTAGCAAATACCGAACCAGCCTTGTTCTACCTCAGCTAGAAATATCTGCACTGCTGTGTGCGCTTACATGTCCGTGAATGACCAAAAGGGAGACGAGTATTGATTTGGGGGTAACAGATACATTTAAGTGAGCAGGCAAATTTACAAATACAGGATCCATGAATAATGAGGATAGACTGTAATTTGCAAAGCCCAGTGCAAAATGAAAATGCAGAATCCTTTGCTCAAAAATTATTAAATTTAAGACAGTAGCAGCAGACCATTAAACCAAGCATGAGTCCCCTCTGAGGGTGGAGGTAAGAAAGTATTAAACCAGACCTGACTGGATGCTCATGTTTTGCCTCTGACTTGTCTGTGGTCCCAGTGGATAGTTGCTCTCTAAAGGGTTGCCTGTACCCACAGGCCTGGCCTTAGATAAAAGAATCAAGTCAGTTGTCTCCGTGGTTCTTAGTTCCTTTTCTCTGCTGCCCTCTGTACCCTGACTCAGGTCGGCCAACCGGAACCTAGTTTCCAAAAATATTTCTCCTCAGTGTTGAAACTTGTTTCCTTAGTGCCTCAATCTCCCCTAGTTATTAAAGACGAAAATGATGTAATACACCTAGTCATGCTAAGACAAAAACTTCATATGTTGTCTCCCTCAGGCATCTCAATTATTATCACCATTGCCATCATCCTCATAGCCTTTTACTGAAATCTCTGTGTGTGCCAGGCACTGTGCTAAGTTCCTTATGCACATTATGTCCTTCAACCCTCCCAATAACCCAGTGATTCTCACTGGGGGGCGATTTTAGTCCCCAGAAGACACTGGGCAATATCTGGAGACGTTTTTGGTTGTCACAATTGGGGAAGGAGTACTACTGGCATCTAGTGGGTACAGCCAGGGATCCTGCTAAACATCCTGCAATGCTCAGGACAGCTCCTGCAACAAAAAACCAACTGGCCTCAAATGGTAGTGATGCCAAGGTTGAGAACTCCTGCAACAACCCTATGAGACAGGCATTATTATTCCCACATGACAGATGATGTCTCTGAGATGTTAAGCACATTTTCCAAGGTCAGGCAACTGGTAGGGTTTAAACCCAGTTATATCTGACTCCAACATTCTTTGTACAATTACTATCTTGTATCATCTGATTTTCAAAGGAGAATCTTCCTTTTTTTTTGATGTTTACCTGTGTTTTATTTATTTTTTGTTGTGCTTTAATGAAAGTTTACAATTCAAGTTAGTCTCTCATACAAAAATCTATACATACATTGTTATGTGACCCTAGTTGCTCTCCCTATACTGTGACAGCACACTCCTCCTTTCCACCCTGGATTTCCTATGTCCATTCAACCAGCTCCTGACCCTCTCTGCCTTCTGATCTCGCTTCTGGACAGGAACTGCCCATTTAGTCTCATGTATCTACTTGAGCTAAGAAGCACACTCTTCACGAGTATCATCTTATGTCCCACAGTCCAGTCTAATCTTTGTCTAAAGAGTTGGCCTTGGGAATGGTTTTAGTTTTGGGCTAACAGAGAGTCTGGGGTTCATGTCTTCCAGGGTCCCTCCAGTCTCAGTCAAGCCATTAAGTCTGGTCTTCAAAAGAGAATCTTAAAGAAGAAATATTTTAACCAAATATTGCAAACAAATGGAGAGGAGGATATCAGTGAAAACAGGACAACAGCTAGGCTGGAGAGCCAGGGAGTGGCTATGTCTGCATGAGTGAGGGCAAAGCAGATGAAAATCTTGGTTGTTCTAATTCCTTCTGCTTCATTCGTCCTTGGACTTCCCGGTTGTGCATCTTGCATGATTGCAGAGATGAACCACAGTGAACTGGAATGACCAAACACTTCTGTGGCACCTGATTTTGTTACAAATGAACACTTCCAGAGTCTATACAGCCCAAAGGAAACAGATATTTGGAAACAAGCTAGTGGATATCTCCAGGACATAGAGCAAAAATGGGCTATTCAGAGCTAACAAAGATCCACTTTGCAACCTGATTAACCTTCCTTGGCAATTTGTAGAGAGTTGACTAAATTTCCCAAATAATTGCCAGATCTCTCAGTCACCTCCTGATGAATAGATGCCATCTCAGGGTGGTGTGTATGAGGTTGGAATTTGTTGATTATGCTCTAGCTCAAAGAAATGTATAAGAGAGAAACATTAGATGCTAAGTTGGAAGGGACCTTGTACAGATGCAAAATCACATACAATCAGAATAGCGACTTACCCAGAGCCACACAGCTAACTGTGGCAATGTAGAGACTAGAGCCCAGGCCTGTGGGCACCCAGTTCTGTGTTTTATTTAAAGACCACACTTCCCCACCAGGAACAAGAGGTCTGGTATATACATTGTTGGCCATACTGCTGCCTTACTAACTGACTGAGCTAGACTAAGATCAGTTCATCAGTCAGCAAGCCAGAAGGAGCAAGGAAACAATTCGGCCCGACAGGGTGGGGGACGGAATGCCTTCTTTTCAATAGGTTGCTAAGTTCTCCATTTAACAAGAGCCAAAGAACACATCCAGACCAAAGGCATCTTACAAACAAAATTCTTCCCTTATGTAGACATCTGCACTTTGCCGTGGGTGCTGTGGGCCATTAGGGCCATGTGCTTGTCAGTATGCTTCCAGCAGATGTTTGCTGCTACTTGGAAGACTTCCCTGTGATGTGGTTATTGTCTAATTCTCCTGTAAAGAGTGGATTGCTCAAATTAAACAGGACGGCTTAAATTCAAACCAGGGTGCAGTGTTCCTCTGTGCATTAGTTACAGTGGCACATCAAAGCTCCAGAAAGAGGCTGAGGGCTTCTTAGAGCTTTCCAAGGGCCACGGTGAATGGGGAAAATCTGTATCTTGTTCTCATAGGCATTTATATTCAGCTACGGCACAGGATCGTCCTGCTAGGCCCATCATGCCTTTTGTTCAAAAGGCTAGACCTTGCTTTGAAGTGAGCTGGTAAAACCCAATGACTGAGGGTCACCGGGGCAGGCCCATGGCCAGAGCCTGGAACTGGGCAGAAAAAGCTATGCTCTTCATGCCTGCTCTGTTTCCCCACTTGACATAGCAAGCTGACTTATTTTAACAAAGGGCTATTCAGAAGCCAAATAGTGAGGTGAAAAATGGCTGTCCATTGTGACCCACGTGTGCTGAGATTGGAAAGGCACCCACTGAATCAGATCAACAAGTATTTCCTGAGGATTTCCCTTGGGCAAGAAGCAAAAGACTGGGCAATGTTTTCTCTCAAGAGGTTATTGTAATTTCAGACTAACTCTCTTGTCACCCAGGAGGCTAACTAAAACCTAGACCTATTAATAGTTAAAGAATGAAAGTTGAAATAATATTTCAAGAAGAGGACAGAAGAGCTGTTGGAGTGCAGGTGTTCACGGAATGAATGTCAGATCACATTTGCCAAGGACCTGGGACAGGGAGACTGGGCAGACTGGGTAAAGCTTTACTGAGTGGGAGGAATTTGGCTTGGACTTTACAAGATGGGTATTAGCGTTTGTTTAGCATCCTTTCTTGTGAACAAGTAAAGCTCTATTAGTCCTTGTTAAGGTGTTAAGCTACCACCTATCTGTCAGTTTGTTGTACTATGTGGGCTTGTGTGTGGCTATGATGCTGGAAGCTATGCCACAGGTATTTCAAATACCGGCTGGGTCACGCTTGGTGGACAGGTTTCAGTAGAACTTCCACAGTAAGGCAGACTAGGAAAAGAGGCCTGGTGACCAACTTCAAAAGTTAGTCAGTGAAAATCTTCATGCATCACAACAGAATATTGTCTGATAGAGTGCTGCTGGGAGACGAGTCTCCTAGGTCGGAAAGCATTCAAAACCCACGATGGCTGCAACAATGGCCTCAGACATGCCAACAGCTGTGAAGATGGCACAGGACTAGGCAACATTTGGTTCTGCTGTACATGAGGTCGCCATGAGTTGGAGCTGACTCGCAGCAACTGACAACAACAAAAGGAATAAAAGGCCTCCCGACGGTCACAGACAGTAATTCCTTTGTGGTAAGATCCAGTATAAACCAAAGAAAACACATGATTAATGCATGGAGTGGTCTTGTTCTTAGGTGATGGTAAGGCCAACTGTTTTCCATTTTCACATATGTTATGGCATGGCTTTCCTGATAAGCAAACGCCCACCACACAGCAAAGCCTGGACGAAGGACCTGAGCTCACTCCTCCCTTGTCCATCGAAAAAAAGTCCATGTGGTTCCTAGGTTTTGATCTCAAGAATGTCATGATTCAGGTTCATGAAGCCCCTGCCCTGGCCCTCCTCTGCCTCCCAGATAATTTTCCAGGTTCACAAAAAGGGGCGTCTAGAGAGCTCTTGCCTACTTTCTGTCATACATTGACATTTATGGAGCTCTTGCTTGTTCTCCTTGAGAGAACCAGCAATAACACACTCTTTCCCAAATTTACATTCATTCTTTTATTCAATAGTATGTATTGAGCACCAGTGATGTGCTAGGTGCAGGTGATTCAATAAGAAACACTGGAATTTAAACTCAAGTGGAGGCTATAGGTAAGTGAATAGGCCACGGAAATACTACGTGTTATGTGCAGTAATAAAAGGAGCACAGAAGACTTGGGGCATAAGAGGAAGTAACCCAGAGAAGTGATGTCCGAGCTGAACCCTATGTGAATAAGAGATGGCCAGGCAAAGGGTGGACAGAAGGACAGGAGGGTCCAATCAGAGGAACGATAAGTACAGGGCCTGGAATAGTGGTGTCTGTGATATATTAAAGAAACTCAGTGCTGTTTCAGAAGGGCTGAGCAGAGATAAGGCCAGAGAGATAGGCAGGGCCAGTTACTGAAGGTCTTGAAAGAATATCCAGAGTTTTGATTCTATCATGAGGGAGGTGGGAAGCTACTGAAAAATGTTAAGCTCTTCAGAGTGACTCAGAGCAATTTGCTGTTTAATAACACTCGTTGAGCACTTTCATCTTTCTCAGCATTTTAAGACATGACTGCGTCCCAGTGGAGCTTTAGCAGGACACCCAAAGAGCAGACGGCTTTCTCATTTACAGGTGAGGAAATGTGAGATACATGGAGGTGACAGGGTTTGTCAAGGTCACACCAGAGCCAAAATTAAAAGTTGAACAATCAGCTAAGTCAGTGAGCAGAGAGGGCAATGAGATAGGGAGCAATGAAGATACTGTCCAAATAGACCAGAGATAATATACAGTATAAATTCTTTAAATGATTTAAAAAAAAATCAAACTCCCTGCTTGAAACTTAATCAGGAATTTATTGTGTAAGTTAGAACACTGAAGGTTGAAGCTTTGGGATTACACTCAAATATCTCTTATCCAGTCCCCTAAAATACACCTGGACCAAGGATAACATCACCAGATAAGAGTGTAAAAAAGAAGAGCCCTACTCTGAGAGAGAAATGTGCTCTGTTAATCTTGCTAACTTAATGTTATATGGCCATGGCAGGAGTCAGTACCCTTCATTTTAGTAGCAATGAGCCTTGCGGGAAATCAACAGAAGTAGTTCTGAATTGGTGAATGTCACTTCTGTCTTATACCCCTCCTGACAACAGTGTATAATCTTAGTTCTTTAAATGTTTAATTGATAAAGATTACAATAAGTTTCTGATATGCCTACTTCTGCTTTATATTGAAATTCTAGCACAACTAATAAGTGCCAGAACCAAGGTTTTCTATATATTGACAAATTATTTGTATCCAGAATGCATAAAGAACTATTATAACTCAATAGCAGGAAGAAAAACAACCTAAAAAAAAAATAAGAAAAAAAAAATTGAGAAGACACTTCTCAAAAGAAAATATATGAAATGCTGATTATCATATGAAAGGTGCTCCACATCATTAGTCATCAGAAAATGTAAACTAAAAATATAAGATAACATCTACTAGAATGGATCACATGGAAAAGACTGGCAATATCAAGTGTAAACGAAGACATGGGACAACCAGAACTTTCATGCGTTGCCAGTGGGAATGCAACATTTTACAACCACATTGGTTCATTTGGCAATTTTTTGTAAAGTTAACATACACCTACCATATGATCCATTCCACTCCTAGGTACTTACCTGAGAGAAATGAAAACATATATCCACACAAAGACAGGTATAAAAATGTTTATAGCAGCCTTTTGATCTTTTCTGTAATAGCCCTAAATTGGAAACAACCCTGTCATGGATTGAATTGTGTCTCCTAAATATACCTGTCAACTTGGCTAGGCCCTGATGCCAAGTATTGTGTAATTGTCCACCATTTTGTCATCTGATGTGATTTTCCTATGTGTTGTAAATCCTACCTCTATCATGTTAATGAGGCAGGATTAGAGGTGGTTATGTTTATGAGGCAGGACTCAATCTACAAGACTAGGTTGTGTCTTACATCAATCTCTTTTGAGATATAAAAGACAGAAGTGAGCAGAGAGACAGGGGAACCTCATACACCAAGAAACAAGAGGCAGGAGAATAGCTCGTCCTTTGGACCCAAGGCTCCTGCATTGAGAAGCTCCTAGACCAAGGGAAGACTGATGACAAGGACCTTTCCACAGAGCCGCCAGAGACAGAAAGCCTTCCCCTGGAGCTGGCGCCCTGAATTTGGACTTCTGCCCTCCTAGACTGTGAGAGAATAAACCTCTCTTTGTTAGGGAAAATGAAGGAAACTAAAGACACAAGGAAAAGATTAGTCCAAAGGACTAATAGACCACAAGTGCTATGGCCTCCACCTGACTGAGTCCAGTACAACTAGATGGTGCTGGGCTGCCACCACTGACTGCTCTGACAGGGATCATAACAGAGGGTCCCAGACAGAGCAGGAGAAAAATGTAGACCAAAATTCTAACTCACAAAAAAAAAAAAAAACCAGACTTACTGGCCTGACAGAGACTGGAGAAACCCCTAGAGTACGGCCCCCAGACACCTTTTAGCTCAGTAATGAAGTCAATCTCGAGGTTCCTCCTTCAGCCAAAGATTAGACAGGCCCGTAAAACAAACAATAATACACATAGCTCAACCATGTAGATGAGACTAAAGAGGCACACCAGCCCAGGGACAAGGACTAGAAGGCAGGAAGGGAAAGGAAAGCAGGTAATAGGGAACCCAGGGTTGAGAAGGGAGAGTACTGACATATCACGGGGTTGTTAACCAATGCCATAAA
The DNA here is from genome assembly GCF_000243295.1 of Trichechus manatus latirostris. NCBI lineage: Eukaryota > Metazoa > Chordata > Mammalia > Sirenia > Trichechidae > Trichechus > Trichechus manatus. Next base: position 5,847,900 of record NW_004443957.1, on the reverse strand, counting down.
ACAATATTTGTACTAACTGTTCAATGAGAAGCTAGTTTGTTCTGTAAACCTTCGTCTAAAATTCGATAAAAAAAAATTCTCTTTGTTAAAGCCATCCACTTGTGATATTTCTGTTACAGCAGCACTAGACGATAACTAAGACAAACTCTAATGTCCATCAATAGGTAAATAAGTAAACTCTGGTATATCCATACAATAGACTACTACTCAGCAATAAAAATGAATAAATGAAAACTCCTTGAGACAAATTCATAGTGCTATTTATTTCTGAACCTCACACAGTGTCAGCTTCTGTGCCTTTTTCATCCTTATATTTTCTCTACTTTTGTAGCTGAGTTTATGCAGATGGACCCCCAAGGATGTAACACAAGCAAACAGCAACATTGATGAATAAGAAAAATACTATAAGTGAATAAAGCCATACACATAAATATATACTATATGAAATTCTATAATAGCTAAAACTAACCTATTTTGATAGAAATTAGTTTAGGGGTTTTTTGGTGTGTAGGGCCTTCTGAGGACAGTGAGAGAACTTTCTGAAGTGATGAAAATGCTCTCTGTGTCTTGATATGCATCTGTCAAAATTGCTTGAATGGTGGGTATTGCTTATAAAAATGTGCCCATCTCAGTAGTGTTGTTATATGGAGTAAATGAGATAATGTCTGCAAAGCATTAAGCATAGAGCCCAACATATAATACATTCATTTCCCGGGTAGTATTAGAATCTTCTGGTTCCAGAATGGAAGCTATAATGAGCTTCAAAGAAACATGCATTTTAAAAGTTATCTATCAGTTTTAAACTTCTCTCCAAATCCCAAAGACTTGGGGTATTTGAAAGCAACTCTAAGGGCTTCAAGGGAAATGAAATAAGGGGAGGAAGAAGAGGGAAAAGAGCTTCTTTTGAAAAGATAAGAAGAAAAGGAAAATTAATTTTCTCTTCAACTTAATGTCTTTGTATAATTAAACTACCATTTATTTGTAAGACCTAGTAGAAAGATAGGCAAAATGTGCACATTCAAAGTTTACAATTTAACAAAACAGTTTCTAAATGAAGCAAGAAAAGCATTAATTATAAGCTTGCTTTTTTTTTTTTTCTTTCTTTGAAAATTACAGTAGGAGACTATGAAGTAATTTAGTAAAGTGCTTCAGTTTTCTAAAAAGGACTCCAGGCTTAAAGTTCATGAGTAGCTTAAAAGCAATTTATATCCACATAAACTTGCACAGATGCTTAGATACACTAAAGTCCAGAGACCACTGGAACAATTAAAACCTTCTGGCACGGAAGAACAAGATAGCCTTTATCATGTGGAAAGAGGAATTCAGCAGTGGTTGTCGTTTAAAAAAGAACTCAGATTTAGACCAAGAGTATTAAATTCTGCCATATTTCTTGGTCTAAAAGTGGTCATGCAAAAGTTTCTTGAAATAAATTCATAGGGCTATTTATTTCCGAACCTCAGAAACCTGTCAGCCTTTTTTCTCCTTTAGTTTCCTGCAGCTTTTGTAGCTGAGTTTATACAGATGGGCCTCCAGGGTGTACCCAAGACCAGCCCAGGCTCTGACCCAACTACAGCTTGGTATTGTCCTGCTGATTAGTCCTGTGATAAGGGTGTCAAGGATGCCCCCTGGCTGCTGACATAGGTACTGAGTGTTCCCTAGCCAACCAGTCATGACTGAAATGTTGGGTTCTTGCAAAGCCCAGCACTAATAGCAGGCAGCAGGCAGATGAACCACACACAGCCACCATTCCAAATGAGATGACTCTGTTTGTGTCAAGGTGTCAGTATGTCTATAAAGTTGAGCTGCAAACTTGACATGCTTTACAAGTGGGAACTATGCAGCAAAGCAAAGTCTTTCCACTTATACAAAATACAATGGTTTGTAGACTACTTCTTTTGGACTTCCTGAGTAGTAGGCTTAGAAAATGATTATTGTTGTTGCTTGATTGTTAGACATAAAGGTTGTGGTGGAGAAATTATCTTTACACCACTAAAGACAGTGGGAACAGTTGTCATTGATGTGGATTCCTTGAATTCCATACGAATCTATGGGTCAGGTAGAAGCACTGGAACACCAGACGAGGAGATGTTGGTAATAGCAGAGCTGAAACAATAATCAGAATCCTGGACTGTGATGTCTTTTATTGACTCTACTTAGAGTAGCTGGCTCTTCCCCAGTTGTATTTTGAGTGCCTTCCAACCTGAGGGGTTCATCTTCTGGCCCTATATCAGATAATATTCTGTTGCTATTCATAAAGTTTTCACTGGCCAATTTTTTTTTTTGAGAAGTAGATTTCCAGGTCCTTCTTCCTAGTCTATTTTAGTCTAGAAGTTCCATTGAAACCTGTTCACCATGGGTGGCCCTGCTGATATTTGAAATACCAGTGGCATAGCTTCCATCATTACAGCAACACACAAGCCACCACAGTACGACAAACTGACAGACAAGTGGTGGCTGAAAGAACTGAAGAAAAAATTCAAGCCTCGAGTTGTAATATTGAAGGATTTTACAGGGAAAATACTGGAAGATGCAGAAAACATCAAAAGAAGATGGAAAGAATACACAGAGTCACTGTACCAAAAAAAAATTGGTCGACGTTCAACCATTTCAGAAGGTAGCGTATGATCAAGGACCAATGGTACTGAAAGGAGAAGTCCAAGTAGCACTGAGGCATTGGTGAAAAATAAGCTTCAAGGAATTGACAGAATGCCAGTTGAGATGTTTCAACAAATGGATGCAATGCTGGGAGTACTCACTCATCCATGCCAAGAAATTTGGAAGACAGCTACCTGGCCAATCGACAAGAAGAGATCCATGTTACTGCCCATTCCAAAGAAATGTTATCCAACAGAATGTGGATATTATCAAACAGTATCATTAATATCACTTGTAAGTAAAATTTTGCTGAAGATAATTTAAAAACGGTGGCAACAGTACATTGGCAAGGAATTGCCAGAAATTCAAGCTGGATTCAGAAGATGATGTGGAACCAGGGTTATCATTGCTGATGTCAGATGGATCCTGGCTGAAAGCAGAGAATGCCAGAAAGATATTTACCTGTGTTTTACTAACTATGAAAAGGCATTCTACTGTGTGGATCATAACAAATTATGGATCATAACAAATAACATTGCAAAGAATGGGCATTCCAGAACACTTAATTGTGCTCCTGCAGAACCTGTACATAGACCAAGAGGTGATTGCTCGAACAGAACAAGGGGATACTGCATGGTTTAAAGCCAGGAAAGGTGTGCATCAAGGTTGTATTCTTTAACCACACTTATTCAATCGGTATGCTGAGGAAATAATCCAAGAAGCTGGACTATATGAAGAAGAATGCAGCAGCAGCATTGGAGGAAGACTTATTAACAACCATCGATATGCAGATAACACAACCTTGCTTGCTGAAAACGAAGATAACTTGAAGCACTTACTGATGAAGATCAAAGACTACAGCCTTAAAATAGATTACACTTCAACATAAAGAAAATAAAAATCCTCACAACTGGACCAATAAGCAACATCATGATAAAGAGATAAAAAGTTGAAGTTGTCAAGGATTTCATTTTACTGGGATTCACAATCAATGCCTATGGAAGCAGCAGTCGAGAAATCATATGACATATTGCACCAGGCAAACCTGCTGCAAAAGACCTCTTTAAAGTGTTAAAAAGGAAAGATGTCACTTTGAGGACTAAAGTGTGCCAGACCCAAGCCATAGTATTTTCAATCGCCTCATATGAATGTGAGGGCTGGACAATAAATAAGGAAGACCGAAGAAGAATTGATGCCTTTGAATTATGGTGTTGGTGAAGAATATATCATGGACTGCCAGAAGAATGGACAAATATGTGTCTTGGAAGAAGTACAGCCAGAATGCTCCTTAGAAGTAAGGACGGCGAGACTTCTTCTCATGTGCTTTGAATATGTTATCAAGAGGGACTAGTCCCCGGAGAAGGACATGATGCTTGGTAAAGTGGCGGGTCAGCGAAAAAGAGGAAGACCTTCAATGAGATGGATTGACACAGTGGCTGCAACAATGGGCTCAAGCATAACAATGATTGTGAGGATGGCACAGTACCAGGCAGTGTTTCCTTCTGTTGTACATAGGGTTGCTATGAGTTGGAACTGACTCGATGGCACCTAAAAACAACAATGTCTTTGGTGTTGGCTAGTTGATCACGGTGTCCCTAGAACTGAAGTAGTTGTGCAGCTTACTTAAGTTTTACTTTTTATAAGCAGAAGAGCTCTATGTCTGGTGAACAGAAGTCTGTTTTGAGTCACCACCATACATTTTACAGTCTTTCATCCAATTCGCAGATTTGAGTCAGTTCACAGATTGACCTAGATCCCAGAGCTTGAACTAGGATGATGCAAGATAGGTGCCCAGGGTACAAATTTTAAGGGGGGACTTATTCTTGTGATCAGACAAGAACAGGGTCAGCATTTGCATGACCCTGAGGGTAATTGCCTCCTTAAATTTTGTGCCTCAGCCACCTCTCTTGCCTCAGCAGTCCCAGGCCTAACGGAACCCTTGAAGGAGACACCAAGATCTCTAAAGGAAGGAAGGACCCTGCCAAACAGTAAAAATGTGACCATTTACCAGAGTGACTTTGTATTGTTGAAAGGGAAATATTCAGATATTTTAGAGATTACTGGACACTGGATCAAGACTGAAAATAATTTCTGGGGACCAAAAAACCGTATGCTCCACCATTAGAATAGCAGCTTACGAAAGTCAGGTGATCAATTAACTTTTGGCATAAGTCCACGTCATAGTGGAACCCAGAGGGTTCCAAACCCAACCTTTAACTATTTCCCCAGTTTGGAACGTATAATTGTAATACACATATTCTGCAACTGGTAAAATCTCCACGTTGGTTCCCTGACCTGTGTAATGAGGCTATTATGGTAGAAAAGGCCAAATGGAGGCCACTAAAACTGCCTCTACCTACCAAAATAGTAAACTCAAAGCAAAGCTATATTCATAGACGGATTGCAGAGATTAGTGCCATTATCAAGAACTTGTAAGATGCAAGAGTAGTGATTCCTACCACATCTCTCATTCAATTCACCCACTTGGCATGTACAGAAAACAGATGAATCTGCGAGAATGACAGTGGATTATCATCAACTTAACCAGGTGGTGACTCCAATTGCAACTTCTATTCCAGATATAGTTTCATTGTTGGATTAAATCAATAGGTCACTCGATGAGTGGTATGTAACTGTTGACCTAGTGAATGCTTTTTCTTCTACACCTGTTAGCAAGGACCATAAGAAGCTATTTGCTTTCAACTGGAAAGTCAGAAACACATCTTCACTGTCTTATCTCAGAGCTATATTCACTACCCAGACCTATGTCATATTCTAGTCCTCAGGTATCTTAATCATGTCTGCATTCCATAGGACATCTGCTTGTTCATTACATTGTTGATATTAGGCTGAGTTTCCATGTTGAATAGGAAAAAGTAACTACTGTGAGATAATCCTTTGTAGGTTTTTCACATTTCCGCATGTTTGCAATCAGAAGCACTGACTACCTTTGTTCTTGTCCATATTCATCTTTCCTGGACTACTTTCTCAAGGAAGTATGTATAGTGAGTAGCCGTGGAAGATAGAAATGGTGTTTCCTTTCGAAGCAAAGGTCAGGCATGCTTACTGTTCAGTATAACAAACATAATGTCTCCTGGAGCAAATGATAGGCATGCTTAGTACTATTTTAAAAGACTCAGGTTCCCCAAGTACAGGGTTCCTCTTCTATAATGGAACCCATAGCATGTGCCCTCTTTGTATTACCCTGTGGGAACTGAGGATTGGGGAAGTGGTGCAAGAAAATGCTGATACTTAGGCCACTGCTATTGGTGTAAGTTATAAAGTTTTTTTGTCTCTGACCTAAGGGTCTCGTGTCTTCTGCCAGCATCCATGAAACCGTGGCAGGTAACTTGTTAACTTTCAAGCAGGGTAAAATCATAAAGCCTTCACAGCCTTGACAGCAACTCCTCTAGACACCTTGGCGAGACACGTGTATTATAGAAGGTGGAAAATAAATCCTACAAAAATCCAGAGGGGTGTCACCTTGGTTAAATTTCTAGGGGACCAGTGGTCTGGAAAATGTTGAGATACCTCTTCCAAGATGAAGAAAAAATTGCTGCATCTGGTCGCTCTTATCACTAATAAAGAGATAACATATATCTCATTTGAGCTTGTTACTTTAATCCACTTACTGAGTAATCTGAGAAGATTCCAGTTTTGAGTGGGGCCAAACACACGAAATTATATAAAGACTTATTTTCCATTATGTTTCACACAGCATTACTTTTTTTTAAAAATTGTACTTTAGATGAAGGTTTACAGAACAAACTAATTTCTCATTCAATAGTTAGTACACGTATTATTTTATGACATTGGTTAACAACCCCATGGCATGTCAACACTCTCCCTTCTCGACCTTGGGTTCCTTATTACCAGTTTTCCTGTCCCCTCCTGCCTTCTAGCCCTTGTCCCTGGGCTGTTGTGCCCCTTTAGTCTTTTATGGGCCTCGGGAGTGACTTCATTACTGAGCTAAAAGGGCGTCCGGGGGCCATATTCTCAGGGTTTCTCCAGACTCTTTCAGGCCAGTAAGTTCCTTCTGATGAAGGAACTCCCTTTTCAGCAAATGAATGCAGCAACAGGCACAGGCTCACAGAATTCAGTGGTCTTACCATGTTCCCCATAACTCTAAATATCTCAACACTTAAGTTATGGGATACCAAAGGGGGTGTGCGACTGAGCTAAAAAAGATAATCACCCAAGAATGGATAAAAGGGACTTTTCATTCTCTTTTAGGAGGAGGGTTAGACTGTCTGCCTTTGTTTTATCATGCTAGGCAGGAATTGTTGCATCATGCTAGGCAGAAGCATAATCTTGCTATTAACTTTGTTTGTACATTGTTGGTGATCTACCAGCTCCCCTTGTCACTGTGGGGCACATCTGGACCCTCAGCTTCTCTAGCTCTTATATGCTGCTTTGAGGCAAAGGATGCCAGATTCTCCTACAGGTCACTCACTTCATTGAGGTTGGAGTTGGTGACAGACAGGTTCCAGTTGTCATTGCTCTTGTCCATATTCATCTTCCCTTCCAATTACAGTCGAACTGGCCTTTAGTGATGTCAGGCTCAACATTAGACTAGAAGCAACTGTCTTCACAGACAGTTCCACGAATGCCCACAATTATGTAAGGTCTAACCCTAAATAAATCCTTTATTCCATATCACTTATAGAGACTTTGTTGCTCTGATCAAATTATATCTGATGCAGAGGGAAACAATATTAATGGAGTCATCTGTAAAGGTTGAAGATAGAATGTCCTAAAGGAGGAAATATGTACAAGTGAACCAGAGAAGCAACTCGTGTGACAGTGAGAGGTTTTTCAAAGCCAGAGAAGCAAAGCATTGATTAAGTTCTCCCACTGTGGCTGGGGCCTCTCAGTGAGAGGGAGTGAGTGAGTGAGTGTATGTTCATGTATGTGTGTGAGTGAAGGATTTTTTAGAAAAAGGGCACAGGAGGGGAATGACATCAGCCAGGTGGTGGAGTAGGAATTAGGCATCTCCACATTCCCATTCCCCAAAAGAACATCAAGAAACAGTCAGAATCAACCTCATCAGAACTCTGGTAAAGGTTCACAGCAACAAACAAAAGCTTAATCAAGAAAAAAAGCAACTTCAGAATGGTAGGAAAGCCTTGTTTGTGGGTAGAGAGTTTCTTTGGATAATCAAAAATGCCTACGTATACGTGCCCAGGGCCAGATGCATGATCAGAAAATATCTGAGAAAACCCTAAGCTTTTACCTGGAGCTGATCTCTAGTCTCAGTGTAAGTCTGACTAAGTGTTGAAGGAGAGCCCCAGAACAGAGTCAATCTGCAAAAAGACCACAGGGGATTTGTTTTGTTTATATTGCTTTTTTCTTATTTGTTTTGGTTTTCATTCTTTTCCTTTTTTTCTTTTTAACCCCTGTTGTAAAATCTCTGTCAGAGCTCTAGCTGAACACAAGCTAAAGGAACAGATTTCACTGACCACACACATCAAGCTGCATAGACTTTTCAAAAATACTTTAGAAAGTCACTAAACAAATGGCTTACTATAGTAGTAAAAAAATAAAAATAAAAAAAGCAAACCATGAGGAAGAGGGAGAATCTGATGACCCATTTCCAACAAAAAAACATAAGGCAAGACATACAGAGTAACAGGAAAGGATGGTCCAAAGAAACAAAATAAAGTGTCAGAAACCATCCCTGAGGGAACCTAGATATTGGACTTACTAGATTTAAAACAACTGTCTTAAATATGCCCAAAGATTTAAAGAAAAAAAGGTACAAAGTACCGAAGAAAATCAGGAAAATGATGTCTGAACAAAATTAGAATATCAAGAAAGAGAAAGAAAATATAAAAAGGAACTAAACAGAAATTCTGAACCTGAACAGTATGATAACTAAAATGAAAAAGTCACTAGAGAGGTTCAACAGTAGATTTTAGCAGGCATAAGTAAGAACTAGTGAACTTGAAGATAGGACAATTAAAATTATCCATTCTAAGAAAACAGAAAGGAAAATGAACAGAGATGAAGGGACCTGTGGGGCACCATATGCGGACCAACATATGTATCAGTAGAGTCACACAGGAGACTAGAGAGAGAATGAGGAGAAAGAATATGTGAAGAAATAATGGTAGCAAACTTCCCAAATTTGATAAAAGACATGAATTTACACACCCAAGAAGCTCAGCAAACTTCAAGTAGGATAAACTCAGACAGATCCATACTGAGACACATTAAAATCAAACTGTTTAAAAGACAAATACAAAAAGAGAACCTTCAAAGGAGCAAGAGAAGTGACTCATCACATATAAGAGATATTCAATAAGATTAACATCTGATTTTTCATCAGAAACTATCAGGCCAGAAGACAGGGAGATAACATATGTAAAGTGCTGAAAGGAAAAAATAAAATAAACCTGTCAACCAAGATTTCTATATTCAGCAAAATTGTCCTTCAAAAATGATGGGTAAATTAAGACATTCGCAGGTAAACAAAAGTTGAGGTCCATTAGACCTGCCATATAATAAATGCTAAAGGCAGACCTTCAGGTTGAAAAGAAAGGATGCTAGAAAGTAACCAGAAGTCATATAAAGAAATAAAGTTTTCCGGTGAATATAACTGGATGGTTAAATATAAAATCCAGTATTATTATATTTTTGGTTTGTAACTCCACTCTTTTTGTCCTGCATGATTTAAAAGATAAATGCATAAAAATAATTATAAATTTTTGTTACTGAGCATAAAATGTATAAAGATATAATTTGTGGCAAGTCAAAGGGGGTGAGTTGAAGTCTTTAGGAACAGAATTTTCATATACTATTGAAGTTAAGACTACATCAATTTAAACAAAATGGTCATAAATTTAGGACACAAAATGGTTCACTGCTAAAAAAAATTAAACAGGAAAGAAGGCAGTTATGGAGAAAATCAGGGTCAATAATCATAGAAGACATGCAAAAAACAACAAAGTGGCAGAGTTAAGTCCTTCCTTATCAGTAATCATTTTATATGTAAACGAACTAAACTCTGCAATCAAAAGGCAGAAATTGGTAGAATGGATTAAAAAAAAAAAAAACCGTGATCCAACTATATGCTATCTATAGAGGCTCATTTTAGATCTAAGTAAATAAATAGACTTGAAAGTGAAAGTATGGGAAAAGATATTCCATGCAAATAGTAACTAAAGGAGAGCTGGTGTAGCTATATAAATATCGGACACATTAGATTTTAAGTTGAGCACTGATAAAGTAAAACATTATATAATCATATATGGGTCAATTTATCAAGAATGTATAACAATTATAAACATATATGTGCCTAATGACAGAGTCTCAAAATATATGAAGCAAACATTGACAGAGAAAATAGAGAATAATTAGACAATACTTAGAGACAAATGAAAATGAAAACACCCATGGACCTCCTCCTGTGCTAGACCATATAGTATCCTTAGTAATGTTTTTTTACTAATGTTAATCATAAATCGTGATTCTCGTATATCACTCCTTCTTTTCCTTTGACTACTACTTCATCCTCAAAAAAATTATTGGTACAGGTTCACAAGTACTAATTACTGCAATATTGTAGCTAAAACATCAGAAAATTTGACAAAATCAGCAAAACACTGGCTTGTAGCGCGTGCAGATGAAACCACGTGATTTGAAGCATCATTGTAATTGGGTAATAATGACAGCTCTGACTGGAGAGCATTAGAAGTTTCAAAAAGTAAATTAACATAAAGTTTTAGCCTTGTAGGTGTATTGATACATGTAAGCTGGCTTGTGAAAAATGTTTTTGTTGCTATAACTAAATGCAGGGACATTTTAATAAAAAGTAATAAATTTCTGCTGAAACACTGCACAAAAATTTTATAGACAGTCATTTTGGTGTCACTCCCTCTGACAGTGTCACCCAGTGTGGTTTGCACTCCCCGCGCCCCTCTAATGACACTACTGGTGTGAGCTAAGACTTACCGGATACAGGGAAGGCCAGCTGCTTGCTGTAGATTTCATTTCCAGAAGTGGGAGACGACAGGAAGAGTTAATGACCACAACACTGAAGGAGAGGGACTGGCAAAAAAAATGCAGATTTATACCTAAATAATTGCATTTCCAGTTCCCAGTCTTGTTGTACAATCATTTTCAAAATTAAAGGACTCTAAAAATACATTAATAAGCATCTTATAAACTGTGATACTTGCCTAGACCTACTTTATACTTCTTGCTAAAGAGTTCCATTTATATAATGTTAGTCTTCTTGGTGTATGTGTTGCATGTTTGTTGCAGAAAACATGATGATTCAGAAAATAATAAATGAGAAAAATCAGAGTCTCCCACTACCATCCAGCTATTCAGAGATAACCAATACTAAGATTTTAATAATTTATTTTTCAGGTTTCTTTCTGTGCATACACAATACATACGTCTATACTTTATATAGTTTTGATTCCTTTTAAAAAAAAATATTTTCCATGCTTGTTAAAGTTCTTCATAAGTAGAATTTTTATTGGCTACATAAAAATGTAATATTCTATAGTATGACTGGATCATAATTTTTCTAGCCATACATTTACTTGGCAACATTTAAATTATTTTCATTTTACATCATAATTAATAACAATAAAAAAAAATATTCATAAATATTTGACATGAACCCTCTTTAATATTGTAATACTAACTTTGCCTTTCAACTTCAGGTTAGTTCTACAAACATCCAAATTGCTATCTTAAAAGAGAAGAATTCAGTCAATCTCCTGATCAGTTTGATGTTGTAGAGATATTGGCTACATTTCCTACCATTTATAACCATTTTTTTCCTTTTGCATTTTTTTTTAACCTTTCCCCTAATCTAGGCCTCTATTTCTGAAATTCCCATAGGCGCTACCAAGAATATGATCTCATAACCCAAAAGTTTCAGCTCTGTGACAGTATGTTGGTGGGTGTCTTAGGCTGGGTCCTCTAGAGAAGCAAAACCAGTGAAGTTTGTGTGTGTGTATAGAGAGAGAGAGAAAGAGAAAGGGATTTATATCAAGCAAATGGCTCAAACGGTTGTAGAGGGTGGAAAGTCCCAAGTCCATGGGTCAGGCTGGAGGCTTCTCCAGACTCACATAGCTGCAGAGGCTGGTGAACCCAAGATCCAGACTGTGGAGGCTGATGAATCCCCAGATCGACAGGCAAGCTGCTAGCTCAAGTCAGACGAGCAAGAGCCAGCTGCAGGATCCTGAGTGAGCAAAAGCCTGTGAGCCTTGCCAGAAAGTCCACCTATATTGAATGCAGGCCACATGCCGAAGGAAACTCCCTTTCAACTGGTTGGCTACACACAGCAGATCCCATCATGGAGGTGATCACATCATTATACTACCGCCAAACTACGTCATAACTGTCAAACCACTGAGAATCATGACCCAGCCAAGCTGACAGACAACCTTAACCATCACACTGACTTACATCTCGACACGTCAAGGAGAGGCCATGGCATCCCCGAGCTGGGCAGCGGTGCTATCTGTCCAGGCAGGCCATGGATCAGGTCTCTAGATGGAATACTGATTTAGAAGAAATGCAGGCAACAGAGGAGCAGGTTATGTAATACCATGGATGCAATCAGCAAATTCTAGACTCTGAAAAACAGTATATTGCAAACCACTAATTTCTTCAACAAAGAAACTGCAAAGAGGAAAAAAAAAAAGATGGAGGAGGGCCTTTATATTAAGGGATATGAGATGTATCAACTAATTTCAATGGATGAACTATATATAGACCCAACTCCAAACAAACTAAAAAATTTAGTGAGACAATTAGGGAAGTTTGACACTGACTTGATATTTTATGATACCAAGAAATAATGTTTTAGGTGTGGTAATGGCATGTAGCTATGTTTTAAGAAGTGTCCTAATGATTTAGAAATGCCTACTGACATATTTACCAATGAAATAATATGATACCTGATATTTTGCTTCAAAAAATCCAGTGAGAGTTTGGCAGGGAGAGTGGAGAAGGGTTGTAGATGAAATTAGATTGCTCATGAGTTGATAATTGTTGAAGCTGGGTTTGGACCAAAGAGGTTTACTATTCTAGTCTCCCTACTTTTGCATATGTTTGAAATTTTCCGTAATACAAATTTTGAAAAAGATGAAAAAAAATGCCTGAAGTGTAAAAACAAGTCTAAGAAATGTTTCTAAGAGAAAAGAAGGCCTAAGAGAAATATGTCTATGACATTTGGTACAGTCCACACTCCAGGGACATTCCGGGGACGTATCTGGGATACAGCAATGCTTCTCGATTGTATGGAGTTTATACCCTTTTAAAGCTTCTCCATAAATAATCTCACTTCATTCTTACAGCACATCTGAGTGCGATGCAGGGGAAAAGTCACTATTTTCATTTTTAACTTAAGGTCACTGAGGCCCAAAGAAATTGGATGGGTTGCCTAAGGTAAAATAACAATCTGGTCATAGCTCAGCAACTTGAACCCCTAGTTCAATGCTCTTTCTACATTTCCAAATGTTTATTCCTACAGAAAGTGGCTGAGCTCGGTTGTCCCTCAGACTACTGTGGCAGAGTAGGAAGTAAGGTTGAAAGGCCTTGGTTTTGTTTACCCAGTTTGGAATGGCTCGCCCTGCTTGGTGAGGATGGACAGTGTCCTGCACTACCATGCCTCAGATTCTGCAGGACAGCAGGGGATCTGCTTGTCTGGGGTGGTGGGCTGTGTGCATGTCAGAGGGTGGGTGTAATTACATGAAACCAATCTGGCATTTGCACAGCAAAATTTCTCTCCTGCCAACGAGCTCAAGCACTGTCTCATCCATTAGTCCTATTATTTTCCACTTCCCCTTCCTGCTTGCTCCCTTGCCAATTCAGTACGCATATTTGGGAGGGGTAAATCTCCCAGGCCACCTGCCAGCCATTTATTCAGAATCTGCTTTGAGACAGCTGCAGAAAAGGTGCAGCATAGAGCTAAGGACAACTCTGGGTCTTCCAGGTGTCTGTGCTGGAAGTCTCTGGTTGGTGCTGTTTTCCAGTGACAAAGAGGGAACACACATTGCTTTACTCTAACCAGGCCTGTTGCTGTTGTTGTTAGTTGCCTTTGAGTCGATTCGGATTCATGTTGACCCCATGTGTGCAGAGTAGAACTGCTTCATTGGGTTTTCCAAGCTGTGACCTTTTGGAAGCTGATTGCCATGCTTGTCTTCTGAGGCACCTCTGCGTGGGTTTGAACCACCATCCTTTCAGCTAATAATTGAACACTTAACCATTTGCACCACCCAGGGACAACCAGGCCGGTGGGGGCCCGTATTAGGAGCCCCTTGAATCTTCCCCAATCCTTAATTGCAGCAGCCAGTGTACCAGTACTAGAACTCCAATTAAAGCCCTTTCTAGATAGAAGATCCATCCTTTGACATTTGGGTCATTCTGCAGCAGTGAAGGCATTTCTCCTGGCTCACCTTCCTGACTTATCCTTGCCCATCTAGGTGATGCATTCTTCAAGGCCCAGCTCAAGTGCATTTTTTCCAAAGCTCCCTCTCTAACCACTCCAGTCCTTCCTGATCTTTTCTTCTGCCTAACTTTCCATAGTGCCTTATTTTTATACAGATTTTATTTGTATTATTGTGTAATTATACGTGTTTGTGTGACTTCCAAACTAGACTATAAATATTTTTAGAGCAAGGATCCTTTTGTGTATGTCTTTTGTTACCCTGGAAGACCTAATATTCACTCTGTCTGTAGTAGAAATAATAAAGATGATAAATGTGATTGATAACACTATAACATATGTGCAGTAGGCTGCTACTATTCATTTGTATTTTCCCCCAAAATAATCTTTACCACAAAAGAGGATTTAAAAAAATACTCCCCTAAAAAATAAATTACCGAGTTTTAGAAATTTATTTAGCAAGTGTTAAACACCTAGATGCTAGGGCTATTGAGTAAGCCTGATACAGTTCCCTCTCTCATAAAGTTTTTATTCTAGCAGAAGAGAAGGTCATCAAATAAATTTAAATTAGTCATTCAATTAAGACAAGTGAAATGAACTAGAACTTCAGGAAGCTAAAGGAGCATATAGCAGGGACATCTGGTATATTCTGGGGAGACATCAGGAATGACGAATAAATGTTAGCTAAAGAAATATGATGGAGGAGAGAGCCTTCAAGGCAGAAGAAATGGCGTGTGCAAAGATCCTGTGGCAGAGAGGGCTGTGACATTCCTTGAGCATGTGATAACATTTTGCATCTCCTCCTTACCAGGCAGGAGCTATAGAAATCTCAAGGTTGGTCTAGTCACTCATATGACAATGCCATCATTTCTACTCTGCTGTACCAAAGTGGTGTAGGGGCTAGGCCACATCCTGGTAGGGCAGGCCAGGAACCAACTACACTCAGATCTTCAAATTTAAGGGCTTTTGGGGGGCAGTGAACAAGGCAGAGCACCAAGTGTCTTATTTTCTCAACAACTCTTCACTCTGCTCTTACCCCACCATGGAAGTTTCATTATGGAGTAAAGCCAGGGTGTTAGGGTGGGACTGGTTCTGTGCATCCACATCTCTATGAAAATCTGCTCTGTCTTCCACTGGAGTGACAGAAATCTTTGTTTCTCTAGCCAGTATGGGGCTGTTCATAAGGAAGAAGAATGGAACCTCCCTTAAAATGATCCAATTATTTATTAATTTGCCACAAATTAACATTTCACCTAACTCTCCCATGGGGTTTCAGACCTCACACAGTGTTAGGAGGAGAGTACGACGTTTAACCTGAGAAAGGAATCAATACATATTGCCCCTCTGGGAGGACTAATGATGTACACTAAAAGGAAAAATGAATTATTCTTAAAGTTTCCCCATAATTTTCAGTCCTTTATAAACTTGTCAGGCTGATGGAGCTGAAATCCATCCCCTTAATTACGAGTGTACAAGAGGACACAATGAGACAGCAAGGAGTGCCAATACCCCCACAAGGATGAACGGGGCTAATTAAAACCAACAGCCTACTTTACCTGCACTGCATTGTGCAAACAATTCTGGTGATGATGTATTCTGACCAAATTAAAAAGCAGTTAGCTTCCCCTACAGATGATTTATAGTGAAAACAATGAACCTTGAATAAACACTGAGAGTTTACACCTAAGTTGGAAGAGAAACATTTGATCACAAAGCTGCTGCTGAGAGCGGTCAGGGCATGTTCCAATATGACTTCAGCACCTGGACAGCGGCAATGTCCCTCAGATGACCTACAACCTCACACCCACATGACTTATTGGAGTGAGACAGTGGGGTCAGCTCGGCCTACTTGATTCCTGATTTACTCAAGAATCTCCCAGTTAGCTTGTCCACCAGGACATATGTGATAGTGATTATTATTCTGCAAATCCCGGGGGATGATGAATGAGATTAAAATCAGACAGAGAGAGCCACTTTATTATCTCTATTCTCCAGCTATTATAAGGGCTATTTTAAAGCTCCTACCACACTGTAGGAAACTCTGGTGGTGTAGTGGTTAAGAGCTACGTCTGCTAACCAAAAGGTCAGCAGTTCAAATCCACCAGCTGCTTCTTGGAAACTATGCGGCAGTTCTACTCTGTCCTATAGGGTCGCTATGAGTTGGCATCGATTCAGCAACAGTGGTTATGGTTTTTGGTTTTATCACACTGTAACATAATTTTTGTTTTTCTAGAAGAGGGAAGAACAACCCATGACCTGTACCTGTAGTCCTCATGGGAACTCTCTTGCTTTACAGTATTGTCCACTATCTATTTTCATGGTGAAAGCTAAAAGGCTGCATCAGGGAGTGGAAGTACAATGTAGAGGTTGAGAGAACAGACTCTAGTGTCCAAATGCCTGGGTTTGAATCAGACACACATACACACACAATTCATATATATGTATATACTCACATATACATATATATAGGTGTCCCAGGGTGGTGCAAATGGTTAATGAGCTTGCTGCTAACTGAAAGGTTGGAGGTTTAAGTTCACCCAGAAGCACCTCAGAAGAAAGGTCTGGTGATCTACTTCCAAAAACTCAGCCACTGAAAACCTTATGAAGTACAGGTCTACTCTGACACACATAGGGCAACTATGAGTGGGAGTAGACTCAATGGCAGCTATTTTTTCTGTTACATATATATGCATATACATACGTACATGTGTATATGTATGTATGAAGTCCCTGAGTGACACAAATGGTTTGTACTCAACTATTAACTAGAAGGTTGGCAGTTTGAACCCATCCAGTGGCACCACATGAGAAGTGCCTGGCGATCTGCTTACATAAAGATTACAACCAAGAAAACTTTTTGGAGCTCAGTTCTCCTCTTAACACGTGGGGTGGGGTCCCCGTGAGTTGGACTTGACTAGATGGCAATGGTTTTTTTTTTTTTTTTTAATCGTATGTTTGGCTTTGGGAAAGCCCCTTAACCTCTCTTGCCTTGGTTTCTCCATCTACAAAATGGAGGTTTTTTGGAGGATTAACGGAGTTAATAAAATTTGTAAAGCTCTTAGAATAGAGCCTGCAATACAGTAAGCACTACGTAGATGTCAGTTATTATCATTTGTTAAATATGTCCAAGTATTAAAGAGTTAGTGGCTATAATGCAGTGCCAATTCTCTCATTGGCGATTTTTATTCAGTAAGATAGGTAGTGTAAAGAGGCAAGAGAGTAATTCTTCCCTGTGGAGCTCAAATAAAAGTATTTTCATTTGAATGAAAAAAAAAATCATTGCTCATGGACATTTCAAATTTTGTTTCTTTTTGGACCTCAGGTATAAAAGGCTGCTCACAAGTGTTTTTGATGGTCTTCGTCTTTTCAGGACAGATGCTATTTCAAATTTATCATCAATCCCTAGTATTTATCATGGTGTTTGGAAAAAAGTAGTGGAAAGAAAGAAAAGAGAGAAGGAAAGGAAGAAAGAAAGGAAAGGAGAGAGGGAGGAAGAAGGAAGAAAATATTAAATAATCTGCTCTTTATGGCAGCTGTTGAATATTCATAAGCTGCAGCAATTTTTGGTTCCTACTCAACAGAGGTAGATTCAAACCAGAACAAGTGCCATATTATTCTACAAACAATGGATTCTCCACTGATAGGATCTGAGTGGAACAAATAAATGTGAACCTGAACAAAACACAGTTGCACAGTGTTAACATTCCAGAAATTATTTTAAAGCCTGTACGTCTTAGCTTGTCCTTGGCACTTCAGTCTTATAAAATGCTCTCTGTTTACTTGCATTATTTCTTCAGAGGCTGAAGAGCTCAGGTACCGGAGAATTTCATTGTTTTTCCTGGTTCCTTTCTTCATGGAATCTTGAAGTGATGTAATTGACTCTTGTCAGCGTCAGTTTCCTGCACCTGCTCCAATAATAGCCACACTGTTTAAAGTGCCCATAATACAGTCAAAGGAGCAGCACGGAGTGTAGTCCAGGCCAAGGACACTGACCTAGTCAGAAAGTTGTCTTCTAGTTCCAGCTCCCTCCCTGGCACATAGGAACCAGAACTTCTGCATAACTCTATTTTCCCCATTTCTATACTAAGACATGGTGCTCATGAATGTGGAACAACTGATAAAATGAGATGGGATGTATAAAATATTCCCAAAACCTGTGTGGGGACTCTTGAGAGCAATTCATCCAGCCAGCTCTCCCTCCTCAGTCTAGCTCTGTAATTTCAGGTGAATTTTGTAAAGACAGTTTCCACGTGCCTAATCTTGGGCACAACAGGGCTGTGACTGGGGACTTTTCAGTGGGATTTTGCTGTCTGAATGTTTAGTATGTCCCACTAGCTAACACCCATTTTTCATTATTAGTAGGTGAAGTCACAATCGGCTATTGACCTGCCCAACTTGTTAGGTCAAGCAAAGACTTATGCCCGTACTAGAGATCATCACCCAAGGAAGATTATTAGTTGGTTATCGCAACGTAACCTGTACTCTTGAAGGCTGGGAAAGCCTGTAGGACTCTCCTGCCTCTCTTTCATTATACTCCTTCTTTCCTGACACTCTAGTGCCATCTGTAGGGATTCATTTATTCACTCATTTATTCAACAAAAAACTTATTGAGCACCTGTTATATATATGTGTGCCAGAAAAGATCATCTCTTACCTGGATTATTACAGTAGCCTAACTGGTCTTCTTGCTTTGACCCGTGCCCCCCTATAGCCTGTTTTCTGTATAGCTTTCTAAGGATCCTTTTTGAAAAATTAAGTTAAATAATGCTACTCTTCTGCTCAAACCCTCCAATGGCTTTCCAGATCAGTTCCAGTAAAAGCCAGATGGCCCCCGACAGCCTGTTTTCTGACCTCATCTCCTATTTCTCTCTCTCTCTCCCACTCACTTCCCGTCACCCTGGCTTGCTGCTATTCCTCCCTTGGGCCAAGCACTTCTGCCTTAGGAACTTTGCACCTGCTGCACCCTCTCTCTAAAATGCTTTCCCTCAGACAGCTACAAGGCTCGCTTCCTTCTGTTCTCTCCTTAGACAATATATTCTCAGTGATGTTGTACCTGATTCACTCTGTATAAAATAGCACATACATCCCTTTTCATGTCCATTCTTTTAATTTTCCTCCATGGCCTTATCACCATATGGTATTCTATATATTAACTTGTCTATTTGGTTGCTGATCCCCACTAGAATATAAGCTGTAACAGGGCAGAGACTTCGTCTGCCTGGCACATGGTGGGTGGATGAATGCTCTAGGTACTGGGGTACATGCGGAGTATAAAGAGATGGCTAGGACAGGGTTCGCTAGAGACTTGTCTTTGAGGAAATCACAGTTGTGTGGCAGGAGGAGCGGCAGAGGTAGATAGAGTCATATACTATCACAGTGTGGTGGGGTGCTGTAGTGGAAGGCTGAGGCAGCACTGGTGAAGGATTTAAAACTGAGGGATTACAGATTTAAAACTTGGACAGTCCTGGAAAGGGGGAGATATGAAAAACAACAAGAACAAACAAACAAAAACTTTGCTTTCAGGGCTTTTGGGATTCTGGAATTATAGATTAGAGACTGTAGAGTTGTACTTGCAACCTGCTTTAATAAAGAACTGCACTGCAGTCTATCAAAAACAGGAGGTGGAGAGGGGGGCTGTACCCTGGTGCTGTTAGGAGAATTTGGAATCACCTTAATTAGATTATAAGCAAAAGCTAGATTCTGGAAGGTACTTTAATATTCTATTTATTTTAAATTTTGTTCCTAATTATGTCATCCTTTGAAGCCCTGGTGGCACAGTCATTAAGAGCATGGCTGCTAACCAAAAGGGCAGCAGTTCAAATCTACCAGCTGCTTCATGGAAACCCTATGGAGCAGTTCTATGTCCTATAGGGTCGCTATGAGTTGGAATCGACTCAACAGCATTAGGGTTTTTATTTTTATTTTTATTAATCTGTAACAGGTATAAGGTATTTAATCTATGTTGTTATAACACGTAGAGGAAACTGTACACATCGAAAGTGTTCAGATCAATGAACTATCATAAGGTGAACGCACCCATGTAACCACCACCCAAAGAAATAGATTTAATGGAAAGTAAACACCCAGCTATGGAAGAATTTTATTCCTTTTCTCTGAGACTTCAATTCTTTATATATAGATTCTATATATGCCTGAACTACCAGAACTACACTGATGTCTGTTAGCAGCTACTGGAATTCCAGGTATATCATCTAAAGAAAATAATCCAACCTCTGGTGATCCAAATTGTTTCTCAGTGATAGAAAATGTTACAATTAACACTTTTGATAAAAACAAGGGTATACATATGACTATACACGTTTCCTTTCATTCTGTTGGAAGCTACTCCTGTGGATTGACTTTGCTTGGTCAGCTGCTCATTGCTTCCAATTTTCATGAAAGTGTTAGATAAATCTAGGGTGGAAGGCCCTGTATTTCCAGTGATGTAATCTGCTAGGATAATGGAGGAAACAAGTGCATTATAAATGTTGCAGAAATGATGGTGACAGCTTGGGGTGGAGCCAACACGGTACCACAGACAGAAGCACCACACCGTCCCTCCACAGCAAAGACCTGAAAAACTGAGTAAAACAGAGATAAACTCAATCCTGGAACCCTAAGCATCAAATGAAGAGATAGAGAACTCAACCAAGCACTGACTGGAATAAGAAACTGACAGAGAACAGAGAGCAAGGAGCTTGAGAACAGGAACAAGACAAGGATGCCCTTTATCACCACTCATATTTAACATTGTGCTGGAAGTCCTAGCTAGAGCAATAAGGCAAGAAAAAGAAATAAAGGGCATCCAAATTGGTAATGAAGAAGTGAAACTGTCCCTATTTGCAGATGATAGGATACTATACACAGAAAATCCAAAAGACTCCACGAGAAAACTACCGGAACTAATAGAAAGATTCAGCAGAGTAGCAGGATACAAGATAAGCCTACAACAATCTGTTGGATACCTATACATCAATAAGGAGAACGATGAAAAGAAAATCAGGAAAACAATACCATTTACAATAGCCCCTAAAAAGATAAAATACTTAGGAATAAATCTAACCAGGTATGTAAAAGACCTATACAAAGAAAACTACAAAACACTACTACAAGAAACCAAAAGAGATCTACATAAATGGAAAAACATACCATGCTCATGGATTGGTAGACTCTACACTGTGAAAATGACAATTCTACCCAAAGCAATCTACAAATACAAAACAAATACAATGCAATCCTGATCCAAACACCAGCAACATTTATTAAAGAGTTGGAAAAAACAAACATTAACTTTATATGGAAAGGGAAAAGGCCCCGGATAAGTAAAGTACTATTGAAAAAGAAGAAAAAAGTGGGAGGACTCACACTACCTGAACTCAGAACCTACTATACAGCTTCAGTAGTCAAAACAGCCTGGTACTGGTACAATGACAGATACACTGACCAGAGGAACAGAATCGAGAACCCAGATGTAAATCCATCCACCTACAGTCACCTGATCTTCGACAAGGGCCCAAAGTCTATCAAATGGTGAAAAGACAGTCTTTTTAACAAATGGTGCTGGCAAAACTGGGTGTCCATCTGCAAAAAAAGGAAACAGGACGCATACCTCACACCATACACAAAAACTAATTCAAAATGGATCAAAGACCTAAATATTAAACCAAAACCTATAAAGATAATAGAAGAAAAAATATAATCAATGCTTGAGACCCTGATACATGGCATTAACAGGATACAAACCATAACTAATAACATACAAACTCCAGAAGATAAGCTAGATAACTGGGATAGTCTAAAAATTAAACACTTATACTCATCAAAAGACTTCACCAAAAGAGTAAAAAGAGAACCTACAGACTAGGAAAAAATTTTGGCTATTACAAATCCAACAAAAGTTTAATCTCTAAAATCTACAAGAAAATCAAACACCTCTACAACAAAAAGACAAACAATCCAATTAAAACATGGGCAAAGGAAATGAACAGACACTTCACCACCAAAGAACACATTCAAGCAGCTAACAGACACATGAGGAAATGCTCGAGATCACTAGCTATTAGAAAAATGCAAATCAAAACCACAATGAGATACCATCTCACCCTGGCATTACTGGCATGAATCAAAAAAACAGAAAATAACAAATCTTGGAGAGGCTTGAAGGAGACTGGAACTCTTATGCACTGCTGGTGGGAATGCAAAATGGTATAACCATTTTGGAAAAACAATATGGTGCTTCCTTAGAAAGCTAGAAATAGAAATACCATATGACCCAGCAATCCCCCTCCTAGGAATATATCCTAGAGAAATAAGAGCCGTCACATGACTAGACACATGCACACTCATGTTCATGGCGGCATTTTTCACAATAGCAAAAAGATGAAAACAACCTATATGCCCATCAACAGATGAATGGATAAACAAACTATGGTACATACACACAATGGAGTACTATGCAACGATAAAGAACAATGATGAATCTGGGAAGCATCTCACAACATGGATGAATCTGGAGGGCATTATGCTGAATGAAATAAGTCAATCACAAAAGGACAAATATTGTATGAGACCTCTCTATAAAAACTCATGAAAAGGTTTACACACAAAAAGAAACAATCTTTGATGGTTATGAGGGATGGGAAGGGTGGGGACAGAAAAATGCTAAACAGACGATAAGTGGTAACTCTGGTGAAGGGTAAGACAGTACACAATACTGGGGAAGCCAGCACAACTTGTTCAGGGTAAGGTCATGGAAGCTCCATGGACAAATCCAAACTCCCTGAGGGAACGAATGACTGTGCTGAGGGCTGTGGGTACCATGGTCTCAGGGAACATCTAGCTCAACTGGCATAGCATAGTTTATAAAGAAAATGTTCTGTATTCTACTTTCGTGAGTAGCATCTCATGTCTTAAAAGTCTGTGAAAGGCCACTGAGGATAATCCCCTGGACTTACCCCTTCAAGAGCAAGGGAAAATGAAGAAAACTAAAGACACAAAGGAAACGTTAGTCCAAAGGACTAATAGACCACAACCACCATGGCTTCCACCAGACTGAGTCCAGTACAACTAGATGGTGCCTGGCCACTACCACTGACTGCTCTGACAGGGATCACAATAGAGGGTCCAGGACAAAGCTGGAGAAAAATGCAGAACAAAATTCTAACTCAAAAAAAAAAAAAAAGCCTAGACTTACTAGCCTGACAAGAGACTGGAGAAATGCTGAGACTATGGCCCCTGGACACCCTTTTAGTTCAGTAATGAAGTCACTCCTGAGGTTCACCTTTTAGCCAGAACAAGACTGAAAGGGCCCATCAGCCCAGGGGCAAGGACTAGAAGGCAGGATGGGACAGGAAGGCTGGTAATAGGGAACCCAAGGTCGGTAACGGAGAGTATTGACATGTCATGAGGTTGTTAACCAATATCATAAAAGAATATCTGTACTGTTTAATGGGAAGCTAATTTGTTCTGTAAACCTTCATCTAAAGAACAATTTAAAAAAAAAAGAAATGGTGACAGCTATATTGTAGAATTTTTTTCTTTTTTTTTTTTAAGAAGATTCCTTTTTAAACAGTAAGGAATCTGTGGGGCTGTCTGACCCGTGCATGTTGCAAGCTAAAGGGAGGCCTGGAGGTCCGTGTGTGGGCACAAACCAATTACGTTAACCACTCACTGAAACTGCTTTCTCAGCCAGGATGGAGAATGACTGATCACAAGTCAAAACGTACACGTTACACCGAAAGCGTTTACATGTTGTGTGGCCCAAGGTCACTGCCACTTCCTTCAGCTGGCTGAACACTGCAAGTAGTTAGGGAGGAAAGCGTATCAGACTAACGCCGTTTAATTCTTCGCACGAGATCCTCGTCTGCATCTTGTGTTGGTTTAGATTTATGAAATTGGGTTCGTATGCATGGCTGATGATGAAGTCTGCCTAAACCCGGGTTGGACTTCAGACACTGCCTGGAAGTTAAAAACAGACTGCTCAGGACGAATTACCCAGCCTCTGGAGGCGGAGCACAGGCGTCGGGTATGTTAAAGTTCTCCAGGTGATTCTACTCTGCAGCAGAGGCCAAAAACCTTGGGCAAACAGTGTAGATAGGCAGCGAGGCCTCTGCAGCCCCTTCTTTTGGAGAACGGCCTCCAGGATCTAAACCTCCCTTGCAAGGGCAGTCCCGCTGCGCTGGCAGCCTGTGGTTATCCAGCTCGTAGTCTGGGTTCCAGCTGCTCAGATGGGACCGCAGGGGGTTAATAATAGCCTCTCTAACGCACATTTTTCTCAGCAAACACCCCACTAAAGCCCATCCCTCGGGGGACCACACCAGCGCCCATCCTACGCCCCAAGCCGGGAGACTGACAGCGCATGCGCGGCCGTGGCCGCGTCCCTTCCGGCTGAGGGGGCGTGGCGTGGGCGCAGTGGCCCGGGGACGCCGTCTCACGTCTCACCAGTTCCGCGAACCCGTCCGGCATGGCCCGGCACGTGTTCCTTACGGGGCCGCCAGGTAACCCCGCTCGGCGTCCGGGTTGGCGCGGCGACTGGCTCTCCTCAACCGAGTCTCTTCCTTGGGGAGGCCGAGGGGTGGGGACCGCGCGGCCGGGCGGGGAGCGGCTGGCTGGGGACCAGTAGCGGACCCGGGGCTTTAGCGGTTTGGCCTTTGAAGTTCCGGATTTAAAGCGACAAATTTAGCAGTCTGAAGCTTACCTACCCCTTCTCAGGAGAAATGTTTTTAAATACATAAAGTGTGTAGGATTAGAAATAAAGCCAATTATGGTAAAATGCCAAGAAAAGACCAGGCTTGTGATGTGGTAATGTATGTTTGTTGATTAATGCATTAAATGGCAAGATCTAGCGATGGGAGAGCGCCACTGCGGCGTGTTGGCCCACATTCCTAATAGACGGGTTGCTGAGGACCGTGAAGATGTAACCTCTTCTCCCCATTCGAGTTCACTGGCCCTGAATTTCCGCCGTGGGCGGCCCGCAGGTTGAGAAGCCTTGTAACTTTCAGGACCTCTCAGACGTCCATGTCTGTCGCCTCCTAACGACTGAGTCACGGGCAAATCCCCCAACTCTTGTGGACTGGAGTTCTCATCTGCGAAATGGGATAGTGTGAGGCCAAATGCTAGAATATAGCAGGAAACTCTGCTTCTTAAGCCAGGGTGCTGCACACGTGTCAGGTGGTACTAAAGGCAAAGGGAAGACGAAGGTGGTGTCAGCATCCCGAAGGCTAAAGAAGAAAGATGGGCATAGCTGGGAAAGGTCCTTTACAAATGGGTTTTCATTTTGGAAGCCAGCTGTGGGTTCAGATATCAAAGATTCTAATCCTCGGCGTAGAATTCTCTTTCCTTTCCCGTTTTATTGATTATCCTTGAAACCGTTTCCTTACCATTGGATTAACGGTATACCAGCCAGTATTTATGCCTCTGGATCTCTGAGGTAATACGTTATTCTGGTTCTAATGCGTTTAGCATCAAGGTGGGTCCCTTTGGAAATGCGTGAAGCTCAGCAGACCAGAGTTGGAGCCTCTCGTTGTGTAGGTTGAGCATTCGATTAGGTGATAGCTTACTGGATGTGTTAGTTTTGTAAACTTTTGCTTTTTTTTTTTTTTCCTTTATTTCTTTGAGATAAGGCTGGCAAGCATAATTATGGCTTTCCTGTGTGATAAAGCCCTGATAGGTTTGTTTTGGTTTTTCTGTGTCATATTTGGAAAACCAGAGGTTCCCCATGTAACCTAATGAAAAAACAAGCAAACTAACAAAAAAACCTGTTGCTGTCAAGTGGATTCCGACTCCTAGCGACCATATAGGACAGAGTAGAACTGCCCCATAGAGTTTTCAAGAAGTGGCTGGTGGATTCGAACTGCTAACCTTTTGGTTAGCAGCTGAGCTCTTTACCACTGTGCCACCAGGACTCCAACCTAATGGAAAGGCACTCGCAATAAATTATCTACCTAGCTCTCATTATTGTCATACCACAGATCGGTGGCGCCACAGTGCTACTTGCCTCATTGGAGGCTTATATTACCAGATCATGTGTCTCAAATCCATATTACCAACCAAAAATTTAAACGCACTCCATTGGTAACCATGCATTCCAATACTGAAAACACATGCCACCAAAAAAAAGAAAAGGAGAAAAAAATGTAGTAACGAAAGGATTTCAAGTAGCTTAATATTGCAGACTTGGAAACTTTTGTGCCAAGCTTTAGGGGTAGAGAGGTGGTTTGAGAAATTTCTAATATCCAAAGATATACCCTAATACTGCAAACAACTCTTCTGAAAGTTGATTTGTAAATCCTTTATTTGAAGCTTGGAATGCGTTTTTCTCAGCAGGCTGGCCCCAAGACATCTGTATTGTTCATAACAGAGGTGACCCGCTATCATGATGTACCTGCCTTAGGCCTGGAGGTGGGGTGAGGGGCAGAGGCTGGCCTGGCTGGCACTGGTTATTCCTTCTGTTTCCTTCTGTATAAAATTTTTATATGCATACAGTTGAAAAGACTCAAGTAATTCTATAGTATAGCTCTCTTAAACCTGTCTTCACACCCATCCACCTCTCCTTCCTGCTCATCTTCCTAATGCAGTTATAATGTCATTTTGATTAGCTCAGTAGTCAGTGCGTATAGTATTATGATTATGTGAACGCTAATCACAGCAGAGCTATGTAAACCCAAAACCAAACCCACTGCTGTTGAGTTGATTCCGACTCATAGTGACCCCATAAGACAGAGTAGAACTGCCCCATAGGGATTCCAAGGCTGTAAATCTTTACGGGAGCAGTCTGCCACATCTTACTCCTATCCAGTGGCTGGTACATTTGAACCACCAACCTTTTGGTTGGCAGCCGAGCACTTTAACAACTATGCCACCAGGGCTTTTCAGAGCTATGTAGTAATCTATAATTTTTCCTTTCTGATACAAGTCTTTCCGTCCTTGGAGTCTGGTTATTTCATTTGCTTAGTTTTCTTCTATCACCGCTTCTGCCCTCTGCCTAAATCTTCTCAACATGTTCAGACCATCAGATAATCCTCTTCTCCAAGAGGTCACGTTGTGTTGCCTGTGCTGCCAGTCCCCGCCCATACATACCTCCTTAGCACTTAGTATTTCTCCTGACTCCCAAATGTGACCTGTCTTGCAGAACTTTCTCTGTCGCTGGAGTTCACTATGACTGTACACAGAGTAGGGCCAGGAATTCATGTCCCCCAGGAGCAGCCTTCAACAGTGATTGGTGGAAGTTAGTGGATGAATACCCCACTTTTCACACCTCAGACAGGAAAACTCAGGCATGTGTCTAAAACTGTCCCTGGTTTTTCCGAGTAGAATTAAGCTCCAGCTACCCACAGTGGTAACTTGCTTGATCCTGTACCTTGTGATGGCATCCATCCTTTCATTCCCTAAGTGTTTCTCAAGGTCACTTCCCAAGTTGAACAACTTGCATTTTATCTTAGGTTCTGCTTGTGGGAGAACCAGAATGAAGGTAACTCTGGAGCTTTCTGACCTGCTCTTGTTGCCCTCTGTGCTTGGTGTTGCTGCTATCTTGGGATCTCCTTCAGCACAGGTCACTTCGAAGCCAGTGGAGACAGCATTGGGCTGGCAGCTTAATTAACGAAGATGAAAAACAGAATGGAAAGACTCCTAGAGTTGGAGAAGAAGGAAGGGACTTTACCCAAATGCTTCCTCTTTCTTTCCTGTGTTCTACCTAACATAAAGGTCCCTTTAGTATCTCCTTTTTAACAGGAATGATACGGTTGCTCCATTTTATCTTTTTCAAAATGTAAATAGCATCATTTTTTTTCTTATAATAATACATACTACTAAAAAAATCAAGAAAGTTTTAAAAAAGAAATTGACAATTTCATGGCATTTCCCATACAGAAATAAGCACTATAAACTTTTGTTCTGTTTTCGTCTTAACATTTTCCTGTGTAAACACATTGTCTTTTTTAAAAACCGTAATAGAACAATACTATATATGTCTGCTATTTCTTCACCTGCTTTTTTTCCATATATTATTTTAATATATTATGATTCATTTTCCATGCTAATAAATACAGGTAAACAGTATTCTTTTTAGTGGGTGCATGGTATTCCTGAGTATTTATGTACCATTACATACATGGTACCATAATTTAACCATCCCCTTGCTGAACAACATCTAGATCGTTTTCACTGTTCTGCTGTTACAAAGAAGGCTGCAGTGAACATCCTATTTCCAACTTCTTTGTACTTTTGTCAGATTATCTACTGAGGATAAGTTCCTAGCCATAGAATTTCTGGGTGCTGTGATATGCATACTATAATGTATGATAAAATTGCCCCCCTCAGAAAAGTAGTACCATTTTTAAACACTGACCAATGCCACCTGCTTAATTTAAAAAGATTCTTCAGTAATTTTCCTAAAGTGACAGTTACCGAGGGACACAGTTGGATTAGAACCTTGTTATTTTATATTGTACACAGTTTTCTTACCAACCACAGTGACCATGTGGCAGAGATCCTTTTGGGATGCTGTTTGTGTTCTAGAAGGCCAGATGCCATTGTTCGTTAGTGTGAAGTTTGGAGGAGGGATGCACTAAATAAGAATAATGGATCATAATTTATGTGAAGGAGGCTTAAAAGATTTCTTGGGGAACCCTGACTGACTTTGTGTTGGTAGCCATATAAATAATATGACTTACAACACTGTAATATCTCAGAATATCTCCATTGCACACCTAGTAGAAGTCCCTATTTTTCCATTTTTGGGTAGTCATAACTCCATCGACTTCAAATTATATGGGAACAAGGCTCATATAGATGTAGTCAGAGTGAAACATAAAGGCCCCTGTTAGAGCATTAGGTCCTTACTAAGTGTGTAACCTTGGGTAAGTTACCTAACCTGTCTGTGTCTCAGTTTCCTCATCTGTAAAATAGGGATAACCACAGTAACTGCCTCTGAAGGTTATTATGAGGGTTTCACCCAGAAAATACTTGTAAAGCATGCTGGAACAGCACCTAGATCCACAAATGCTGGTGGTTAGTATTACTAGATTAGGAAGCAACTGTTCATGCCGATAAGCCCATAGGAGTTAATCAGATTAGTCAATAGCCAGTCTGGGAGGAGTGGAAGGGGGCAGAGGTAGGGAGGGCAAGAGGGTAGGGGTGCATGGGTTACATTTTGGGAAGATGGTAGGGGCAAGCTGAAGGAATGCCTAGAAGAGCATGTTTGAAGAGGTTACTAACCTGATAGGATTCCTACTAAGGAAAAGTTTAAAAATGACTGTTTCTAGTTATGTTAATGGTCTTTAAGAGATACATTCTCAGAAGGCCTAGCAATGCAAGTCCATGGAGGAGTGAAGTGGTCTTTCCACTCTTAAACACAGGTCCGTAGCATCTTGGAGGTTGAAATCCTAGTTTACGGTGCCCAGCCTTTGGCCCAAATGATCAGTTTTATTTTCTAGACTGAAAGCAGCAGCCCAAGGAAGAAGGTAAATCTAGGATAAAACAGAGGCTTGTCTCATAGGATGCAGATTGTGCTTGAGAATTCACCATCAGAAAACCACAAACTGACTCGGTTCTAGGATCGTGTATGTGACAAAACTAATAATGTTTCAGAATTTAAAAATAAACTTCAAGATATCATTCATATTTTGATTATGCTTGTTTCTACTTGAAATTAAAAAGTTTTAACACCTGGAGCCATCAAAATTAAAGTGAAATTAATATTCGTAGAATTTATTTGCAACCTATTTCTCAACCCACAGTGATAGCTCTCGGAGTCATGTGTGTGCTCTAGCAAGAGTGTTTCCTAATGGGCATCGTTTTTTTAGGGGTTGGAAAAACAACATTGATCCGGAAAGCCAGTGAGGCCTTAAAGTCCTCCGGTGTGCCTGTCGATGGATTTTACACAGAAGAAGTCAGACAAGGAGGAAGAAGAATAGGATTCGATGTTGTCACTCTGTCCGGCACCCGGGGCCCTTTATCTAGAACTGGGTACTTATATTTAATTTCTACTGTGTTTTTTCCTCTAAGTTGTTCTTCTGTCCATGTTTGGGAACTTTTCTATTCTGATTCAACAAAAGTTAAATGATTTAGTAAGGCCTTTCTTAGGTCCTTGGATGTCACTCTGTTTTCCCTTCAGAAGATTGGGTAGAAGGTTGAGCCAGATAATCTTCTCTATCTTTTAGAATCTTTAGAATCCTTTCAAAATTTCTCAGAGAAAGAAAACAGAGATTGTAACCATCATATGAAAAAACAAAGTATGAAAATTATATTTCACTCGAAACTTATCCCATGAACCATGACGTCTTTCACTCTGTAATTCTTAACCCCATTCCTAGTGCCACTTTTTAAAAAGATGGTTGGTACCTGCCGTTGTAACTGCAGGTCCATTGTTGGTGTGCATACACTTACTGGTAGCTCTGCTCTCAGGAGAAAAACTGAATCAGACCAGCTTTGCACACCACTGCTCTTTGTGTAGGTGATTTTTAAGGATGATTTAGCACATGCACAAGGCCAGAGTCTCAGTGGATAGCTCAAAACCAGAAATCAAAGGAGACTTTCAACAAAGAATGCAATGTCTTTTCATTCAGGTCAGAGCCTCCACCTGGAAAACGTGAATACCGAGTTGGGCAGTACATGGTTGATCTGACCTCCTTTGAGCAGTTGGCCCTTCCTGTCTTGAGGAATGTGAGTATTCAGTTCTGCTTACTTAGCCCATCCGCTGTGAGTGCGTTATGGGAATTGCTAGCCATGGACCAGAGTGGCTTTTGTTGTTCAGGGAAGGCTAGTTTTGCTTTTTACAGTTTAAAAATCTTCAACTGATTGAGCTGTAATAAAAATAGGCAGCATAATTTGCTGTTACTCTGAGCTACAAGTAAATTCCTTGTCACATAAATTCAGCATGTATCAATGTTTCATATTGGGAAGGCGCTGATGTCCAGCTACCAAGGTCCTCAAAGATAGGTCTTTGGTCTGTCTTCCCACATTTATATTTAAATCTGTTTTCATGACACAACAAATATTTAGAAAGAGAAAACATCATTATGCAAGCATTAATGACCAGTAGTTACTGAATGCCTACTGTGTGCTGTACACTACTGTAGGCGCTTAACATAGTATATTGTTATATTATGTGTTTATTTTAACAGCATATTACTTGTTTATTTTGACATCTTTCTTGAGATATAACTCATATTCCATACAGTTTATCCATTTGAAGTGTACAATTAAGTTTTTTTTAGTATATTCACAGGATTATGCAACCATCAAGGAGCCCTGGTGGCTGCTAACCAAAAGGTCGAGGTTTGAACCCACCAGCTGCTCTGAGGGAGAAAGATGTGGCAGTCTGCTTCTGTAAAGATTACAGCCTTAGAAACCCTACGGGACAGTTCTACTCTGTCCTATAGGGTTACCATGAGTCGGAGTTGACTCAATGGCAACAGGTTTATGTAATCATCACCACAATCTAATTTTAGAACATTTTCATCATCCTTCCAAAAAACTGTGTGCTCATTAGCAGTCACTCCCCTTTCTCCTCTCAACCCCCCAGCCCCAGCAACCACTCATCTATTTTCCTCTTCTCTCTAGATTTGCCAGTTCTGGACATTTAATATAAATGGAATCATACAATATGTGGGCTTTTATAACTGGCTTCTTTCACTTAGCATAATGTTTTCAAGGTTCCTCCATGTTGTAGCGTGTATCAGTACTTCATTCCTTTTTACGACTGAATAATATCCCATTGTATGGATATACCACGTTTTGTTTATCCACTCATCAGTTGATGGGCATTTGGGTTGTTTCCACTTCTGGCTATTAGGAATAATGCTGCTATGAACATTCATGCACAAGTTTTTATGTGGACATCTGTTTATATTTCTCTTGAGTGTATACCCAGGAGTGGGATTGCTGGGTCATGTGGGAGTTTCTATGTTTAACTTTTTGAAGAACCACCAAACTGTTTTCCACAGCAGCTATACCATTTTGTATTCCTACCAGCAATGTTTGAGTGTTCCAAGTTCTTGTGAACACTTTTTATTGTCTTGCTTTTTGATTTTAGCCATCTTGGTGGGTATGAAATGGTATCTCATTATGGCTTTGATATACATTTCCCTGGTGACTAATGGTGTTGAACACCTCTTCATGTGCTTATTGCCATTTATATATCTTTTTTGGAGAAATGTCTATTCAAATCCTTTGCCCATTTTTAAATTGGGTTATTTGTCTTTTTATTACTGAGTTGTCAGAGTTATTTATAAGTTCTGGATACAAGTCTGTTATTAGTTTTATGATTTGGAAGTACTTTCTTCCATTCTCTGGGTTGTCTTTTCACTTTCTTCATAGTCTTGCATGAAGCACAATGCTTTTAATTTTGAAAAGATTGATTGATTTATTTTTCTTTTGTCACTAGTGGTTTTGGTGTTGTATCAAAGAAGGCTTTGTCTACTCAAAGTCATGAAGATTTGCTCCTGTGTTTTCTTCTAAGACTTTTGTAGTTTTATTGTTATGTTTAGGTTGTTGATCCATTTTTAAATTAATTTTTATATATGGTATGAAGTATGGATCCCACTTCATTCTTTTACATATAGATATCCAGCTGTCCCAGCACCATTTGTTGAAAAGACTATTCCTTTCCGCCATTGAATTGTCCTGGCACCATGTTGAAAATAAATAGACCATAAATGGAAGGATATATTTCTGGGCTTTGAATTCTATTCTGTCTATTTTCATATCAGTACTACACTGTCATGGTTACTGCAGCTGGGAGTCTGATATAGATGCATTGAATCTGTAGATAAATTTTGGGAGTATTGCCATCTTAACAATAGTCTCTTGACCCAGGAACAAGGGATGTATTTCTGTTTACTTGGATCCTCTTTAATTTCTTTCAACAATATTTTATAGTTCCCAGTGTACCTATATATTCCTTTTGATGCTATTGTAAATGGAATCATTTCCTTAATTTCATTTTTTGGAATGCTCAAAATGTATGATTCATTTTTGTATATTGATCTTGTATCCTGCAACCTTCTAAACTAATTTATTATTTCTAGTAGTTTTTTAATGGATTCCTTAAGATTTTTCTTCTACAGTATCATACTACTATCTACAAATAGAGAGAGTTTTATTTCTCCCTTTCCACTCTGGATACATTTTATTTCTTTTTCTTGCCTAATTGCCCTGGCTAGAACCTCCAGTGCAATGTTGAATAGAAGTGGTGAGAGCAGACAACCTTGTCTTGTTCCTGATCTTAGGGGGAAGGCATTCAGTTTTTCACCATTGAGTATGATGTTAGCTCTGTTTTGTGGATAGTCTTTTTTCAGTTTGGAAGCTCCCATCTATTTCTAGTTTGTTGAATGTTTTTTCAATGAAAGAGTATTGATTTTTATCAAATCCTTGTTATAGGTCTGTTGATTTTGTATTTATTCTTGAGTCAGTTTTGGTAATTTGTACCTTTTAGTAATTTGTCCATTTCATCTAAGTTATATAATTTATTGGCATATGGTTGTTCATAGTATTCCCTTGTAATACTTTTTATTTTGTAACGTCAGTAGTGATGTCCCTTCTTTCATTCCTGATTTTAATTATTTAAGTCTGCTCTCTTTTTCTCTTGGTCAGCCTAGCTAAATGTTTGTCAATTTAGTTGGTCTTTCAAAGAACCAACTTTTGGTTTTTGCATTCATTTATCAAATATTTATTAAATCTTGGATACACTGTCATAAACAAAACAGACATGTTTTCTACTCTGTCAAAGCTCTCAGTCCACTGGGAAATGGAGACATTAAACAGATGAATCTACAATTGTGATATGCTGTGAAGGGAAAGATCAGGATAGTATGGAGAGAAGGGTAAGAGGAGCTGACTTTAGATCAGGTGAGGAGGAAAAAGCTCTGAGGAAGTGACATTTAAACTGAAATGAAAAGCTGAGAAGACACCATCACTCCAGAGAAAGTATTGGGGAATGTGGGGGTGGAGGGGGCAGGGGAGGTCTGGGGAGAATATTCTAGATAGTGGGAACACACACACTGAAGCTCCAGGGGCCTGGGGGCAGGAGCAGATGAAGAAGGTAAGGTTCGTGGGATGGGCGGGTCCACATCATGCCTGGCCTGTGGAACATGAGAAAGAAGGTGGGTGTCACTTAATCTGCTATAGATTTACTACTTTTCACTTACTTTTGTGAAAATTAAATAGATCTCATTTCAAGGGCCAGTTAAAAACCTTTTAGAGGTTTCCATCATACTGGGAAGAAAACTCAAGTTCCTTTCCATGGCCTAGAAGGCCCAGTGTTATCTGGCCCTGACCAAGCAATGACCTCAGCTCACCATATTCCAGCCACACTGGCTCAAGACAATGTTCCCCAGACATGCCATAGTCAGTTCAGCCTTCTGCCCTTAGCCCTCGCTGTTTTCTTTGGTTGGCACACTCTCCTTGCCTCTCTGCTCCTTCATGATGTTTGGGTCCTGCTGCTCAAAGGTGCAGTGGGGGGCTTTGGTGAGTGCCCAAGGCTGCTGAAGATTCCAGCCTCTCATTTCAGAGGCCTGACCGTATCTTGTGGTCTGTTTTTCAGTAGGGCTGTTTTCCTCAGAGTTCACCTTCTTTGCTTACTTCCGCCTATCTGCTCCTCCCCACTCCCGCTGTCCTAATTCCTTCTTCTCGGAACCTTCCCTCATTCCCTGCACTGAGGACTGCGTGGCTGCTCTGCTGAGTGGGAGTGGTCAGAGAACATGGTATTCTTCTCTCTAGTACTTTTCCATCAAATATATACTTCTATACTTAAATGTTCAAAAGGCAAGTCAAATACTTCAAATGAAATTTCCAGTGAGGATGCCAGCTTTAGGCACTGGATGAATACAAAGAATTGGTTTTTACTTAGCTTGCTTAGAGCATACTGGATCCTGGGAGAACAGTATGCATGTTTGTGTTTAGTGTTTATTGGCAAGATTATATAACAAATCATATGCTGACCAGAATCAAGATCTTAAATCTTTTTTGAAATTAAAAAAGAGAAGTAGACTTTTCCCAATTTTTATGCTTTGATTATCAAACCCAGTATAAAATAGCAATAGTAACAGCATCAGTAGTAGCGACATTAGACCTGTCTAACTTCAGGGGGGATAATGTGACTCAAGGTTAGCCCAGTGCTGATCCCTGTGATCCCTGTGATCCAGCCTTTCCACCAATTCTGACACCAGCTGTCCCTCCTACAGTACTCTATTTCTCTTCTGGATTCGACAGTCCATTGCAATGGCCACTCAGTTCATAGACCATACTTACAGTTAAGTGGTTTATTAAGGAACAGGGTCCAACTCGAGATCAGGATCAATACGCTACAACTCAGGAATCAGGATCATGAAGCATGTAGGCAGAGTCTCCCTTCTTCAGTGCCGGACAGCTCTCTCAACTCCTCTGAGCCCCCTGATGACAGGCTTCTCTCAGCCCCCTCAGGACAAGCTCCTCTTGGCCCTGCCGTCTGTCACTGCCAGCTCTGCTGCTGGGCCCCTTCCTGGCCTCTTGCTGTCTGTCTTCAGTGTTACAGCACTTGACCAGAGTTATAGCTCTTTTAGAGTTCTT
The DNA here is from genome assembly GCF_000243295.1 of Trichechus manatus latirostris. Taxonomy (NCBI): domain Eukaryota; kingdom Metazoa; phylum Chordata; class Mammalia; order Sirenia; family Trichechidae; genus Trichechus; species Trichechus manatus. The sequence goes on along the minus strand of NW_004443957.1, from coordinate 5,812,352 downwards.
GCCTCCTCTCGGTCTTCTTTCTGCTTTCTTCCTGCTGCTTGTCTTCTGTCTGTCTCACCAACCTCTGTGGAGCTGGCTGCATGTATTATATACATTGGTATGTATGTATATGTATATATATACACACATACATACATACACACCCAACTCCTTGTCAGTTTCAAGGCACAGCCCCTCCCAGTGAGGGGCCACAAACGTTGTACATAACTTATGGTAGAAAATATATAAAGATATCAAATATCAGGAAGACAGTATGAATAACTCATAAGCTTATCACCAAGTTAACCCACTGTTGGCATATTTTGTTGCATCCCTCTGGTATACATAGTTCATTCAGTCACTCAAAATGGGAAAAAATGCTATACATTGTTTTATAGTCTCATGATTTTTCCCTTAACATCATCGAGTGACGTGGGAATGGTCTCACATAATAAACTTAAAAAGTACGATATTTGAATGATTGCCTCATATTTTCTGATGTGGATTTTCATCTTTGGTTAAAAACTATCATTCCTTCAGTGTTGGGCATTGGGGTTATTTATTACTATTGTAGTAACCTTTCCACAAAACACCCTTTGTAAACCTTGTTCTCTAGCCTTGGTGTGCCTTTGGCGAGAGTCTAAAAGTGGAAGCGCTAGGTAGAAGGGTGTGAGTTTTCAGGGCTTCTGTGTACTGCTTCAGTACTCTGACACTGTGTCACTTTGCAGTCCCACAGTTATGTGTGAGGGTGTTTGTCTTAGTGCACTTTGCCAACACTGCACACTGTACTGCTTTTTGATACTAAAACACACCTCTTTGTCATGATTTGCATTTTTAAGTTACTAATGAGGTTAAAAAGGAGCCCTGGTGGCACAGTGATTAAGTGCTCGGCTGCTAACTGAAAGGTTGGCCGTTGAAACCTACCATCCGTTCCTCCGGAGAAAGATGTGGCAATCTGCTTCCATAAAGATCTACAGCCTGTTCCTGTACACGCTGCCGGATGACTCAGCTCACCAGTTGCTCCAGCAGCAGCCTGCTGCCACTGCGGGCCAGTCGGGAAGGAGGAGTGCCGCTGGGAGCCCTGGGGTGGAGCCAGCGTGGGACCCTCTGTCTCACTCAGGTCCCCCCTGCTGCCTGGGCCTCATACCAGTTGAAGAGCTGGACAGTCGTGACTCCTGCTGAGTGGGTGGAAGAGACTGGTGCCCGCAGCACCCCATGGGGGCCTACATAGGACGGGAACCTGGGATGTGGCTCTCCCCTGGCCCACCAATGCATGTGTCTTTTGAAACAACGCCCCCTACAATTTAGACAGAAGCCAGCTTCCCGGAAAGACTATATGTTTTTTTTTTTCTAAAGACAGAGAAAATTGGTATTTATTTTGCTATAATAGCCATATTTATATATTTATGGACTTGTAAATAAACGTATATGCATCTTTATGATTCTGGAGAGACATGGGGAATCCTGCCCCTTGAGGTATGAAAGGGAAAACACAGGAGCCTCTAGGTAACAGGCCAGTGGGAAAGCCTGAGGCCGACTGGCCAGGACAGCAGCCTTCCCCGAGGACCTCCACGGTGCCTGGGAGGAAGGCAGGAGGCCCACAGGTCTGCTGGAGGGAGACGCCTAGGCACACTGTCCACATTCACTAGAGGGAAACTAGAGGCAAAACGAGGTGCGCCACCGCCTCACAGACAGGAGACACAGCCAGTGAGGGCAGACTGCAGTGTGTATAGTGCTGTAAGCATGAACAGACCTTCCAGAATCAATAATCTGTGGCAACATAGCTCTGTAAAAATAAACACTGTAACTTCTAAATAAATGTTTACTCTTCCCTGTAAAAAAAAAAAAGATCTACAGCCTGAGAAACTCTGTGGGGCAGTTCTACCCTGTTCTACAGGGTCACTGTGAGTCAGAATCAACTTGCTGGCAGTGGGTTTGGTTTGGTTGGTTTAATGAAGTTAAATCTTTTTCAATTGTTTATTGGCTATTTGGTTTTTTTTTTTTAAATCTGAATTATTTGCTCATTCCTTTTCTCATTCTGACTTAAAGCAATCTTTTGTAAGGTAAATAACCTTTTTTTTTTTAAATTCCTTGATTCTGTTTTCTCAGTTTGTCACTTTTGGTGAGTTCTTTTTGTGTGTGTTATGTAGAAAAAGTCTATATTCCAGGTTAATATCGTTTTTTACCGATATGTTTCTTCATCTGTGTGCTTTTCTTTTTTACACTTAGGTTTTTATTCCATATGGGTTTATTTTGAATGCAATATAAAATGCGACTCTCGATTGATTTTTTTCCTAAACACTTAGCCAGTTTACCAAATCATTTGTCATTAGTTTATTATGTTATAAGGTGTGTGTGTGAGTGTGTGTGTTTGTGTATGTAATGTTTCGGGGTTATCCGTTCTGTTCCATTCTGTTTGATTCTTTCATCAGTACTATACTATTTTAATTACCGTGGTAATTACGTATATTATTCTTTTTCGAACAATTGTTCGTCCTTCCAAACAGTAATAGTGGTGGTGAGCGTGGTAGTAGTAGCAGTAGTAGTCGTTATCGTTGTTGTTCATTGCCATCGAGTCGATTCTGACTCATGGCGACCCCGTGTGATGCTGAATAGAACTGCTTCGTAGGGTTTTCAAGGCTGTGACCTTTTGGAAGCATTGCCAGGACTGTCTTCCGAGGCTCTTCTGGTTGGGTTTGAACCTCCAACCTTCCGGCTAGTTGTCGAGTGCTTAACTGTTTGTGCCACCCAAGGACTCTCCAGTAATAGTAGCTGTAATAAAACCAGTTGCTGTAGAGTTGATTCTGACTCATGGTAATCCCATGTGTGTCAGAGTAGAACTGTGCTCCATAGGGTTTTCAATGGCTGATTTTTTTGGGAGCAGATTGCCAGGCCTTTCTTCCAAGGTGCCTCTGTGTGGACTCGAACTTCCAGCCTTTTGGTTAGCAGCCAAGTGTGGTACCCATTTGCACCACACAGAGACTTCTGTTGTACTAATAGTTAACAATTACTGAGTGCAAACTATGGACCGGGCAGTAACTCATTTAGTTCTCAACAATATCCCTGTTTTACAGATGAAGAACTGAGGCTTAGAGTAGAAAGTAGCTTGCCCAGGGACCCACAGCTTGTTAGTGTTAGAGCTGGCATGAACTATGGGATCAAGACTCTGTTGTCCATTAAAAAAGTTCTGTATGGAGTGATTGGAACTATTCAAAACTATAGCTTATTTTGATTTAAATGACATCTGAAATTTCAGATGATGTTCATTCTCCACAGCCAAAACCATAGTATCTCTCTCTCCTATTGTTTTCTTTAAAAATTTTCTTGGTAAGGTTATTTATAGATATCTTCTGCTTTCTGATGCTATTATTCTTAGAATTGTTTTCTTCAGTTTTCTGGTGATCAAGGCTGAGAGGGTAAGGCTGGCCTTTGTCTCAGTGTTCTTTTTGGCAGCCACACTAAATGCTTTACTAGAATTTGGCTCAATGTAAAATTTAACATTTTGCTGGTTGTATCTCTCCTGCTCATACAAGAAGATAACAATAGATAATAATGTTTTCAAAAAGAAAGGATGTCTACTCAAAGCCTTGCTTTCCAGATTGAAGTGCCATGATTTACAAAGATCGGTGCAAGGGATAGTAAGCTAGCATCAGAAGACCCAGGGAAGGTCAACATACTGCAAACCTCATATTTCCCTGTTTTGATTAAACTAAGGATTTCAAAGTGTATTTGTTTTTGAGAGCAGGACTGGCTTTGATTCTGAAATAGACTGCTGCAGATCTTAGAAACTTCATTTGCAGGTGAGAGGACTGCTGTGTAGGGAAAGGTTATTTTCTTAACACTTGACCTGGCAGGGCTTCTTAGTTTTCAGACCACCGGGCTTTAGAAGGAATTTAGACAAGTCAGGTTCTAGTCAGGAGACTTTCTTGAGTGGTTGACAAGAGCTTAAACATCCTTTTAGAATCTTTTTCATTGTTGTCAGCAAAACTGACATTTGCTTCTTTGTTCCTCCTCAGTTTCTATCTCTGTACCTCATAATCACACATATGTATTGCAAGATGAGCCAGGGAAATTAAAAACTGTCTGGTGCAAGCATAAGAATTAATTTTAAAATTATTAGTAAAAACATTTCTGCAGTGAATCAAAATAGAAAAATGAGCTGAAATCTCAGTGTGGGGTTGGCCTTGCGGTTCATTTTGCAAGATTTGTCATGCAACTCTTACTGGTAATGTCCATAATCTCGACTGGGCGGGGTCTGCCTTTTCACTTTGTTGACTTGCTGGCCATGGTGAGGTTCTGCTGGTTCCACAGACGGGAAGGTTTTTCCCCTGGGGTGTGATAGCTTTGGGTCCCTGGGTTGTGTGGACGGTTACTACTGTCAGCTGCTAACCGAAAGATTGGAGGTTCAAGGCCACCCAGAGGCACCTCAGAAGAAATGCTTGGCCATCTAGTTTAGAAAAATCAGGAATTGAAAACTCTACGGAGCACAGTTCTGCTTTGACACACATAGGGTTGCCATGAGTTGAAGTTAATTCCATGGCAACTAAAAAAAAAAAGATAACTTCACACAATTCTTCTCATAGCCCACTCCCATGCTCCTTAAAGGGGCTGTGGCTGAGTCTGCATAGCCTGTTGTCTTTTTTCTTTTATTCGCCATATTGCCGTGTTTCCAACACTTCCTTTTGGAGCTCTCCACTCTCACCTCTCATACACGTTGGTCTACAGTGCCACACTCCTCTAGAAGGAAGTTTACAAAGGATGAGTTCATTTTTTTCTTGAATCTCATACTGAGAAAGTGTGTATGTGGGGTTTTTTTTTTTTTTTTTTTGTACTGATTCTAATTTTTTAAAAACTTTATTTGGATATAATTTTAAACTTAGTGAAAATTACAAGAATAAGAACACCTGTGTACCCTTTATCCAGAGCCACCTATTTTTAACATTTTAACTCATTTGCCTATTGTTTGTTCACTCCCCTTCTCCCATATATGTTTGAGTGTGTGTGTGTGCACGCACGCACCTCTATGTTTGTATAAATATGTGATTTTTAAGAACCTTTTGAAAGTTTGTTGTAATCATCAGACTACTTCTAAATGTTTTAGTATGTTTTTTCCTAAGAATAAGCATATTCTCCTGCAGGATCAGTACAATTATCAACCTCAGTAAATTTAGCATTAATAAAATACTTTAATCTCCCATCCCTATTCCAGTTTTATCAGTTGAGTTGATAACGTTCTTTGTAGCATTTCTTTTTCTTCCAGTTCACAATCCAGTCCAGGGTCAAGTTGGACTTAGTTGCATTTAGTTGTCATCTCTCTGTCCAAAAAACCAAACCAAACCCGTTGCCGTCAAGTCGATTCCAAGTCATAGCGACCCTATAGGACAGAGTAGAACTGCCCCATAGGGTTTCCAAGGAGCGGCTGGTGGATTTGAACTGCCGACATTTTGGTTGGCAGCTGTAGCTCTTACCCACTGCACCACATAGCTACCATTATATATTTATTTATTTTTTATTGTGCTTTAAATGAAAATTTACAGTTCAAGTTAGTTTCTCGTAAAAAACTTTATACACACACTGCTATTTGACCCTAGTTTCACTCCCCATACTGTGACAGCGCACTCCTCCTTTCCACCCCAGATTTCCTGTGTTCATTCAACCAGCTCCTGTCCCTTTCTGCCTTCTCATCTCACCTCTGTACAGGAGCTGACCATTTAGACTCATGTATCTATTTGAGCTAAGAAGCACACTCTTCATGAGTATCATTTTGTGTCTTATAGTTCAGTCTAATCTTTGAAGAGTTGGCTTCAGGAATGGTTTTAGTTTGGGGCTAACATAGAGTCTGGGGGCTATGTCTTCCGGGGTCCCTCCAGTCTCGGACCGTGAAGTCTGGTCTTTTTACTAGAATTTGAGTTCTGCACCCCACTTTTCTCCTACTCTGTCAACTCTTTGTTATGTTCCCTGTCGGGGCAGTCATTGGTGGTAGCCAGTCACCTTCTAGTTCTTTTGGTCTCAGGCTGATGGAGTCTCTACTTTATGTGGCCCTTTTGTCTCTTGGGTTAATATTTTCCTAGTGTCTTTGGTGTTCTTCATTCTCCTTTGCTCCAGATGGGTTGGGACCAATTGTTGCATCTTAGATGGCCGCTCGCTAGCTTTTAAGACCCCAGACACCAGTCACCAAAGTGGGATGCAGAACATTTTCATAATAAACTTTGTTATGCCAGTTGACCTAGATGTCCCCTGAAACCGTGGTCCCCAGAGCCCCTGCTACCGTGTCCCTCAAAGTGTTTGGTTGTATTCGGGAAACTTCTTAGCTTTTGGTTTAGTCCAGTTGTACTGATTTCCCCTGTGGTGTGTGTTGTCCTTCCTTTCACCTAAGATAATTCTTGTCTACTATCTAGTTGGAGGTGGCATAGTGGTTAAGAGCTTGTCTGCTAACCAGAAGGTCAGCAGTTCAAATCCACCAGCGGCTCCTTGGAAACCGTATGGGGCAGTTCTGCTCTGTCCTATAGGGTCTCTATGAGTCGGAACCGACTGGACAGCACCTAACTTCAACAACAACATCTAGTTAGTGAATACCCTTCTGTCTCCCTCACCACCTTTGTAACCATCAAAGAATGTTTTCTTCTGTGTTTAAACCTTTTCTTGAGTTCTTATAATGGTGGTCTTATACAATATTTGTCCTTTTGCAACTGAATAATTTCGCTCAGCATAATGCCCTCGAGATTCGTCCATGTTATGAGATGTTTCACGGCTTCATCATTGTGCTTTATCACTGCGTAGCATTCCATTGTGTGGATATACCATAATTTGTTTATCCATTCGTCTGTTGATGGGCACCTAGGTTATTTCCATCTTTATTGCTATTGTGAACAGTGCTGCCATGAACATGGGTGTACGTATATCTATTCGTATGACAGGTCTTATTTCTCTAGGATATATTCCAAGGAGTGGGATTCCTGGATCATATGGTACTTCTATTTCTGGCTTTTTAAGGAAGCGCCAAATCAATTTCCAAAGTGGTTGTGCCATTTTACATTCCTACCAACAGTGTATAAGTGTTCCAGTCTCTCCACACCCTCTCCAACAGTTATTATTTTGTGTTTTTTGGATTAATGCTAGCCTTGTTGGGGAGAAATGGTATCTCATTGTAGTTTTGATTTTCATTTCTCTAATGGCTAATGATCGTGAGCATTTCCTCATGTATCTGTTAGCCACCTGAATGTCTTCTTTGGCGAAGTACCTGTTCATATCCTTTGCCCATTTTTTATTTGGGTTGTGTTTTTATTGTTGAGGTTTTGCAGTATGTTGTAGATTTTAGAGATTAGACGCTGATCAGATTTGTTGTAGCCAAATTTTTTTCCCAGTCTGTAGGTTGTCTTTTTACTCTTTTGTTGAAGTCTTTTGATGAGCATAAGTGTTTGATTTTTAGGAGCTCCCAGTTATCTAGTTTCTCTTCTGGTGTTTGTGCGTTGTTAGTAATATTTCGTATTTTGTTTATGCCAACCATATACCACCTTTAATCTGGAACAGTTTCATAGTCATTCTTTGTCTTTTATGATATTGACATTTTTAAAGACTGCAGTTTCTTTCCTCCCTTTGTTAATAGAATGTTCCTCTTCACAGGTTTTCTGATATTTCTACATGATTCAATTCAGGTTGTGTCCTGGTTGGAACACTACATAAGTGATGATGTATCCTTTTCAGGTATCTCATCCGCAGGCAGGTGAGGTCCATCTGCCCCTCCTTGGTGTTACTAATTTTGATCAGTCAATGGAGGAGTTGTACAATTTCTCTACTGTATAATTACGATTTTTTTCCTTTTGAAATTAAGAAGCAGTGAATGGGGAGACATTTTAAGGCTATACACACATCGTCCTCATCAAAATTTGCTCCGGCTAATTCTAATTTTATCTAAACTTTATGAGATCATCTTAAGACAAAAATAATTTTCTCTTGAGGCTCTAGCTGGCAGGCAAATTCAACTACTCTCTTTTGAAATACTTTCTATAGCAAGGTGAGCAGTAATTAACAAACATAAAATTACTGTACATACAAAAGCCGAACTAAGAGAGCCATAATGGTTGATTTTTCCTAATCTAGCTTGTACTTCTTTCTGTTTATCTCCAGTTACTTCTTTAAGTTAAAGTCATCATCATCTTAGTTTACCAAAAAAGTCAACTTATCTCCTCCAGGCACTTCCTAATAATGAAAAGGATACCAGGCATCAAAGATACTAAGCTTTTATCAGAAACTTAAACATTGATTAAAATTTTTACTAAGCAAGTGAATTAAAAAAAAATTGGTTATTGTAAGCACTGTCAGCTGATAAGGAAGTGGCAGGAATTAGTAAATACTGGAGTTGGAATCAGCTTGATAGTAGTGGGTTTGGTTTGGGTTTTGGGGTCCATGGTCACATCTGCTCTGCTGTGTGCAAAGGGGTGTACTCTTGGGCAGAGACAGGGGTCCGTTCACTTCCAGGTTGAGTCTGCCTACTAAATTGGGCTATTATCGATTCATAGCTGGTAAAATGATGTTGGTAATAATTGTTCTGAGACCCGAAATATGTAGTTCTGAGTAATTAGAAGTAATAAAGTATGACTACTAAAAAAAAAAAAAATTAGGGTTTTGTGGCTTTGCCTCTGTAAGCTCCTAGAAACTACAGCTCTGTTCCTTATCGTTGGAGACAAAGAAAAGGCAGATTCTTCATGGTTAGGTGGATTTTTTTCTTTCTTTTTTAACATGATCATTTATATTCTCTCAGCCCCAAACCGGTTGTTGTTGAGTTAAATCCAACTCATGGCGACCCCATGTGTGTCAGGGTAGAACTGTGCTCTATAGGGTTTTTTTTTTTTTTAAGATGGATTTGTTAGGCACAGTTCTTATTTCATAATGAAAGTGTGCAGGTGGGTATGCAGGTGTGCACTGGGTATGGAAGAGGGCTTTGGAATAAGATGATCTTGGGTTTGATTCTTAGCTCTGTCACTTGGGAGCTGCAGCACTTTGGGTAAAGTAACCCCTGAGCTTCATGTCCTCATATGTAAAACAGATGCTGATACCTACTATGTACAGAAACAAACCAATTGTTTCCGACTCATGGTGACCCCATGTGTGTCAGAGTAGAACTGCTGCATAGGGTTTCCATGGCTGTGATGGTGTGGAAATAGATTGCCAGGCCTTTCTTCTAAGGCATCTCTGGGTGCGCTTGAACTGCCACCTTTCAGTGGGGAGTCCAGCACTTAACTGTTTGCGCCATCCAGGGACTCATCGGAGTTTCTGAATATAGGGATGGTTCTTAGTAGGCAGTACTTGGGAGGAGCTTCACTTCACCAGTTTCATTTGTGTTTGTTAGGGAACTGGGGGCTAGAGCAGGGCCATCAGTCTATCATGGAGTCCTGTTAGCCCAATGTCCAGGCCAGTCCTGAACCCTGGCTCCCACTGGGCTGACTGTCAGCCAGTAGATGCTGTTTCAGTCTTATGATAGTTTTTGTAGTTTAGAAAACGCCCAGGGTGCAGTGCTGGTGCAGTTCAGGTCAGGTGATCATGTCGGGTGATGCCTGAGAGCCCAAGCGAGGCCATTTAGGACATTCAGGAGGACCGTAGGACCAGTCCGCGTGAGTCCAGGTGGGGGCGGGGTGCAGAGCTGCCCGTGGAAGCTGCTTCCGCTCGAGTGTGCCGAAGTGGGGAAGGGCTGGGTTCAGAGGCGCGTCACACAGTCTAGACGTCTTGTCATAGCTTGTCAGCATGTGATTTTATTCCCTGGGGACACATGATTGACATGCCACCAAATTGCTAAAATATTCTGAAACCTTAAGGCATGGAGTAAACAACATAAAAGTCTTAATAGTAGCCTTGCATTTTTAGCTAATAACGTAAGTGCGGTGAGGGATTTGGGGCTTGCTCAGCAGGGGCTGTTGTTATTACCATTTGCCCAGACAGGCCACGCCTTCCTGGCTCCCCACACCTATTTTGGGGAAGACTACAGTTCTGCTGCCTAACTTCTGGCAGAGGTCCCCTTGTTCCTTCCCATGACTTCTGTCTGATACTTGCTGTTCCAGGTGGATGAGCTCAGAAGCCAGTTGGTATGTCTGATAATAAAAAAAAAAAATTTTAAACCGTAATACCACCAGAAGTATTGATTATGGAAATAATTCAGAATAAAGCAAATATTTTGGTAATATGAAATTGCATATTTTGTCTACATTTTCTTTGTATTCTTTGAAGTGCATAGGATAAAGAAAGGCCCAAACACATCGCACTGTTTTCCAGTCTCTGGTATAACTGGTACAAAGATATTTTGTTGTCCCTCTAAATCAGTTTAATCTTGCCAGAAAGCAAACTGGCTGAGTGCAACCACAGCTATAAAATTATTCATAGCTTCTCTCATTCATAGCTTCTCTCATCTGGTTGGTCAATTTTAGGGTTCTATCCTAAGGAAATATCTTCTTTCTCAGAGCAAAGGAACTAAAAACGCACTTAGCATGAAGAAGTTTTCCTCACTCTTCGTGACAGTGAAAATTTATAATCAAATGTAAGCCTAACATAGGGGCATGGGCAGGAAGGCTGTGGTAATACAAAGACTGACAGTGCAGCCGTCAGAAAATGACTGGAACTTGTGTCGTTATTTGGGCAGGGGACGTGCAAGGGCAAGGGAGCAGTTCCCAGATAGTACACACAGTGACCATGGCAGAGTGACGAAAAGCTCCCCACCACATCATGGCTCTTCACGATTCCTCTCGGAGCTTGTCCGTACTCTCCCCACACCTGGAAACCGGAGAGCTGGGGCAGGAGCCTGATGGTCTTCAAACCTGGACCTCTAGTGTGTCAAAGCTGTGTCCTCGGAAGAGAACTTGGACCGTGGAAATAGAGCAAATGTTTGTCCATTCACTCGATTTTTGTTTTACTCTAAAGTTACTTGAATTTGTACAGAACTAAGACAGTTTTGAATATAACAGTGGTTCCTATTTTGAGTGTATGTTCACGTGTTACTTAGAAAAACAAGCTGGGTGTTTATAGGGTTGTGAATGGCTTGGCATCTGACAAGCCTCTCAGCTGAGTGAATAACTTCCATTTTTCATTAAAAATTTCAGACTTTTTTTTGAGATTCCTTTAGTTCCTAGATAATAAAAAGTCCTTAACACTGGGCAGCATGGGGGTCTTACATAAGCTAAGGTTTGAAAGTGGGCATTTGCATTTGGTGGAAAATACTGTATACGTGTGTATCCAGTATCTTTGCTAAGTATGTGGGGTTTAGATAATGTAGGTGAGCTGTCACGGGAGAGCTCTGGGGAATTTCAGGAAGGGTGGTGGTGTCGAGCCACATGCCTTAATCCTACGTGTGTGTATTAATGGACATGCCCACCCCACACATCGACATTCACATGAATACAAGCCCACGTGCACGCATATCCTTTCATATTGTTTTTTGTTGTTTGAATTGGCTGCTTTCAACACTGTCATTGTGGTGTGCTTGAAGAGTTCTGTTTAGCTTTTAGATGGTAGCCTCCGGAATGACAACATCTACAATTAGTCATAGTCTTTTGAGGCAGCAAAATGCCCCAAATACTCCTTATACTCCTTGGTAAGAGTCATATCAGTTGGAGCGGCTTGCTCCCCAAAAGACAGAAACCTACTTGTGGGATTCTCACAAACAGCCGATAGCTTTTTTGTTTCTCCCAAATTTGGCATTCCTTTTGAGGAGAAAACCTGGCAGAAATAGTGAATTATTCCATAGACACTCTCCTTCCCTCCTCCACCCTGCTGACGGAAGGCAGCATTATCTGCTTCAACTTTCCATTCTCAGTTTTGCAGCATCATTAATTCCATGCAAAATACAAAGATAAATAAAACCTTGTACCTGCCCGTAAGAGGAAGAGACAAAGAGACAAGGTATACAGACAAGTAGACTCAATTTAAAGGTAAAAAATAAAGTACATCGGAAACTGAAGTTTGAGAGATTGTTCAGATCACTCATGGATAATTACAGTGGACTCCTTTCTGCTAATGAAATTGGTGAGCAGATACATATATGTAATATAAACATATGTATATATACACATACACACACACTCACACATATTAAGCAGGATAATAAAAAGAGTACCATTAATAGTCTGAAAAACACTGCTGTAATGTAACTCTCCAATCACTGGCCCAGTTTAGAGCCCACAGTCTCAAACTGTCTACTCCAAAAGATTTCAAACTTGTCTTCCTGACTCCATGCAGCTAGCAGTCTTTCTAGCACAACTTGTGATTCTGCCTTGCTTAAAATCTCTCGCCTGTTGGATAAGATCACCATCCCTGTGCCTGCCTGCCCCATCTGTCACTGGCTGCCACATACACCCCACCAGCAGCCACACTGTACCTTAGTTTTGATATTTGGAATTTGAGCAAAATATAGCTTAACTCAGACATATATTCTGGGAATACACTGATGTCATTGTAAGGAGCCCCGGTGGTGCAGTGGTTAAGGGCTCGGCTGCCAACCCAGAGTTCGGCATTTCGAACTTACCAGCTGCTCCATGGGAGAAAGATGTGGCAGTCTGTTTCTGTAAAGAGTAAAGCCTTGGAAACCCTGTGGGGCAGTTCTGCTCTGCCCGTTAGGGTTGCTATGAGTTGGAATCGACTTAATGGCAGTGGGTTTGGTTTTTTTGGTTTTGGTAAGAACTATAGTGAACAGTACTTTGTAAATCAGCTTTACATACAGTTTTCAAAATAATCATTACGTACAAAAATATAAAACGTATTTGTCATTCAGCAGTCACTGAAGTGCTTATTATGTGTTCTGTTGTGTTCCTCCTGTGGAAAGATTCAACAAAGTCATAGCAGCTTTCTCTTGGAAGACTTTCCCGAGACAACAGTTGTCTGTTGCTGTATTACAAATTACCCTGAAGCTTATTAGCAGCATAAAAACAACAAACATTTGTTCTTTCCCACAGTTTCTAAGGGTCAGGAATCCAGGTATGACTTGGCTGGGTGGTTCTGGCTCAGAGTCTCTCCTAAGGCTGTGGTCAGGTTGTTGGCTGTGGCACGGTCATCTGAAGGCTCGACTGGGAAGGACCCACTTCCAAGCTCACTCACGTGGTTGTTGGAGACCTCAGTTCCTCACTGCACGGGCCTCTCCATAGACCACCTGAGTATCTTCACAACAAGGCATTTCTCTTTCCCCAGAGCAAGTGATCTGAGAGAGAGAAAAAGAATTCAAGACAGAAACGGCAGTCTTGGTAACCTAATCTCAGAATTGACATTCTGCTGTATTCTGTTGGTCACATAGACCTTGGTACATTGTGGGAGGGGACCACACAAGGGTGTGAATCCTAGGCTCCCGGATCATGAAGACTTTTGGAGGCTGCCTGCTATACCTGTTGTGTGTGGGATTTTTTTTTTTTTCAATACTAGATTTATAATTTTATTGTAGTAACAAACAGTTGTTATAGTGATATCTACACACATCTACAGATTATATTTAAATTCATATAGAACAATATTTACATTTTTAAGTTACACTTTTGAAATTAGAAGATGAAGTACAGCTTGAGTTTTACAACAAAGAAAAGTATACAAGACAAAAATAGAGTTAACAGTAAAAGTGTGACTGCCTGTTCTTGATACAACACATGGAAACTTTTTGTCAGAAAGCTACATCTTCTTAATCTGATTATCCAAATCATTAAAGTATGGATGATTCAGTGCCATTTTGCCAGAAATTCATTTGGCAGGATCACAGACTAACATTTTCGAGAGCAAATCCAAGCCATTTTGGTCCAAGTTTTTGACACGGGATGTTAGGCTTCTGGGTTTCCACTTGCGAAATGTATTCTTATAATCCTGTAAAGATTCCACTTCTGGCCACAGTTCATTATTGGGAGTACCCAAAGCTCTGAAAATCCTGAAGAGTTGATCAATTTCTGAATCCCCATGGAAAAGTGGTTTCTTAGTTGCTAATTCTGCAAATATGGTGCCTATACTCCAAATGTCAACTGGAGTCGAATAGCAAGCTGGCCCCAGCAATACTTCAGGAGATCTATACCAGAGAGTTACTACCTCATGCGTATATACTCTAATAGGTATTCCAAAAGCTCTGGCAAGGCCAAAATCAGCCAGTTTGATTGTTCCTTTGTCATCAATCAATAGATTTTGAGGTTTTAAGTCTCTGTGAAGAACTCTTCTAGAGTGACAAAACACAGTGCCTTGTTGGATTTGGTACAAGTAACTCTTAACAAGTGAAGAATCGTTGAACTGACCAGGAGTAATAGAATCCAAGTATTTCTTGAGATCCATGGAAAGGAGTTCAAAGATGAGATATAACCTGGAGTCCTGCATAAGCACATCTTAGCAGACTGACTATATTTCGATGGCAAAGTTCTTTTAATAGAGAAATTTCTCGAATTGCAGTACTAGGAACCCCTTCTTCTTCACTTTCTAGTCTGATTTTCTTCATGGCTACAACTTGACCTGTAGTTTTGTGTCTACCTTTATACACAACTCCATAGGTACCTTCCCCAGTTTTCTCTATTTTGGTATAGTCTTCCATAGTTGCTCAATATGTATTGTAGATCCCAGCTTATTATCCCGTGGTAGTGATGGCGGCAGCGGCTACCACGTCCGCTCGCTCTCTCCCCAACTTCCACGAGCCAAGTTTGAAGCTAAGTGGAGTGTGGGATTTTTAAGGAAGAAGGGAATGAATTTGTATAAAGTCATTAGAAAGGGAATCTGAGATCTAAAGGGCACAATCCTTACTTTTTTTTTTTTAACTAAGACACCTTTCCTTCCAGTTTTCACTTCTTTCCACAAACCCTCATAGCCCAGATTATGAAATACACAGGCATCTGCCTGCAGCAGTTATCTCTTGCCCTACAGACAAAGAACCTCATAAGACTCCAACTTAAAGTTGAAAAAAGAGAGGCTAGTATTATTAATAAGGGTGTCCAGGCTTGCTGTCTTATTTCTTTTAAACCTGAGGCATTTGGTTCCCCATTTATTTTCTTGGTATATATAAATACAAAGCTTGGTTATTACTGGGGCCATTCTGGAGGAGTAAAAATCGCCAGAGAAACTGAGTGGCTCAGGGCGCACGTTAAGGACCAGCATGAATCCAGTTCCCAAAATGTTGAGGTTGATCCAGTCCTCACATCCCCACTTCTCCTTTGCCATCTGGAGCAAGGTCAGAACTCACAAGTTAAGAGGACAACATCCTTCAGACTGCCAAATAAGCAGATGCCAGCCCCAAGTTTGGGGAGTCCACACGACACTCCAGCCTTCTGACCTACTGGCCATGATTTGGGCTAGTTTCTCACTACTTCAGGATGCGAGCCACAAGCTCAGGTGTCCAGACAACACCCTTACTTTTTTACCTGCTGGCTTCCATTGCCCCTTTGGGTTTGATAATTCACTGGAATGACTCATAGAATTCATGGAAAGTTTAGCATACTTACAGGTTTATTATAGCCAAACATGATATACCTGGAGGTGTGAGGTCTGAGGTGAGGTCTGAGAGGGTTCCCAGCACAGAGCTTCCATTTCCCAAGGGACAGGCTACCCTTCGAGAGCAGATGTTCTTGCCTACAGGAAGCCCTCTGAGCCTTAGTGTTCTGGGCTTTTGTGGCCAGTCCTGCATGATAGGCTAAATCATGCCTCCTGAGGCTAGTTTATATCAGCCTCCCAAGTGAGTCTTTTCTGGTCTGGCCAGCCCCCACTTGCCAGCACAGATTCTCAGGTGTGGCCTGGAAGTCTTAGACCAAGGCACCCCAATTATTTCAAAGGTTATTCCTCCAGAACCAAGGACAAAGGCCACCTTACTTAGGGTAAGACTAGGTCCTTTACCCCACACAGGGAATTTAATTTCCCAGGTGCTACATCTTTAAGGGAGCCTTTCTAGGTTAGTTCACAAGTTACCTGCTCCCTGTGGCTATGAGAATGATCTGACTTTCAAAGAGTAGTTGACTCACCCTGGCATGACTGTTGCTTGGTGACTAATGGCAGGAGGGCATCAGCTTACTGTGACTTTGGCGTCCAAATGAATGTCTTTCTTATTCTCAGGCAGATCTCAGCAGTGGCCCAGGGCAGAGAGTGTGTGTCATCGATGAAATTGGGAAGATGGAGCTCTTCAGCCAGACTTTCATCCAAGCTGTTCGTCACACACTGTCCACCCCAGGGACCGTAGTCCTTGGCACAATACCAGTCCCTAAAGGAAAACCACTGGCGCTTGTGGAAGAAATAAGAAACAGAAGCGACGTCAAGGTGTTTAGTGTGAGTACAGCCAGTCTTCCATATGTGTGAAAGTGGTGCAGATAACCTACAATAGCAGGTGGCTCAGATAAATCCTTGGCTCTGAATTTCCATTATGTTTCCTCTTATTCTGGAGTATAGGTGAGTTTGACTCTCTAGGAATTCACAGCACTAAAATCTAGTAATACCTCTACTTGGTGAAAAACAAACTCACCGCTGGGGGGAGCTGCCTGCCCTGTCAGCTGGTCTGGCTGCATTCTCCTTCGCCTCTCCCTCCAGATACCATGACCTCTTAGGCAGTCAGAACTGCCCGAGCGACTGATGCTCTTGTTCTAAGCTTCTTTCTTCCAGGGCAGTACATACTGGGATCAGGCTCCAGGTATCAGGTCGGGATACAGAGGCGTATATGTGTTGTTTTCTTTTAAAGGTTTTCCCTTTTAAACTGACTCACTTCTGCTTGTGACAAGAGGAGACTGTGGCTGTGGTTTGAAGCACAGCTTCCACATGCTACAGGTGAAGACTTGCTCCATAGACATTCTCCCTCCCTCCCCTACCCCGCCAGCGGAGGGCAGCATTAATTGCTTCAGCTTTCCGCTCTTAACTTTGTAGCACAGTTCACGAGTAGCTCTGTCCAGTAGACAGGAATAGCACTGTCCGACAGAACTTTCTGTGATGACGGAAATGTACTATCTGTGCTGTCTGATACATTAGCCACCAGCCACATGTGGCTATTTAAGTTCAAATTAATTAAAATTAAAAAAAATTTTTTTAAAATTCTGTTCCTGAGTCACACTAGTCATATTTCAGGTGGTCAGTAGCCACATGTGGTTGGTGTCAGCTGCATTGGGCAGCACAGCTGTAGAGCCTTACTGCTCAAAATGAGGGCTGCAGAGCAGCAGTATAGTGTTACCCAGGAACTTTTCAGAAGTGCACATTTGTGACCTAATGAATTAAACTCTGGGAGTTGGGCGCAGTA
Organism: Trichechus manatus latirostris; assembly: GCF_000243295.1. Taxonomy (NCBI): domain Eukaryota; kingdom Metazoa; phylum Chordata; class Mammalia; order Sirenia; family Trichechidae; genus Trichechus; species Trichechus manatus. Next base: position 5,795,173 of record NW_004443957.1, on the reverse strand, counting down.
ATCTGTGTTTTACCAAGCTCTCAGGTGGCTCTTAATGCCTCTGCAGTGTGAGAAGCACCGCTGTAGACCGCATGTGAAAGAGCAGTACTGCGGGCATATTAACCACTGGCTTGACTGAGCCAGCTGCAAGGGATTCTTGTAGCTTTTGGCGCGTTACCTAAATACTTGTCTGTCTGTCTCCATTATCTCTCTGTATCCATCTTGGTTGGATATTGTTTTGCCCTGTTCCACCTTAATTTGTTCGTGTCATTGATAGCTGTGCTCTTTGCTGAGCTCTGCTTATGCCCCTCACCTTTCATCCCCCAGTTTAAAAGCTTATTGGCTCTGCAAGTGCTGGGTGACCAAGTCAGGCAGGCCGGGCTGCTCCTATTATGGAGAGTGGAGAGTGCGCCCTGGCTGCAGAACATCAATGAGTATTTCACATCACTGGTTAAAACATCGGCGTGGCCTGGTGGCCTTAGTGGGGCGTCCACACGTTGTCTGCAAAGTATGCTGGGGTTTGGAAAAACATGGAAACTTAGAAAAATGTGTACATTCGTTTGTTTTTTCATTTACCCATTTGGTAAATGTTGATTGAGCATCTACTGTATGCTATGTCTTTTAAGTCTTCTAAGTTATTCTGAGTTTTGGTGATACTGTGGTTAATAAGATTTACCAAGTCCTTGTCCTCACAGAGCTTACATTCTAACGGAACAGCTGGATAACAAAAATGTAAACCAACAAATTAGTCAATTTTAGATACTGGTAAATGCAGTGAAGACAATAAATGAGAACAATGTGGTAGTTTTAGGGGCAGCAGTTGTGGGGAGGGTTCAGCATTAGATAGGATGATGAGGGAAAGTCTATAAGGAGACGTCATTTGAGCTGAGATCTGAGAGCCATACAGGAGTCACGTTCTCAATGACCTTGCAGAGTCTCTGGGGCCTTTGTCTTTAGGGCTTTATGTTGCCTTTTCTGTCTTTTCACAGCCTCCATGTTAGAGTTTTTGTTGTGATTCTGTAGCTTATGTGAAGACAAAGACATTGAATAGTGAAAGATCATGAAACTAAATTAATTTTCAGGTCAGATAGCTTCAAAGCTGGAAGGCTGGAAAATTGCTAGTGTTAAACCTCCAGGGACTGGCTGTCTCTGCAAACTAATCTAATCTAAAAGTCCCAAGGAAGGATTGAGGCCTGTTGACTGTTATGTTTAGAAATAAGCATTGTGTCTTAAGATAATACCACATTTTCTCCTCTCTCTAAGACTGGAGATTATTCTCAAGGCAAGGTAATCATTGCTTCTAATGATCTGTAAATAAAGTGATTAGCTTTGTGGTAGTTACATAAGCGATTCCCCATTATTGTATTTATTGTGTTCCTTTGGGGTTTGTGTGCTGTTTCTAGCTGTTTTTTAAATGAAGAACTCCATTTATTGTATCTGAAAATTTAGGGGTTGGATTAGATATTATCTTGGGTTCTTTTCATTTTTAATGTTTAGTAAAATATCTGAGTGTTTTTGAGAGCCTCTTTTGCATCTAGCACTTAATCCATAGTACCAGGGACATATGAGGCATCTTCCCTTCCCTCAAGAAAAACAGATCATGGGCCAGTTAAAATCTGGGGCAGAGCAGGTAGAGCTGTGTATGAGAAGAAGGAGGAGGGAGAGTTGTCCTGAAAGAGGTGGTTCTTGAAGGAGGAAGTGGAGGAAAAGGAGAGGAGCTTGGATGCTTAAGATGGTCAGAGCCTTGGTAATCTTTGTTTAACTACTTAGCTAGATTTTAAAGGCCCTCTTTAGCTCAGAGAATTTTATAAATATTTATTGAGCACATACCATGTGCCAGACACTGTGTAAGTTCTGGAGATAACAAGATGATTAAGACCCGGCCCCTGTCCTCATGGAGCTCACAGTGTAATCTTCAAGAACAATTCTTGCCAGGAGACATATGGCTAGACCTACCCCTCTACCGCCTCTGAGCAGGGGCCAAAAAAACAAACCTGTTGCAGTTGAGTTGATTTTGACTCGTAGTTGACCCTGTGTGTTACAGAGCAGAACTGCCCGTTAGGGTTTTCTTGGCTGTAATCTTTATGGAAGCCGATCGCCAGGCTTTTCTTCCATGGTGCCACTGGGTGGGTTTGAACTGCCAATGTTGAGGTTAGTGGTTGAGAGCACACTGTTTGCGCCACCCAGGGACCTTCTGGGCAGGGGCAGGGAGCGTTTGTATTTCTCTTAAGGCTTTAGTGCAGAAAGAACGGAGGAGGAAAACAACTGTGTTCCTGTCCTGCTCTTCCTTGCCTCCCTTTTCTGTTCCCAGACCCTAGTTCCCGCTTTTAATTAACCTCATCAGGAAAGATTTTCTGAAGCCAAAATTCTGGTGATTGAATGAAAAATAGACTAGAATTTCACATACATGGAAGGGGCTCTGAGGTTGATGGATGATGTTTTACTTGCTCTTGCATTTGAGAGTTTGTCCTTGCTGTATAAGGAACATATTAACTAAACACTGTAGACAGTTTCACATAAACATCTTACTGGATAATTTTCAGAAATAATTTTAGGGAAATCAAAGGGGGGTAGCAAAATATTAATAATGTATTTTTTGCATTCTGTGTATTGATTTTTAATGAGAAAATGTTTCTCTTCCAGATCTTATTTGTATTCTTTTTATATCTAACCAAGACTCCAGGAGCACACTGTGAGTGTTGGGAAACAGGCAGGCAGAGTCCCTGATGTAGCATCTGTCAGCAGACAGCAGCTTCCAGAGGGAGAGGATGCCTTGGGCGGGGCAGAGGGCACTGGGTGCTCATCTGTCTGAAAAATGTTGCTTCTCTCCTGCACCTTAGTTTTCTCGTATTAACCATCCAGAGCTGGCGTGCAGTTGAAATGAGATGTGTTAGGACTGTGAAAGCTCGGTGTAGTGAGTCAGGGTGGTCCTCATTATGGTGATGATGAATATGATGGGCCACATCCTTGAAATATGGAAATGTGTCTGTGTGGCATGTAAGTGCTTTTGGGGGGTTCTTTTTAATCATCTCTTAGCCTCACTCCCGTTAAATATGACTTCTCTGGAAGCCTTGGCATTGTGGTACTTAAGCAGCCTTCTCTCAGGAATGGTATCTTTGGTAATGGGGTTCTCCACCGTCTCACCCTTCGCTTCCCTTCATACTCCCCCTAACCATTCTATCAAAGGGCTTAGGGACTTGAAGAATAGGAATGATGCCTTAGTAATGACCCAGAGGAAGACAGTCTCCCTTCCTTGCCTGTCCCCACCGCAAGCTGCGGTTGCTGTTAGCTCATGTGTTTCTCGTCACATCAGCTTACATTTGCAGTTGAGCAAGGTCAGAACTGCTCAGTGCAAAACGGGTGAAGTCAAATGCCCAGGAGGCTTCAGATCCATCTGTGTCAGCTCCTTTTAATAGTTGGACGGAGAAACAGGTGTCTCCTTGGGTTTTCCGGGCAGTGGTGTCTTGAGGGGGTGCTGCCGTACTGGCCCCTCTCCTGCTACTCGCCCCTGCAGAGTTGAGTTCATGCTTTCCATCCGGACAAGGGCTCCCTCCCCTCCCTGCCTTTCTGGGCCGCCATCTCCCTTTTACTCGGCTTCCCTCTTTCTTTCCTGTACATCCCTCCTCCCCCAGCGCTACATCTTATCCTCTCTCTCTCTTGCATTTGTAAAGGAGGTGATGAAAGTTGAGAGAGGAGAAGCAGCCCCATGATGTCCATCAGTCTCTGAATTCTGCTCTTGAGCCACACAGTACATTCTCACAGACTAGGAAAGCGGAGCATTTTGATTCCTAGTGAAACTGGGGTGGGAGAGAAGGAACCTGATGGCTTGTCTCCGCCAGTCCTTTCCCTGCACTGCTGTGGAAGTCATCAGGGAGCTCCCGGTGAGCCTGGCTAAGTTCGGACTCTCTGGACGCCTGCCCGCCCCTCACCTTGCCCCCAGCCTTTGTTCCACGTTGGGTGGATTTCCTTTATTGCAACAGAAACTGACTCCAGCTAATTTCAGCTAAAACATCAACAAAAAAATCTCGCAAGGCTCTGGAGGTTTCTCATCCATCTGAAGGAAAATTTGACGATGCTCATTTCAGGAGGAGCTAGCACTGCTCCAGCTTGCAGTGCAGTGAGCACTGTGGTCAGTGTCTGCAGGTCAGCACTGTCAGGGGTCGCCTGCAGCCCTTGCTCTCTAGGCCACTCCATTCAGGATTCACATTCTCCAGTAAAGCTCCAGGGCGTAGCTTGCCTCCTTGGCCAGGGGCTGGTTTCCCAGGCATAGTCTCCCACAAGAAAGTCCAAGTGTTCTTCTGAGGGGGACCAAGAGTGACAAAGTCCACAGTGCATTTCCTCATTGAACATTTAGTACCTGCTGGATGCCAGGCATTCTGTTGGGCACACGGAGTGTACAGCCCGCAGCATGATCTGGCCTGGGTCAGAGTGCAGCCATGTTGGACTCACTGAAGTTGCCAGAGCCACTGGCTACTCTTACTGTGTTTGTTTGCACAGGGCTTTCTCTCTGTTGGGTGCCCTTCTCCCACTGTGCACCTGGTGGGCCCACCCTCCAGCCCCATCTGTAAAAATTAAGTCCACATGTAGCTGTTATGGGACGCCTTTCCTGACCTCTGTTTGTTTTGTAATGGTATTAATTACAGAGAATATGTGCTGGGGCCCGCAGACCTGAGTTCTAGTCTCTACGCCATCATCCGCTACCTCTGATCTCTCAAGAAGTCCTTCACCTTTCTGAGCCTCAGGGTCTACATCTTTGAAATGAGGAGAAGCCTAATGTCAGATGCCCCTGCCAGACTCAGATTCTCTAAGTTTCTGAAGAAAAGAGTGAGTGAGTGACCTAGAAGCATTCCAGAATTCTGGCTAATCCCTGTTCTTAGTGGTCCGCCTAGTAAAGCTTGTTCTCCCCCTCCTTTCGTTCAGGCAGTTTCTTCCGTTCATGGCGGGTGGTGGTCAGGGCCATGCCTCACCCTGTGTGTCCATCATCCACCCTGGAGTGCCTTCCAATTGTGGAGCTCCATCAGCCGTCAGACCCGCTTTCACTCTTTGAGCTGTTGCTTTGCAGGAGCTGAGGGTAGGATTTGAGGACACCTGTCCTGCTCTCAGGGTGCTTGTGAAGAGGTGCTTTCTCTCTCCGTCACAAAGCACGCCTCACCCTTTCCCAACCTTTCTCTTAGAGTATAACCTATCAGAGGACTGAAGGAAAGGAAAGGAAGCCTGAAACCCACCCTCTTGCTTTGCCCTACAGGTTACCAAGGAAAACAGAAACAGCCTTTTGCAAGATATCGTGACGTGTGTGCAGAGCAGCAGGAAGTGAAGATGATTTGCGTTACTGCTTTTCTGCATGTGAAGAAGTGTGCACGGTTCCAGGGGAGCCTGAAGGCACTTTGCCTGTCAGGGTTTTATGCCTCAACTTTATGATCACCAAGGTCTTAAATCCTTGTGGGATTTTCCAGAGAAAGGTTGCCAGCTGGTTTCCATAAAATGTTTAAAAGATCAAATTAGCCTTAATGCTGGATTGACTATACAAGATTAGCAATCCATTATGGTTTATTTACGCTTAAAGATTTCTGTTTATTTCCTCTTGCAGTCATGTGCATGATTTTGGTTAATTATGAAATGAGAAATGGTTTTGAGAGTATTAGATGGAATTTGCCCCCATTGAAGTTTATAATGTGTTCAGGGGAAGGGGAAAAAGAAGTTCACTGCATAATCAGTTTTGCATGTCATGAAAATTAAATTCTTCTCCAGGTGCAGCTTCAGTTTTATGCCATTTAAAGTGGTAACAGTTATTGGATTTTAACAATGATTATTCCAAAAGAAAACCATTTAACCCCCATCCCAATTTCTTGTTATTTGTTTATTGCTTAATAAATATCAGAATCAGTCTGATGGCTGCAGCCTCGTGAGTCCTTTTGTGGGCGGGATAAATGGTCTTTCAGAGTGTTCCTGTCCTTTGGTATTCAGCAAGTACTGGACAGAGCTTGGCCCACGTGGGTTCAGATCAGAGTCCACTTGGGCTGCGTTGACTTAGACATGTTCTTGGACCTGTCTGTGCCTGGTTCACCATCCAGAAAACGGGTAGGGCTGTCCTCAAAGGATGGCAGTGCCACACCACAAATGGAAACCATCACCACCACTCTGCACAATTCCATTAAGAATGCAGCAGTGCAGTGGACTGGGTCCAGTAAGAATAATGTTATAAAAATTTAAAATTCAACCTGTAGCATTGGCACTTTAGTGAAAATAGAAAAGACTGAGGGTAACTTGTTCATCCTGATTTCTGATATGAACTCATAAAGTATAAAAGCTCCCCTCCAGGTTATCAGTGGTACTTGTTATGGATTGAATTTGTCCCCCAAAAGTACGTGCTGTAAATCCTAACCCCCATACCTGTGGATGTAATCCTGTTTGGGACTAGAACTTTGTTATTTAATGATATCGTATCAGTGTAGGATGTGTCCTAAGCCAATCATCTTTGAGATTAAAAAGAGCAGGTGAGGCACAGAGAAAGATACAAGCCACATGGCGACCACTAAGGAATTGAAGAATAAAAGCTGAAAAGAAACAAGGACCTTCCCTGAGAGCCGACAGAGATAACTTTCTCCTAGAGCCGGTGCCCTGAATTTGGACTTCTAGCCTCCTAAACTATGAGCGGTTAAGAGCTACTGCTGCTAACCAAAAGGTTGGCAGCTCAAATCCACCAGCTGCTCCCTGGAAACCCTGTGGGGCAGTTTTCTGTCCTGTAGGGTCGCTATGAGTCAGAATCCACTCGACGGCAATGGGTTTGGTTTTTTTTTTTTGGTTTAAACTGTGAAAAAATAAATTTTTGTTCATTAAAGCCACTCACTTGTGGTATTTCTGTTATAGCAGCACTAAGAAACTAAGTACTATAGTGAGAAACAGTTTAGTGTTTTAGGTCATTTTGGGTCATGATATATGACTAAGATTTTTCAGCAACTAGGGCTAGCAGCAGACTCGACTGCTGTTCATGCCAGGGCATGTCTCCCTGTCTGCAGCCATGGACACAGGCATTCAGCCAGTTAGCACATGTGGACAAGCTATCCCATGAGCAGGGCACTGGGATGCGGTGGACAGAGAAAGTAACTCACTTCTATACACCAAGAAAGTGATTTGCGGCTGTGACAGGCTCTTACATTTGATTCATCTCTTTTCTCAGTGCGTCTTTCCAAAGTAACTTTCTGAAGCTGGATCTGGATTTGCCAGCCCCTTGAGGGATCACAACAGAAAGGCTCAAAGATTATAAACTAATCCTTTAAAAAGGTTACTTGTCCAGTGTGGCTGTGTTTGTTCAGGGAGGCCAGTGCCAAGCTTCCTGGTGTTTGACAGTGTTGAGGTGACTCCCAGCTCATGTCTCCGGGGACAGGAGGAGGGCTGAGCGTGTGTGTATTCTCTATGGATCAGCACGGTAAGGTGGTTAGAGGCTTTTGACAAAGTGGGGCACCCACCCCGATCAGGGAGCCTGGGGCCTGCCCCACGCATTGAGCTGCTTTCATGCCATTCAGCCTTTGGGTGAGCCTCTCTCAGCCTCTGGAGAACTAGAGAGGGAGGGAGGGAGGCTGAGGGAATTCGTACAGATACCAAAGACAGCCGGCCCTGGGCCTAGTGGAGCTCTCTGCCCCAGCTGAGGGAACCTCTCAGGGAGCGACCTTCACTCCACCTCCAGAAGGCGCCCTGTATTTACAAGGCTCCTCCCACATCTGCCGAAGGAGCGAACGTGCACCTCCTTCTGGTCCTTTTGGTGACTGTTCGGTAGACTTTAATTTTGTATTAGAAAGAAAGCTGATGGAATTATTTCAAAAAAGGTAAAATAGCTTGTTTGAGGGGGCTTATAGCTGAAGCCAGGTGTGCTTATGAGGGGAAGGGTACAGCTGCCTCCTGCAAAGTATTCCCTGTGTAAAACAGGAGTGACCTCTAACATTGTGGGGTACCACAGCTTTGTGTATGCTTTCTCCTTTACTGATAAATTAGATCAAGATCATAGGACTGGCCGTGGCTGAGATGGATTTGGACCTAAGTCTACATAGCTCCAAAGCCCATGCTCTTTCCACTGTGCCCTGCTGCGGCCTTGCTTGGGCTTTCTGTCATTTCCTGTTATTCTCAGCGTACCACATGCCCCCAGAACTCAGAGTTGACATTTAGCCGTGATAAACTATGGCTAGTATAAATCCAAAGAGCATTTAGTGTCTGCTTTGTGCAGGGTCCTTAAATGATCATCGAGTTAACTTTGTCAAACAGAATGATCAGGGAGCATGTATGAAGATGTCAGACACAATCCCTGTATCTCAAGAAATGAAATGTAATGCAAAATGAGATGAAGTCACAAATAACTAATGCAGGGCCAGTGTGCACCGCCTCTGGAAGGAGCATTCAGCTGGGACTTAAAGGATAAGGTCACAGGGGAGGATCAGGAGAAGATGCCACAGGTTCACTCCCTTCCTGAGCACAGCCGTGGCTGGAGGAGGGCAAACTAGGCACCTGTGTGCATGTTGGTACCACCTCTGAGGTGGGGGGTGGGTGGCAGGGACAGGTAGAGAGCAGGAGTTCTCCTATATGCCTACTTTTGAAATGCCCACCATTCAAACAAATGAAGTTATCTAACAGCTAGATGAGTTCAGATTTCAAGGAGTGATTCATTTTGAAAAGCACAATTCTGAAATGTGAGTTGCTTGTATGAAGAATTTCAGGCAGAACAATATGATTGGATGGGACAGAACTGATTTGGAGAATGCTTTTGCTAAAACATTTTTTTCCTCTGCCCATTACCCTTCCTTAGCAGATGATACTGCTGCCAGCCAGTGAGTGCTTAAGACAGTATTTTAAAAATTGTTTTTCTTTCTTTTTACTTCTGAATAAGAGTAAGCACATGTCAGAAGCTGGACAAGCCTGTTAAGTTGACTACATGGCTGTGAAATGGTAAGGGTAGTAGTAGTAATAGTAGCATCTGAACCTGTCTAACTTTAGGAGGAGAGAGGAGAATCAACATCATCAGTAGCCCAAGGCTGATTTCCATGAGGTGGAGGTCAGACATCGTGCCGCCTTCCAACTTTTTACCAGTTCTGACACCAGCCATCCTCCCCCGGGCACTCTCTACTTCTCTGCTGGGTTCGATAATCTGTTGCAATGGCCACATGGAACTCACAGACCATACTTAGAGTTAAATGGTTTATTAAGGAAGTAACAGGGTACAACTCGGGATCAGGAACAGGAAGCGTGTAGACAAAATCTTCCTTCAGTGCAGGACAGCTCTCTCAGCTCCTCTCGGCTGTGCAGGCCTCCTCTCGGCCCTCTGAGGACAGACTCCTCTTGGCCCTGCTGTCTGTTACCATCAACTCTGCCATTGGGTGCCTTCTGGGCCTCACTATCTTCACCTTGACCCGTGTTACAGCTCTTTTAGGAGGTTCCTCCTCTCTCTGCTTCTTCCCTCTTCTTTCTTCCTTCTGTTTCTTCCTGATTCTTACCATCTCAAAAACCTCTGTGGGGTTGGCTGCATATATACACAAACCCCTCATCAATTTCAAGGCCTGGCCCTCCCACAAGGGCCACAAACTGACCAATCCCCTCTTGGTAAGCCACAGACACTTCATTTGCATAGGAGGCTACAGATACTTCATTTGCATAGTCTATTAACCCATCCCTGCAAGGTGCATACCAGTCACAGGGGAGACTGCAGCCCAGGACCAGACAAAAAGTATGAAACACAAGTTATTTACAGCTTACCTGGGAAATATCAATCCACCTAGACAAAAGTAACAAACCCTCTGGGGTAGAAAACTAGGGCAAAGGTGGGGAAAAATCTCTCAAGCTGTTTTTCCGAAGAACCAAGGCAAAAAACTACACAAAGGAACTCATTTCACCACAGTGGCTGACAAGAAGTTCCCACCGAAGTTGAAAGTTCAGTCACTCACTGTTTCCTAGACCTCAGACAATCAAAGGGGGCAGCGATGGTAGCCCAGAAAAAAATGGGCTAGGCATTGCTCCTTCTTTCTAGTCTCTTCTGCCTGAGTGTGCGTAGAGGTTCGTGTCTGGGAGAATTGTGTGAATGTGTGTCAGTGGCAGATGCTGGTGTCCCTTTAGCATGATGATCTGGGACAAGACACAAAGAGGTGGAGGTGGCTTGAGAGGAGAGGGATAAATAAATAGGCATTGCTAAGGCACATTCTGTGGGCAAAGAAGTTTGAGCATCTAATGATTTTTGAAAACTACTTGCCAAACACAGATGGTTTCTGTGCATAGTGCAGAATTTAGAATCAGTAATGCGAAATTAGTTACATGATTTATAGAAAACCAAGTGCTACAGTTTTTATGTTATCTTTAGAGAAACAATCTTGTTCAGTGCCCAAATGCAGAAATTAACTCTATGCTGGCAGAACATATGCATAACTTAGCTAAAAATGTCAACTCAGGAATGTCTCCCTTAAACTAGGCTAATAATACAATATTTTACAAAGAATACTCTCCGATAAAAGCTGACTGGCTGAGGACCAGGTGAACAAGCTCACAAATTGCTAATGGTCATATAAAAGCTGTGGCTGCATCGGTGCTGCTGGCCAGGCAGTCACAGAGAACCCTGGAGTGACTCGTGCCAAGCTGTTTCCCTCTTGCAGGTACGACACCTATAGATGTAAGCGTGTACCCACATGGCCTGACTCTTCCGTAGATAATACAAAGAAAGCAGAGGGTTGCTATAGCGGAGGAATTTGGTCTTAACTGTTGTTGATAAATCGTGTACATTTTCTCCTCCCTCCACCCCCCAGAAGACTTCAGCAAGAACAAGGATGCGGAATAAACAGATTGAGCAGTTGAAGAAGCAGTTCAGGCATCTCTCTCTAGTGGAACTAGATACAGGATCAACTGACGCACTTTGGACTTGTCCTTTGTCATTGCCATCTTCTACAGACTGGGCTTCCAGCTCCTTCAGCAGAGTTTTGCTTTCTGTGGAGCACAGCGGCTTCTGTGTCCTTGCTTCAGATGCCCAAGGGAGGCATTTGCTGTGCTGCAGACTCGCTGCCAGGCACTGGTCTTTACTTTTGTTACTGAATTTAAGCAAACACCCTTTACGAGGGGGCTGTACTCACAGCACAGGGACTGGTGCTTCGTTCTCAGGGCTTTGGTGTACAGTTGCCTGGGAGGATTTCAGAGCCGCCAGCTAACTTTGGTTTGGCCAACTCAGAGAACAGTACTGAGGTCATATCACCTTCTCATTACACCAGAAAAACCAAACCTGTTGCCGTCGAGTCAATTCCTGACTGACAGCGACTCTATAGGATGGAGTAGAGCTGCCCCATAGGTTTCCAAGGAGTGGCTGGTGAATTTGAACTGCAGACCTTTTGGTGAGCAGTCGAGCTCTTAACCACGGCGCCACCAGGGCTCCTTTCATTACAAACACCTGCATATGGATCAGAAAGAACCAAGTTTACATGTCGAGGGATTGTTCATCCGAGAATAATGGCACTCTGCCTCTGGTTATAGAGGACACCTATTGCTGTTAATAGCTAATTCTTACTTCACCAAAAAAATCATGGCCATCTGCTTCCAAGGGGTAAGAGATTCTCTACAATACTCCCGTGGCATCACTAGGGTAGGTGTCACCCACCCCATGGACCTCCTCCCATATCAGACCATACAGAATCCTTAGTGATGGTTTTTGTACTAATGTTACTCATAAATCACAATTCCCGTATATCACTCCTTCTTTTCCTTTAATTACTATTTCATTCTCAATAAAGTTACTGACATATAAGTTCACAAATACTAATTACCAGAATATTGTAGCTAAAATACCAGAAAATTTGACAAAATCAGTGACTATGAAAACACTGGCAGCAATGAAAACAACTGTGTGCTCGTAGCACGTGCAGAGAAAACCATGTGATTTGAAGCGTCATTGTAATTGGGTAATCAGGCCAGCTCTGACGAGAGCATTAGAAGGTTCAAAAAGTAAATTAGCATAGAATTGTAGCCTTGTGGGTATATTGATACATGTAAACTGGTCTTATGAAAAATGTTTTTGTTGTTATAACTAACTCTAGGGATATTTTTATAAAAAATAATAATTTCTGCTGAAACTGCACAAAAATTTTATAGACAGTCATTTTGGTGTCACCCCCCTGACAGTGTCACCTAGTGTGGTCCACACCCCCACACCCCCCCAGTGATGCCACTGCAATACCTTTCCCCTTTTGTTTCTCTCCAAATTTCCAAATCCTAGATACTTTGAAGAAATTTTTATGACTGTTTTCTGAATGGAGTATTTCTAACCATTATCTTTGCAAAAGAGTTCAACAGATCCATGATTGTACTCTTCCTGGACTGTGTTTCAGGACCCCTTCCCCTCCCTCATTTGCACAAGAATCCAGGTTTCTGCTCTATCCAGTGGAAGTCTTAAGATGGAAAATATATGTCTCAGGATTTGCCCAAATTTCATGCAATAAAGGATCAACTTGTAGAAGTGACACCGGTTTCAGCACAACTGGAACCACCGGACACATCAGTAGGTAGAAACATTTTAATTCCAAAAACAACGGTGTGTGCAAGTGTCGGGTGACACGGTGAGGACTGCCGGGCTCGGAAAACAAGCATGCGTTCCGCGAAACCCGCAGGAGTGCTGGGCGCGCAAGGCTTGGCCTCCCGAAGGAGATCATGGGACTGCAATCCACGAGCACTGGGGTCTGAGAAGGCTTTCCATGCGCTGATGGTTAGATTCTAAGTGCGTGTCATCTGTATCCTGGCCTTCACAGAATACTTCAGACATGACTGCATGCACTAGCACGTATCGTGTAGTAAAGATGTCACTGTTGTATGCTTACTTAACACCTGCATAATCACAAAGAAATGAGGTTTTCCTGGAAATGTATTTAGAGTTACCTTAGTGCATTTTACCAGCTGATGTACAATGAGTGCTGCTGCTCGTCTCTTTTCATAGTAACATGTACAAAATGCCAATCACTGAGCGTGCAGTTGTCTTATTTTCATCGGGACAGGAAAGAGTCAGCCATGTGCTCTACTTACTCTGGTTGTTTTTAAGATAGTAAATGGCTGTGTTTGAAATTTCAAATTCTGAACGTGATTCCTCTTTCCTCACATGAGAAGTTTTCAGGAACCTGAGATTGAAATTAGCCTGCTTTCTAGAACAGCTCTCACATAGATTATGACATTTGCTGTTTTCAGTTTGGAGGGCAAGGGGAGAATGATAAAGGTGGGCACTGTGGCGGACCCACAGTTCCTGCAAGCACGGCCCGTTCCCGACAGACACCCGTTACTGCTCGTCTGAAGCACTTTGCTGGGAGGCCGTATCGTCCAGCCCCATGTCCTCCTGGCTCGCTCTTCGGCACATCACCCCCAGGTTCTCCGCCACGGCCCCAGCTAGACTTCCATCGCAGAGCTGGCCCTGCTCTGTGGCATCGACGGGTTCACACGGCTCTGAGAAGTGCTTCCAAAGAGAAAAGAGAAGCAGCGGAGAGCTCAGCACATGCCCATTGCCAGTTTCTCCTAGTCAGGACCCCTATCTGCCCAGAGGAGCTAAACCAGAGCATAAGCACCCCTGTGTCCAGCACCCATGAGGCCAGGTTTGAGGCTAGTTCAGACTACAGAGGCCTTCGAGGAAAGGACAGAAGCCATAGTCTACCCGGGGCCTCTGGAAGAGGCCTTTTCTCATACAGTCTGGGTATGTTGGCAAGTGATGGCCTTTGGCAAAAGGTCACTGTGTGCCTGAATGGCACGTGTCCTGTCATACACACTTCATACACACTTAGCCCTGCCATGGATGCTGAGTTCCTGAGTTTTGGCCCACAACAGGAGCACCAGGCCTTTTTATTCCGGACACGCATCGTCCCATGGACTTAATCATCCTTGTTGAAGAGAAGGAAGGGGATGGGTCCCAGAGCCACACACACCTTTAAGACTGTGACTTAAACAAAGGCTACAAAAAAAAAAAAAAAAAAAAAAATACCCATTGCCGTAGAGTCGATTCCAACTCAAAGCGACCCTATAGGACAGAGTAGAACTGCCCCATAGGGTTTCCAAGGAGCATCAGTGGATTCAAACTGCTGACCTTTATGGTTAGCAGCTGTAGCTCTTAACCACTACGCCACCAGGGACTGGAGGTGGGGAAAAGGTGTGATTTGTACATTTTTACTGAGGAAATGAGAAAAAAGGGAAGTTTATCAGCTTAGTTATCTAACTAACCAGATGCCCTCAAGTCAACTCTGACTCATGGTGACCCCATGTGTGTCAGAGTAGAACCGTGCTCCTTAGGGTTTTCAATGGCTGGTTTTTGGAAGTTGGTCACCAGGCCTTTCTTCCAAGGTGCCTCTGGATGGACTTGAACTTCCAACCTTTTGGTTAGCAGCTGAGTGTGTTAACCATTTGCACCACCCAAGGAATCTATTATCTAACTAAATTAAAACTCTGGAAGAAATCAGCTCCCTTCCTCTTGGCAGGTGGCCTGTGAACTCCAGGAAGCCATGATCCTGCCAAGTGATCCCCATTGCTGAACTCCATGGTCTTTCAGGCCAGTGTGTCTCAGTGTTGGTGTCAGGGTGGCTGAAGGCAGCAGCTGTATTGTGTCCATGGGAGAGGGAGGTACATTTATCGAGAGAGCATTGTCCATGGAAGCAGAGAACAGTGACAGATAAGAAGGCTCAGGGTAGCCACCCTTCTCTACCTCCCAGTAACTGCACTCAGGACCGGAAGCAAGCAGGGTGTTACACTCATGCTTGATGAAGAGCACAAACCTTGGGCAGAAAATGTGCTAACATTCAAAAGGAACATGGGGAAACACCAAATCTGAGGGCTACTTTTGCCCTAATGCTACCTCCTACTTTTCCCTCCCTACTATTTTATACAAAAGAACTGGGAAACCCTGGTTCTCTCTATCTCTCTATGCGTATATGTATCTATATATATATATGGAAACCCTGGTGGCAAAGTGGTTAAGATTTCGTCTGCTAAACAAAAGGTTGGCTGTTCAAATCCACCAGGTGCTCCTTGGAAACCCTATGGGGCAGTTCTACTCTGTCCTACAGGGTCACTATGAGTCAGAACTGACTCAACGGCAATGGGTTTGAGTTCTTTTTGGTTTATATATATATATATATACATATATATATATATGTGGGTGTGTGTGGGTGTATGCATGTGTGTATGTATATTTGAAGCACTAGTACTCATGTGATGTCAAATAGCTTGGGGTCTTGGATAAGTAACAGTTTATTTGCATGAAGTCCTTAAAACTCTTTCTCTAGTGCTGAAATAATCTATAAGTACTAGGCATCTCACCAGTTTTAAAATTAAACTGGATGGAGAGGAATCAATGATAACCTACCTCCAGTGTGAATGTGTTTCTTCTCCTCTCCCTTAGACCAGAATGCTAGAAGAAAATGAACTCAAACCTGCTTCCACTGTGTGCATGAGTGGAGGGCATCCCCCTTCCCATCCCCAGGTTCAACACTAAGGAAGACAATTCTGCTCAACTCCTGCATCGGGCAACCTCCAGCAGTGCCTGGTATTATTATTTACAGGACAGGTTCTCTATAGCTTGCCTGGGTCAGAGCGCTGCCCAGCTGTTTTGGGTCTAATGACCTGATTGTTTCTCACTCTGGGAGCCCTATTGGGAAGGTGATGCAAGTCTGCAGGCAGATGGATGGGCCTCATCAGGCGTCACCTGTTAGAAACACGCAGGCCGGGCACCCGTGTTACTAGCCTGCTCATGCTCCAGCCTGCTGATGTGTGTCCTTACCCGTGTGGCCTGGCCTGAGGCTCTGGCCGAGGGGCCCATCACGATGTTGACACTGCTGGATGACTGGGTGTCGCTGGTGTTGCCGCCCTCTGCGGCAGAAAGTCCGGAAATAACAAGGACACTGGAGAAGCTCCTCTTGCCAAAAAGGAAGCTCAGGGTGGAGCTGGTGGACGAGCCCAAGCTGGACCTGATCAGCGCCTCGGCCCGCTCACGGACGCTCAGGTGGCCCATCGTGGTGGCAGGCGGCGGCTGAGAGTGCAAGGACGCAGATGAGTTGTGTAAGGAAAGCTGGCTGCGGGACAGCCTTGGGGCCAACTCGTGGACTGATGTGGATGTCTGCATGAAGGGCTGGTGGCTGTCCAGGATGGGGCCCGACAAACTCAAAATGGGAGGTCTCTGGCTCAAAGACCCATGTGCCTGGACAGACTGGCTCCTGCCTTTGAAAGAAAGCAGAACACATTGTAGCCACAGGCGATTGCTAAAGACACCTGAGCCCTCAAGGTGGTGATGAGGCAGGCAGCCTGCTCTGTGTGGACCTAAGGGACCGGATGAGTCCACCACATCGGACACTGGAACTGAGACCAAGAACTGCAGGGCTCAGCCACTTTCTTCATACAAATAAGGCTGAGAACCGAAGGCGCTCAGCAAGATTGCATGACTGGTTAGTGGCCATCCAGGCAAGAATGCAGATCTCTGTGGTGGAGTGTGAGCCATATGGTAGAAACAGGCAGATTAACCAGTAAGCAAGGTATGCACGGGCTTAAACTGCGTTTACTTACTAATCTGTAGTGTGCAATTTCACGTGGATTTCACTACATCTTTGATGTGGTGAAAAATAGATGAAACTGTCCAGTACAGATTTGTAAATAAGCACAAGTAAACCCGTGCGTACCTTGCTTACTGGGTGATCCGTCCCTGGGTGGAAATATCACTGCTGCCCAAGGTGGGTGGGAGGTGCTGGTGTAGGCAGCAGCAGTTACGGTTACCCATTCACGTGGCTTTCTAGGGACTCTCTGGGTTTTGGCACTGAAAGTCCTGTGTCCTTGGAGACCCCCTCAGTCAGGAACGCACAGGGGTGATAAAGCAGCAGCATAGCTTGGCCTCAGTATGCAGATCCGATTTTGTAACTAGTTCCTGTGCTTACCTGGCTAGCGGGATAAAGGACAGCATGCAGTTTTTAGCATTTGTAGTTGCCTTGAAAAGGAAACAATAGGGCTGAACCACATGCTGTGGCCTTTATTTTCTAGAACAGTTTCCCTTAAGATTGGGGTTTTGGGTCAAGCCGTCACAGACCTGTGCCTCGTCCAAATCCACTGTCCTGTCCCCTGGCGTGGCTCCCGCCTCCCCTCTGCAGAGGCCCTGCCCTCAGGTGCCCTTCCTGGCCCAGCTCATGCTGAGACTTGTCTGGACAAGGCATTTTTGACTAGAGGGATTGGTCCTGTCCACTTCTCTGGAAGAAGGAAAACCTAAAGAAGGTCTTCTTGCGCATGCTCTCCCTGCGCAGCGCATGTTGTTTCGCTTCATCAACAAGCCATTACAAAGAGAACGTGCGTGCCAGCATGTCTGGTCTGGGCGCTTAGCACAAGCATCCGTAATCAACTAGGATCTAATTTTAAAATATTTTGATGGTAGCAGCTAGTGAAGTCACGGTTCTACCAACTGCTTTATTGGCATGTCTTTGGAAGCTGCTACAATTAGGCACTGAATAAATAAAAATAGGAATAAATAGAAATGTTTTATTTTAAAATAAAAATAAAGTAAGTATTGTCCTATACATGTTCTCATGTTCTACTTCACCTCAAGTGCCCAAATGACTAATTGTCCTTTCAGGTGATTCTGAAATACTTATGTACGTCTGTTTATAAGACAACTGGAAAAGTGACCTATCTTTTGAGAAATAACTCCTTATTAACAAACATTAATATAGAGACACCAGGGGTCCCTCTCCCCCCACCAGCCCCGTCCCTCTCCCCACAGCAGCTGAAATAGTCCTGTGCCTCAAGGTGAGCTTAGCGCCAGCTTGGGCGCTGTGGTGGCTGGAGGGCTGAGAAATGGGGCACCCACCCACAGGGCTGCACATGGCCCGCAGGACTTGCACCAGCACCCAAGATGTATGTGTCAGCCCCTCGTGTGGGGCTGTCACCAGGGCTTCAAGGCAAGATGGACTACGGCCTTCCGAAGGTCCTTCCTGATGAGTTTAATATGTTACTCTCATAGAGGAAAAAAAGAAGTGGAGAAAAAGGACCCTGACAAATCAAAATTAAGAACAGAGACAGTGATTTGTTAGTTTATTCAAAGTTGGGCAAGGCCAAACATCTGTTTGTGATTTATACTGTAAAGCTGACCGCTGTTCAAAAATACTCCAGAGTCATTCCCGAGTCAGTGATTTTGATGCTAGAATGAAGACCACCCCTACTTGGGGAGGAACTTCCGAGCTAATACCAGGAACAAAGGGACAAAGGCCTCTCTGTGTGTCAAGGGGGAATGGTCCACGTAAGACGAGGACACTCCTCGAATTCATGGCCTTGAATTGTCTTGTTGCTTCTGTGCTTTGTTTTCTAATTTTACTTTTGCCAATTGAACAGTACTAACACACAGCAAATCATGCTAAATGATTTATGCTACTCAGGATCTTTACGCTACAGTTTAACTTACTTTGCCAATTACTTCATTATCAAATTTTGAGCGTTTCTAGGGAAAACCTTGCCAGAACCTGAGCTGAAATACCATATAAACTCTCCCTTCTGGTTCATAATCATGGCACCAGTCCTCTGCCTTTGACTGCTGTCTGAAAGGTTGTGGTGCATATCCCTACCAATAGGAGCCCCCCTACCAATAGGAGGCCCCCTACCAACAGGAGCCCCCCTACCAATAGGAGCCCCCTACTAATAGGAGGCCCCCCTACCAATAGGAGCCCCCCTACTAATAGGAGGCCCCCTACTAATAGGAGGCCCCCTACCAATAGGAGCCCCCCTACCAATAGGAGCCCTGCCATAGCCCTCTTCTCCAGTTTGGAATTCAGATTAGTTACGAGTTCCAAACCACTCTTCAGTAAGTCAGTCACTAGCCTCCACTGCTGGGAGATATTCTCATTTCCCCTGTGAAGTATGCTTTTTAGCCCAGCAAGCTGATTTCCAGCAGGAAGATTGCAGGTTGTCAGAACCATAGTTGAGGCTGGCACTGAGAATGCCTGGCAGTTGGGTCAAAGGGGATGCTGGGAGAGGAAGCTGCTTATAGGGACTCAGGCAGGACCCCATCCTCTGAGAGCCTGGCCAGGGTGCAGGATTAGATATTGGCTGGGAACTGAGGCAGGGACCACAGAAGGGAGGGAGCAGACTGAGGCAGGGACCATGGAAGGGAGGGAGCAGTTGGGCCCCTAGTTATTGGAATGGAGCCTGAGTCACGGTTATGGATTGAATTGTGCCCCCCCCCCCGAAATGTATTGGAATCATAATCCCTATACCCATGGATATGATCCTGTTTGGAAAGAGAGTTTTGTTTATTATGTTAATTAGCTCATACCCGAGTAGGGTGGGTTCTAAATCTCATCACTTTTGAGTTATAAAAACAGCAGATTAGACACAGAAATACACACAGAGTGAAGACAGATGCCAAGTGAGGATCATCTACAAGCCAAGGAACCAAGAAACACTTGGAAGGAAGGAATTAACACGTCTGAGAACTGCTTTGGAATTTTAGCCTCCAGAACTATAAGAAAATCAAGTTCCGTTCTCTAAAGCCACCCACTGTGCATTTATTTTACAGTAGCACTAGGCAAATAAGACAGTCACCATGAGTAAAACAAGATCCCTGTTACTAGAATTTGGTTCAAATTCATCCTTCAAAACAGGTCTGACATTGCTTCTTGGTTGAAGCCTTCCCTGTCTCACCTTTCTCCAGAGTGTCAGGTCCTCTGCCCTGTGACTCCATGAATACTTCTAGCATTGCATTTAGCACATTGCATTGCAACTGTGTGCTTACATTAGGCTCTCCACCCATCGGCCGTGATTTTCTGGAGCAAAGGACTACTGCACTGTTTCTCTAAGCTCAGCACCTAGCACACTGACTGGCAAATAAGGAACAAGAGGACACTACCTGCAAAACTGACCTTACACTGAAACCCTGAACTCCGTAAATCCCTGGCTAGCAACAGTTAGTCCCAGAAAGTTCAAGGTCTGTACAGGGGATCTTAAACTTGGCCATTGCAACCATTTGGGAAGCTCAAAAACTACCTTGACCTAGAGGGCTGAGATGGTGAGCCTCTGCAGGTAGGGCCTAGGTGGCCTCTACTGGGGACGAGAAGGTGAGCTGTGGGGAAGCTACAAAGGCCATTTCTCTAGTGTTCCAGGGTCAAGTGCAAAGATAAGGGGTTGAGAACAGCCTTTCCATCACTGGAGGGTGGCCTCTAACTTGCTGTGCTGCTTGAGCAATGGCCCTGGCTTCCTTCTGGGAGCTACGTGTCTCTGCTATTACGGACATAGTTTTTGGATTCAACTGGGAAGGAGGCCTAGAAGAATGCTAGAGAAGCTTGAGGCTGAAATGAAACCCAGGTATCTCCAAAGCACCAAGGGGTGTTTCATTCCAGAATATTGACCTGCTGGGAATGGCAAGTGGTGGCTGCCCCAGGGTCTGTCTATCCAAAGTTGCCTCCTTTGTCAAAGTCCAGGGTTCTCACCATTGGTCTAACCATCTGTGAAAGAACTACTTGGCACACTAAATACAAGTCCCCTGATCAGTGATGGCCAGGCCAGGAGCTCTTCCCATGTGGAGGCCTCCTTCCCTGGGCCTACTCTCCCGGGGACCACAGGCCATGTGCAGACAATGTTGGAAACAGTGTCTTGAGGTAAGTGACAACACTGTCCCTGACCCCCATGCAAGGCTAGAAAACCTCACAAAATACCCACAATATTTTCATCAGCAAAGGAGAAGGTCACGGTAAGGAGGGCCTCCTAGGTCAAGTTTTGGGGACTGGGACTTCTGGGTGCAGCTGTCTCTCCCATCACAGAGGTTTTGTGAGCATCTGTCAGGTGCTGAAGGTGCAATGGTGTCAGAACCATCAGGAAGTTGACATCTTCCTGGGCTTTAGCTCTCTAAGTCCTGAGGGTTCCCAGGGGCTGCTTACCAGTGGAGAGTGGTGGTTGGGGGGTGTTTCTAATTGCTGGGGGATCTGACAGTAAGAGACACAGGTCCTGTCTTCACGCTGTTCACAGGGAGAGAGCAAATGCAATTAGCCACAGTGGAAGGTGGCTTTAACTCAGTGGCAGGAAAAAGATGACATTTAATTTTTCTTAAGGTTGGGGAGGGGAGGAAGAGATGTCTGTCCTGAGTGTGGGATAGGCAATTTGTTCCTCTCCCATACCCATTTTGGGCCATTCTTGGTTTCTTGCAAGGGATCTTTGATGGCCAGGCTATCTCCAGATTTCCCTGCTGTCTTGAGGTTTTCCTGGGGGTCCCAGCTACTAGCTCCAAGCAAACACTCAAATACATTCTATCTGTCCAGTTCCCCCTCAGAGCGGGTGCTATGCTCATGCCACTGGCTTTGAAGCCCCCTCAGTGAGCTCTGAGAAGAGCCGCCCAGGAGCTCCCCTCCCAGGGGCCCTGAAGCAGCTGCCGGGCAGTGGGGTGAATGTGGAGGTGCTTGGGCGTGGCTGTACCTCCTGCAGCGTCGGCAGGCTGGGAGCATGGGAGGGACTAGTGCCCCACCGCCTGCCCTTAGCCCTCAGGGTCTCTTGGCCAAACGGTCTGGAGAGGAGGCCACTGGTTCTGCAGCACCTGCCTCCTTCACTGGCCCACCTGGGGATGGCTGGCCTTCCTGGGGGTGGGGAGCAGCCTGCAGAGGACAGTGCAGTGGTCCTCTCAGGAGTGGAGACAGTCCCAGCTCTGTGGCAGGGCCCTGTCAGGCGGAAGACACCACCACAAAAGCATCCAGCCTTAGGTCTCCTGTCTAAATCTGGTCCTGCAGGGTTGGGAGAACCTTCTGGCAGTAAAGTCAGGGCCCCAGTGGAACTCTGGCAGGGGCCAGGACACAAGGGCAGGGTGGTGCGTTTCAGGAGCAAGGTCAACAGCTCTTGGTCCCTGTGCTCTCGCTGTGATGAACAGAAGCTGGCCACAGCCAGAGTCCCACTTTGGAGTTCTGTGACTGAAGGGCCTGCTACCTCATCTTCCTGGAAAGCCTTCCTGGAACCACTAGTTTAGCTCTCTGCGTTCAGGGGGAACCACCATGACTCATTCATTCAGCCAATATCTACTAAGCACAGGGCCGCCCTTAGGCCTGTGCGGAACTGGCCTGCACTGCAGAGGTCTCCCCCTGGCATCCTTCAGCCGCCTCTCCCCACAGGGCAAGGAATCCACAGAGACAAGGAATGTGCCGCCTGCTCCCACACACTCCCCAGGACCTAGGGAGTCAGCACGGGGTAGCTGTTTGCAAGGTGTGGTTGGAACATGGACGCGTAGCACAGATTGTCCACACCTGTGCCTGCGAGCCACCTGCCATGTAAGATGGCCCCCAATGTACTCATGTCCCAGGCCCTGCACAAGTTAGCACCGGCCTGACGGAACACCAGTGTGTGCCAGGCACTGTCCTAGGAGCAGGGCCATGAGAAAACAAAGTGCCTACTCTAGTGGGAGGAGTCTCATCAGAATCAGATGTGTGCCAGCTGGTGACTGGTAGTAGGAAGGTAATAAAGCCGGGGAAGAAGACAGAGTGGTAGGGGACAGCCATGTAGAGGTGGGCCAGGGGCCCTCTGCTAAGGTGACTCTCCATCAGACCTGAAAGCATGAGCAAATGGGCTGTGCCGATGTTGGCGGTGCAGAGGCCAAGAAGCAGCAGTGCAGAGGGCTCGAGAAGGGTGAGCTTGACCAGGCTGCAGAACTGCAAGGGGCCAGCGGGCAAAGCAACTGGAGCAGAGGGAGCGCGGTCAGAGGGGGTGTCCAGCCAGCGGGGGCTGGAACCCCAGAGGGGTGGCAAGGGCTCATTCTTAGTGAGGTGGAAAGCCGTAAGAGAATGACATGGACTGACTTAGGTTACAATAAAATCACTCTGGCTGCTGTGTGAAGAGACTTATGACTGTGTGCCACACAAGAAGCCAGAGAGAGAAAGAGAGAAAGTTTTTCCTTTGTTGCAAGTGGGGAGGGGAGTGGCGTGCTGGTCCCACTCCCCTTCTCCCTGCCAACTGTCTGACCCTCTGCTGGGAGTGCCCGAGTCTCAGGAGAGCTTTCCTGGGGTGCCCTCCTGCCCAGGCATGCCAGCTAACGGAGCACAGGGGGGCCTGTGGACACCCCCTCCCCCCTCCACCTGCTGGGGAGAACCACTGCCCTGGCCTGCGGCCCCGTGCACAGTGCTTTGGGGCCCCTGCTTGGGGAAGAACTGGTATCAGATCTGGCGGGGGGTGGTAGGGGCAGAAGGAGAATCAGTTGTAAGCGGAGCCCTTTGCCAGAGGACAAGAAAACCGGGGACGGTACCAGCAACACAGACGGAGCTCTGAGAGGTGGCACGGTGTAGTAGGTGTTCAGTAAACTGTGGTTTCCATCAGTGGATTCCCAGGTCAGGACTGCTGAGGCCCCAGGGCCTGGGTAGCGGAAGTGCATGGTGCTGAGGACACAGGGTCTGGGGCTATCCTGCTTGGGCTCCACCTAGATCGGCCACTTACTAGCCGGGTGACTTGGGTGTTACTTAACTTCTCTATGCCAGTTTCCTCATCTGCAAAATGAGGACGATGAAAGTGCGTAGCTGAGAGTCAAGGTGAGGATCAAGTGAATTTTCACATGCAAAGTACTCGGACAGTTTGGTGCCCAGTAAACCCTTGAGAAACGCTACCTATCATTAATTATTATTACTGCAGCAAGGATGCACCAAAATAAACTGTGGGCACAGAAACAGCACAAGCAATAGCAAAGCCGGTTTGCTTCAAAGCTGCAGGTGCCAGCGGCTTTGTGAAGTCCCCTGAGCAGAAGGATGCGTCTCAGAGCTGGGGGTGACTCGGGCTGCAGGCAGGGCTGACTGGTGGTGAGGGCAGAGAGCACAGGGCCAGGCATGACTTGCTAACTTGTAAAAAGCAGAAAGCCAAGAGTGGCCTTGGTATGGCAGTTTTAAGAAGCAATAATGAATCTTGGGCTCTGGAAGATTCTACTCTGACATCAGCCCACAGCCTCATGTCTCCAGCTGTAAATGGGAAGAAGAGTTGCTGTCTGAGGCATTCAGATTCGAGAAGAGGAAGGACACCAGCTTGTTCCAGGCAGAGGCCAAGGCCAGTCGCTGGCACTGGTTCATGCACTGAGAGGGGAAGAAGGCGTTTTGCTCCATCGGACCCTCGCCCAGCCGCCTGCCTGCCTAGCTTCTGTCTCAGCACTCCTGTGGCGGCTCTTACCTACCACCCCTGCCAGTTGATAAGTCACCTGGACAGCACTAGCATATAGCCAACATTTAGGTATTTCTCCCCTTGGAAGCTACCTTGCATTTTCCCATCTGGAAAATCACTTGAGTGATTTTGAAACTTACATTTTCAAGCGATAATACATTTACCTGAACAATGAGAAACACCCTGCCTGAGAGCCAGCCACAGGGCTGGAGGGGCTGGGCAGGTGCTCTGCTCAGGGTTCTGGGCAGAGGGCATTAGGCTGGGATGGGGCGGGGTGGGGGTGGGGAGCCTTTTGTTCCCTTCTGAGCAGCTAATGTCTATTTACTTACCTACCTACTTATCTAACTACTCACCTACCTACTTATCTGTCTAGCCTATGTTTCTATAAATCCTTACTACTTCATTTAAATCCTTTGCCTTGCTCTGAGCACTCCCAGAAGGCAGGTACTGTTTCGTTTCATTCATTTGGTGCAGAGCTGGCAGGGGGAGAATACACACAGAGGTGTTTAATAAATGCTTCTGGATGTTGAGGAAGAACTGATCCCAAAAGTGATATGATTAACAGGTTCTAAAGGTCAAAACCAATGGCCTGCCTGCCAGCAGGAACAGGTAGAGCATCTGTCTCCTGCAATCACGAGAGGCTCATCTCTGCCAACCCTCAGGGTCTCCTTTCCTAACCCGCCTCGCCACCTCCTGGAGCAGCACCAGCAATGTGGCTGCGGATCTGCATCCATCTGGTCAAGCCCAGCTAGTTGGGCATTAGTTTAAACACGACTTTAAACACTAAACGCAGCCCAACCTTGGCCCATCCACCTCCTACATTCCCATCTGCTGGCACCCTTCTCACCTCGTTCCTGTCCTCTGAAATATCAAGCACAGTGGAGGAAGGTAAGAACTCGGAAAAGCAGGAGAAGGGGCAGAGAAGTTCGTGCACACCACACACTTGGAGATGCGCGGGAGTGAGTAACTCTCAGAAAGAGCAAACTATGGTGCTCATCAACAGCTGTCACAGAGCAAGGCACAGGCACACAATCACGGGGTTCTGGAGTGAGTGAGAGATGGATGGAATGGACTGATCCCTGGACAGATGGCCAGACAAGACAGTTGGGTGGCTGCCCAAGCTAACAGAAAACCAACCATGGCAACCCCATATGTGTCAGAGTAGAACTGTGCTCCATAGGTTTTTTCAGTGGCTGATTTTTCAGAAAGAGACCACCAGGCCTTTCTTCCGAGGTGCTTCTGGCTGTTTTCAAATCACCAACCTTTCAGTTAGCAGCTGAGTGTGTTAGCATTAACTGTTTGCACCACCCAGAGACTCCAAGCTAATAAACAGATGGATAAATTATCAGAGCTGAAGCTGACAGAGGTCTTTCCGGAGAGGATCTCCGAGAATCTCAGCCATTCTCTGGCCCAATAGGAGCTCTCAGAGGGTTGGTCCCAGAACCACGTGAGCCTTTATGAGCACCGAGCCTTCCTTGAACCCACCTGTCCTCGAGACCTCATCATGGTGCCCATCCTTCCTGGGCAGCTCTGCACTGCTCTCCTGGCTCTCTCCACCTGTGGCGTGGCCTGTGGATGGCGCCCTGGCTCCATCCACGTCTTCAATGTTGCCGCCGCTGTGCTGGCCCACATGGCAGTCCTTCCGCATTCTGCAAGTGGGAGAAATGCTTCAAGGATCCCTGCCAAACATTTCTTTTTTGTTTGTTTGTTTATTGTTGTAGTTAAAGTGAAAGTTTACAATTCAAGTTAGTCTCTCATACAAAAGTTTATACATACATTGTTATGTGACCCTAGCTGCTCTCCCTATACCGTGACAGCACACTTCTCCTTTCACCCCTGATTTCCCGTGTCCATTCAACCAGCTCCTGACCCTCTCTACCTTCCCATCTGATCTCTGTACAGGAGCTGCCCATTTAGTCTCACGTATTTACTTGAGCTAAGAAGCACACTCTTCACGAGTATCATTTTATGTCCCACAGTCCAGTCCATTCTTTGTCTGAAGAGTTGGCCTCAGAAATTGTTTTAGTTCTGGGCTGACAGACAGTCTGGGGGCCATGCTTTCTGGGGTTTCTCCAGTGTCAGTCAGACTATTAAGTCTGATCTTTTTGCTAGAATTTGAGTTCTGCATCCCACCTTTCCCCACTCCATCAGGGACTTTCTGTTGTGTTCCCTGTCAGGGCAGTCATTGGTGGTAG